>NC_064281.1:71781781-72101245 GCF_003254725.2 Canis lupus dingo
GAATCTTGTCTCACATTTAGATCTTTCATCCATTTTGAGTTTATCTTTGTGTATGGTGAAAGAGAGTGGTCTAGTTCATTCTTCTGCATGTGGATGTCCAATTTTCCCAGCACCATTTATTGAAGAGACTGTCTTTCTTCCAATGGATAGTCTTTCCTCCTTTATCGAATACTAGTTGACCATAAAGTTCAGGGTCCACTTCTGGGTTCTCTATTCAGTTCCATTGATCTATGTGTCTGTTTTTGTGCCAGTACCACAGTGTCTTGATGACCACAGCTTTGTAGTACAACCTGAAATCTGGCATTGTGATGCCCTCAGATATGGTTTTCTTTTTTAAAATTCCCCTGGCTATTCGGGGTCTTTTCTCATTCCACACAAATCTTAAAATAATTTGTTCTAACTCTCTGAAGAAAGTCAATGGTATTTTGATAGGGATTCCATTAAACGTGTAAATTGCCCTGGGTAACATTGACATTTGCACAATATTAATTCTGCCAATCCATGACCATGGAATATTTTTCCATCACTTTGTGTCATCCTCAATTACTTTAAGAAGTGTTGTGTAGTTTTTAGGGTATAGACCCTTTACCTCTTTGGTTAGGTTTATTCTTAGGTATCTTATGCTTTTGGGTGCAAATGTAAATGGGATTGACTCCTGAATTTATCTTTCTTCAGTCTCATTGTTAGTGTATAGAAATGCCACTGACTTCTGGGCATTGATTTTGTATCCTGCCATGCTACCAAATTGCTGTATGAGTTCTAGCAATCTTGGGGTGGAGTCTTTTGGTTTTCTACATACAGTGTCATGTCATCTGCGAAGAGGGAGAGTTTGACTTCTTCTTTGCCAATTTGAATGCCTTTAATGTCTTTTTGTTGTCTGATTGCTGAGGCTAGGACTTCCAGTACTATGTTGAATAGCAGTGGTGAGAGTGGACATCCCTGTCTTATTCCTGATCCTAGGGGAAAGGCTCCCAGTGCTTCCCCATTGAGAATGATATTTGCTGTGGGCTTTTCGTAGATGGCTTTTAAGATGTTGAGGAATGTTCCCTCTATCCCTCCACTCTGAAGAGTTTTGATCAGGAATGGATGCTGTATTTTGTCAAATGCTTTCTCTGAATCTATTGAGAAGATCATATGGTTCTTGTTTTTTCTCTTTTTGATATGATCTACCATGTTGATTGCTTTTTGAGTGTTGAACCAGCCTTGCATCCCGGGGATAAATCCCACTTGGTCATGGCGAATAATCTTCTTAATGTACTATTGGATCCTATTGGCCAATATCTTGTTTAGAATTTTTGCATATGTGTTCATCAGGGATATTGGTGTATAATTCTACTTTTTGGTGGGGTCTTTGTCTGGTTTTGGAATTAAGGTGATGCTGCCCTCATAAAATTGGCTTGGAAGTATTTCCTCACTTTCGATCTTTTGGAACAGCTTTAGTAGAATAAGTATGGTTTCTTCTTTAAACGTTTGATAGAATTCCCCTCGGAATCCTAATGGCCCTGGATTTTTGTGTCTTGGGAGGTTTTTGATGGCTGCTTCAATTTTCTCCCTGCTTATTGGCCTGTTCAGGTTTTCTACTTCTTCTTGTCCCAGTTTTGGTAAATTATAGTTTTCCAGAAATGTGTCGATTTATTTCAGATTGACTAATTTATTGGCATATAGCTGCTCATAATAGATTTTTAAAATCATTTGTATTTCTGTGGTATTTGTTGTAATCTCCTTGTTTATTCGTGATTTTATTAATTTGAGTCTCTTCTTTTTAATAAGGCTGGCTAATGCTTTATCTCTCTTATTAATTCTTTCAAAGAACAAACTTCTGGTTTTGTTGATCTGTTGTACAGTTCTTCTGGTCTCTATTTCATTGAGTTCTACTTGAATCTTTATTAACGCTCTTCTGCTGGATGTAGGTTTTGTTTGCTGTTCTTTCTCCAGTTCCTTTAGGTGAGAGGATAGCTTGTGTATTTGAGTTTTTCCCAATTTTTTGAGGGATGCTCCTATTGGGATGTATTTCACTCCTAGGACTACTTTTGCTGTATCCCAAAGATTTTGAACGGTTGTGTCTACATTTTCATTAGTTTCCATGAATCTTTTTAATTCATCTGAAATTGTCTTTTAGCAGGATGCTCTTTATCCTCCACATGTTTGGGTTTCTTCCAGATTTCTTCTTGTGATTGGGTTCTAGTTTCATAGCATTGAGCTCTGAATATATACAGGGGACAATCACAATTTTTGGTATCATTAAAGATCTGATTTGTGACCCAGTATGTGGTCTATTCTGGAGAAAGTTCCATGTACACCAGAGAAGAATGTGTATTCAGTTGCATTCGGATGGAAACTTCTGTATATATGTGAAATCCATCTGGTCCTGTGCATCATTTAAGTCTCTTGTTTCTTTGGAGATGCTGTGCTTAGAAAAACTGTCATTTGCAGATAATGCCATGTTGAAGTCTCCCAGTATTAGAGTATTATTACCTAAGTATGTCTTTCCTTTGGTTATTAATTGATTGATATATTTGGCAGCTTCCACATTAGGGGCATAAATATTCATGACTTATAGTTCCTCTTGTTAAATAAACACTTTAAGTACGATATAGTGTCCCTCTTCATCTTTTACTACACTCTTTGGGATAAACTTTATCTATCTGATATGAAGATTGCTATCCCAACATTTTTTTGAGGACCATTTGAATGGTAAGTGGTTTTCCAACTTTTCATTTTCAGGCTGTTGGTGTCCTTAGGTCCAAAATGTGTCTCTTGTAGACAGCAAATAGATGGGTCTTGCTTTTTTATCCAGTCTGAAACCCTGTGTCTTTTGATGGGATCATTTAGCTCATTCACATTCAGGTTATATATGCTTTCAATTTCTTCCTGTTTTTTAAGCTTTTTATCTCTCCTTCTATTATGAATGAGAGGCTTTGTGGATAAATATTCTTGGCTGCATGTTCTTCTCATTTAGTACCCTGAATATATCCTGCCAGCCCTGTCTGGCCTGCCAGGTCTCTGTGGAGAGGTCTGCTGTTAATATAATAGTTCTCCCCATATAAGTTAATAATCTCTTGTTTCTCACTAAGGATTTTTTCTTTATCTTTGGAATTTGCAAGTTTCACTATTAAATGTTGAATGGTTTTTATTGATTTGGGGGGACTTGTCTATCTCCTGGTTCTGAACGCCTGATTCCTTCCCCAAATTAGGGAAGTTCTCAGGCATGATTTGTTCAAAAATGCTTTCTGGCCCTCTGTCCCTCTCAGTGCTCTGTGGAACCCCAATGATAGGTAGATTTTTTTTCTTCTCAAGCTGTAATGTATTTCCCTTAACCTTTCCTCATGGTCTTTTAATTGTTTTCCTCTTTTTTCCTTAGCTTCCTTCTTTGCCATCAACTTGCCATCTGTATCACTCACTCTTCTACCACATTAACCCTCATCATTAGGACCTCCAGTTTTGACTGCATGTAATTTAATTGATTTTTAATTTCATCATGATTAGATTTAAGTTCTGCAGTCATGAATTCACTTGAATCCTTTATGCTTTTTTCCAGAGCCACCAGTAGCTTTATAATTGTGCTTCTGAATTGGCTTTCTGACATGGAATTGTAATCCAAATTCTATAACTCTGTGGCAGAGAGTACTGTTTCTGATTCTTTCTTTTGTTGTGTTCTTCATTCTAGTCACTTTGATCAGTGCAGAGTGGCTGTATGAGTGGGCTGAGTCAAGACTATCAACCATTACTTAAGTAAATTTCATCCTAGATGATTCTGATGAGGTCAGAGATCAGAAATTGAAAACAAAGATCAGAACAAAATAAAACAAATGGACCACTAAATTGCAAAACAAACATAGTAGTAAAAAAATAAAAGTCCAGTAATCTCAAGAAGACAAAAAGAAGAGAGAAAAGCAAAAGGAAAGAGGAAAAAAAAAAGGTAAAATGAAGAGACAATAAAAGGGGGGGGGAGCTGGGAGATGGCGGTGGTGATGAAGTCGTAGTGGAGGGAGTCTGTAGTCTACCTGAGGAGTCCTAGAGGGTGATCCTCTTGGTTCTGAGTATATTAAGTTTTGCATGTTAGAAGATGCTCAGTCCCAAATTTATACAACCCAGAAATATGTGTAGAAAGACCAACATTGACCACCAAAACATAAACAAGATAAAAGAGGGGGGAAGAATGGGAATTGGGAACTTCACAGAATGAACCAACACTGTATACCACTTGGTTCTGGGTGCATGCTGGTCATATTTTAAATGGTATTAACTTCTGCCATCTTAGAACAAAATGAGGCAGATAAAACAAAAAAACAAAAAACAACAACAAAAAGCATGTCCTTCACCACTGCTATTCAACATAGTACTGGAAGTCCTAGCCTCAGCAATCAGACAACAAAAAGATATTAAAGGCATTCAAATTGGCAAAGAAGAAGTCAAACTCTCCCTCTTCACCGATGACATGATACTCTACAAAGAAAACCCAAAAGACTCCACCCCAAGATTGCTAGAACTCATACAGCAATTCGGTAGCGTGGCAGGATACAAAATCAAAGCCCAGAAATCAGTGGTATTTCTATACACTAACAATGAGACTGAAGAAAGAGAAATTAAGGAGTCAATCCCATTGACAATTGCACCCAAAAGCATAAGATACCTAGGAATAAACCTAACCAAAGAGGTAAAGGATCTATACCCTAAAAACTACAGAGCACTTCTGAAAGAGATTGAGGAAGACACAAAGAGATGGAAAAATATTCCATGATCATGGATTGGCAGAATTAATATTGTGCAAATGTCAATGTTACCCAGGGCAATTTACACGTTTAATGGAATCCCTATCAAAATACCATTGACTTTCTTCAGAGAGTTAGAACAAATTATTTTAAGATTTGTGTGGAATCAGAAAAGACCCTGAATAGCCAGGGGAATTTTATTTTTATTTTTTTTTAATTTTTATTTATTTATGATAGTCACAGAGAGAGAGAGAGAGGCAGAGACACAGGCAGAGATAGAAGCAGGCTCCAAGCACCGGGAGCCCTACGTGGGATTCGATCCCGGGTCTCCAGGATCCCGCCCTGGGCCAAAGGCAGGCGCCAAACCGCTGCGCCACCCAGGGATCCAGCCAGGGGAATTTTAAAAAAGAAAACCATATCTGAGGGCATCACAATGACAGATTTCAGGTTGTACTACAAAGCTGTGGTCATCAAGACAGTGTGGTACTGGCACAAAAACAGGCACAGAGATCAATGGAACAGAATAGAGAATCCAGAAGTGGACCCTGAACTTCATGGTCAACTAATATTCGATAAAGGAGGAAAGACTATCCATTAGAAGAAAGACAGTCTCTTCAATAAATGGTGCTGGGAAAATTGGACATCCACATGCAGAAGAATGAAACTAGACCACTCTCTTTCACCAAACACAAAGATAAACTCAAAATGGATGAAAGATCTAAATGTGAGACAAGATTCCATCAAAATCCTAGAGGAGAACACAGGCAACACCCTTTTTCAACTCAGCCACAGTAACTTCTTGCAAGATACATCCACGAAGGCAAAAGAAACAAAAGCAAAAATGAACTATTGGGACTTCATCAAGATAAGAAGCTTTTGCACAGCAAAGGATACAGTCAACAAAACTAAAAGATAACCTACAGAATGGGTGAAGATATTTTCAAATGATGTATCAGATAAAGAGCTAGTTTCCAAGATCTATAAAGAACTTATGAAACTCAATAGCAAAGAAACAAACACTCTAATCGTGCAATGGGCGAGAGACATGAACAGAAATCTCACAGAGGAAGACATAGACATGGCCAACATGCACATGAGAAAATGCTCTGCATCACTTGCCATCAGGGAAATACAAATCAAAACCACAATGAGATACCATCTCACACCAGTGGGAATGGGGAACATTAACAAGGCAGGAAACCACAAATGTTGGAGAGGATGCGGAGAAAAGGGAACTCTCTTACACTGTTGGTGGGAATGTGAACTGGTGCAGCCACTCTGGAAAACTGTGTGGAAGTTCCTCAAAGAGTTAAAAATAGACCTGCCCTACGACCCAGCAATTGCACTGTTGGGGATTTACACCAAAGATTCAAATGCAATGAAACACCGGGACACCTGCACCCCGATGTTTCTAGCAGCAATGTCCACAATAGCCAAACTGTGGAAGGAGCCTCGGTGTCCATCGAAAGATGAATGGATAGAGAAGATGTGGTTTTATGTATACAATGGAATATTACTCAGCCATTAGAAACGACAAATACCCATCATTTGCTTCAACGTGGTTGGAACTGGAGGATATTATGCTGAGTGAAGTAAGTCAATCGGAGACGGACAAACATTATATGTTCTCATTCATTTGGGGAATATAAATAATATTGAAAGGGAATATAAGCAAAGGGAGAAGAAATGGGTGGGAAATATCAGAAAGGGAGACAGAACATAAAGACTCCTAACTCTGGGAAACAAACAAGGGTGGTGGAAGGGGAGGAGGCCGGGGGGGTGGGGTTGAATGGGTGACGGGCACTGAGGAGGCACTTGACGGGATGAGCACTGGGTGTTATTCTGTATGTTGGCAAATTGAACACCAATAAAAAATAAATTTATTATTAAAAAAAGCAGGTCTTATATATCTCCCGAAAATATGTAGAGTATATTGAAGGGAATATAGAGTTGGAAAGTATATCTAAGACCTATAATTGCAGAAATATGAAAGTCAAAAAGGAAGAAACTTAAAAATGAAGATGTGGTAAAATATTGTAATTAAGGTGGGAAAAGAGAAAAAACATGGGAATTTACAGTCTCATAGAAAAATGAGTTGTACTGGAAAAGGAAGAATAAAAGAATAGGAGGGGTACCCTCTGGTTTTATATACTATAAATCCCTCTCACTTCCCCTGGAGCTTTCTAGGGCTGCTTGGTCAAGAACTTCCTCTTCCCCTGTTTTTCCAGCTGGTCTTCTGGGGGAGGGGGCTGCTGTGCTGATTCTCAGGTGTGTGCACCTCCAGTCGCTGCCTTGCCCCCTGCCAGGTGCTGGGCTCCGTGGGAGCAATTTATCCCTTGAGGCCTCTGTTCCCTGATGGCCCCGCCCTTCCCAGTCACAGGGTGAAACAAGGAGAACAACAACAATGGCAGTGGCCAGATTTCCATCCCTGGAGTCAGCTCCCTGCAGTAACTTACAAGTCTCCCAGTCTGCACTGACCTAGATGCTCCCATGGCGGCACAGATATGCTGATCTCCACAGCTTGGAGGCGCCCAGCAGCAGGAGCGTCCTCGTTGTCCTGTGCCCTCCCCACCTCCTCCTGTGCCAGGGGGAGTGCAGGATCTGGGCTGTGTCCACTAGGGCGTCTGGGGATCCAGGGCCCTGTGCTGCTGGAATAGGGCTTCTGGGGTGGTTGGCTCCTGTAGGGAAGGTGGCGCAGACCCCTCCGTCCCTAGCCACCCACCTAATCGACCGGCTTCTCCCAGATGCCCCGCCAGGTGCATGCTCTAGCCTTTTGAGATTGGCCCACAGTTTGTGGTGGGCTTTCCCCCGGGCTCACTTCCTCTCTTACTGACTCCAGGAAACTGAAGACTTCACTGCCCCTCCTGCGATTCTGCCCTATTTCCCTGCTAAGCGCCTTTTAGTCTGGCAAGAATCCGGTGTGGATTTTTTAAAGTTCCTGCTTCTCTGTGGCTGGACTTTCCTATCCCAGAAGCTTTCACCATGGGCCTTAGCCCAGCTCCTGGTGGGGCTTGTCCCCCACTTGATTCTTTTTTATTTTATTTTTTCCCCGCCCTCCTACCTTGTTAGAAGTGAAAACCTTTCTCTCTGCAGCAATCTGGCTGTTCTCTCTTTAAATCTTAGGTCGAATTTGTATGTCTTCAGGATGGTTTGAATGTTATCTAGGTAAATTGGTGGGGCCAGGTGAGTTGAGGACCCCTACTCCTCTGCCATCTTGCCCCACCTCTCAAAAAAAGGAAAGAATTCATGGATAGCAGACCCAATGTATAAGAAATACTAAACGGAGTGCTTGAAAGAAATTAAAATGAAAGGACACCAGACAATATTTCCAATCTGCACAAAGAAATAAAGATAACTAATGAAGACAACTACACAAGTAAACATATAAGAGTATAAGTTTATCTTTGTAACTGTTTTCTTCCATATGATTAAAATACAAATGAACTAAGTTAATGGATACACAGTGTATAAAGATGTAATTTTTATGACAATAAAAACACAAAGAAGTTGGAGGACTTGCACTTTCCAATTTTGAAAGTTTTAACAATGATACAATATCAAGACTATATGTTTTGGACATAAGAATAGAAACAAAGTTTAATAGAGCAAAATTGAACGTTTAAAAATACCCCCCCCAAAAAAAATAAAATTAAATTAAAAAACCCATACATTTATAGTTAATCTATTTACAACAAGTGTGCCAAATCCATTCAATGGGGATATGAATAGTCTTTTCATTATGTGATACTGAGACAAGTGGATATTTCCATGCAAAAGAATGAAACTGGATCCATACTTCATACCATATACAAAACTTTATCAAAATGGATCAAAGACCTAAATATAAGTGGGAAAACTACAAAATTCTTAGAAGAAAATATAGCAGTTGATCTTTGTGAAGTTGGATTAGGCAATGGATTCTCAGATATGACATCTTATAGTATAGGAAACCAAAGGAAAAAATGATAAATTGAACTGCATCAAGTTAAAAACATTTATACTTAAAAGATATTATCATGAAAGTGAAGGAACAACCTTTAGGTTGAGAGAAAATATTTGAAAATTTTCTAGTATCCAGAATGTATAAGGAACTCAATATAAAACCATGAAAGGACAATAACTTTATCTAAAGTGGGCAAAATATTTGAATAAACATTCTCAAAAAAAAAGAAAATATAACCAAAAATATTTGAAGAGATGCTCAGCTTCAATAGTTAAGGAATGAAATACATGCTACACTATGAATGAACCTTGAAAACATTATGCTAAGTGAAAGAAGTCACACGCAAAAGCTAAATAGTGAATGATTCTATTTATGTGAAATATCCAGAAAAGGGAAACAAATACAGGTAGAAAGTAGAGTAGTAGTTTCCAGGGGTTATGGCTGGGGGTTGAAGAGTAACTCTAATTGGTAATGTTTTTTTTTCTTGACATGGTGAAAATAATTTGGAATTAATAGCCATGGTTGTACAACCTTGTGATTTTAGTAAAATCACTGAATTGTACACTTTAAAGGAATGAATAGTATGTTTTATTGGTTATACCATAATAAAACATACTGAAAATTCCTAAACAAAATATTACCAAGCAGAATCCAGCAGTACATTTTAAGAAACATGGGTCCAGAACAATGAGATTTATTGTAGGAATCAAGGATGTTTTACTATTTGGAAACATATTCAAATAAGTAATTATATTAATTGATTAAAGGAAAAAATTATATGCTTTTCTCCATAGATGCTGAAAATGTATTTAACAAAATTCAAAGATAAGTTTCAATTTTAAAAACTCAATAAGATAAATCAATGCTTTTTAACATGATTAACTATATTTATCTCAGCTCAAAATTCAATATCATGAGGGAAACGCAACCATCATTATCAATCAAATGGGCAAGAAGTTTGGCATGTCCACTATCCCCACTATTACTTAACACTTTACTACAGACAATAGCTAATGTGATAATATAAGGGAAACTCAAGTATAAAAATTGGATAAAAGAAAAAATTACTATCATTCTTCGTAAATGATATAATTGTGGAACTGATAAATATAGGAGAATAAACTGAGAACACTACTTTAATCAATCAAGAGTTCATTAAAGTAAAGTAAATATTGATGTATGATATATATATGTATATATATGTATGAGATATATATATATCTCCCCCCACACCTAATTAAAATGTCTATTCCAAAAAACACTATTATAAATATTTAAGAATAAACTTCTATAATACCTATATAAAGATAATTTTTAAAAGTAAATCTAGTTTATTTTTCTAGACAAAGCAGAATTGTTTACTTCCTTAATTACATATTATTACCCATAACCTCATTTTTTTTCTTTTTTACTTTTAATTGTGGTAATGAACACATAAAATTTCCCATCTTAACCTTTTTTAAAAAAATTACTGTACATCTCCAGGACTTACTTATCTTATAACTGGAAATTATGACTCTTGATTTATTTCATCCATTTTGCCTACCCTCCACCCCTTGCCTCTAGCAATCACCATTCTGTTCTCTGTATCTATGAGTTCAATTTTTTTTTTTTTATGTTCCACATGTAAATGAATTTGTCTTTGTTTTTCTTTGTCTGACTTCACATGTCTTTCTTTGTTTGGCTTATTTCACTACCTGACCCATTTTTTAAAAAAAATATTTTATTTATTTATTCATGAGAGAGAGAGAGAGGCAGAGACATAGGCAGAGGGATAAGCAGGCTCCACGCAGGAAGCCTGATGTGGGACTCGATCTCAGAACGCCAGGATCATGCCCTGGGCTGAAGGCAGGTGCTAAACCGCTAAGCCACCCAGGGATCCCAACCTGACCCATTTTTAAGTGTACTGTTCAGTAGTATTAGAGAAAACTTTTAAACACCAAAAAGAATATAAGGACACATGATTAAGCCTGCTATGTTCCTATGTAGAATAATTCAATGTTACATATATATATATATATATATATATATATAAATTCACTCCAAGAAAATGTATAAATATAATGTGTCCCAATAAGAATACTAACAGATTATTACTTTAATCTGGAATTAAAGAAGCTGACTCTAAAATTTGTATGGAAAAATAAACTAAACTTTCTTTGTACAAGAAAAAAAATCAAAGAAAATTCTGAAATAGAAAAGCAATGAGGTTATAGTTTGAATCTGGCCCACTTGTCAGACATCTTCCTCAGTTGTGGTAAATTGCTCATAAAGTTCTTGCTGTTCCCTTTTAATACCTGCCTTGCATCATATCACACCTCTTTCTATCAGTCAAATCCAAGCCCTAAATGTAGATTTTTTTTTCTTTTCCATGAGAGTCCTGAACAAATTTTATCAGGGAACATGCCTGTGAATATCTGTTTAAATGTTCCCTAAACATTCCATGAAACTTTATCTATCTAAAGAGAAAATTTCATAATCTTGCTTACTGCCACAGGATACCCTAATGAAGTTTTAGCTCTGACTTCATGAAGCTTTTAATAAAGCCTAAGAATCAAGAGGCAATAAGGAGAAATGAAAGACAATTCTATCACCATGAACCAGGATCCTGTAAGCATCACTTGATCTTTTACTTTGGGAAAAATTCTATCATCATTTATTATCCAATATCATCTACTTACTGGACAAAGAAAGCTCCCCTAAACAGGATGCAGAAGTGTCGAGTATTTAAAAGGATGTGCACCTGTGTGATTTCTTTCTATGTATAGGATAGGTTGTAGATGTGCTTCACAATTACTCCAATGAAAAATGTTGCCAATTCTTTATCCTAATGAGCTTCATGTTCATTATTCATAGTGAATTGTTATGTGTTAACTTCAAAAAAGAATAGATGCTTATTTCAATGAGCAAGAGTATTTGTATGCATATATGCATATATATATATATATATATATATATTCTAAAGGAAGGCTCTTGTAAACTTACTTACATGTATATTTTTCTCTGTAGATTTAATTAAGCTCTTAAGAAGACATATTTTTCCTAAATGTATCTATTAGCAAAATGTTAATGTATCATCCAAGATATTTTGCTGGTTACTTAATACACAGTTTAGGTTAAAGGAGGAAAGAACAGCATATTATTTTTTAAATGCAAGATTCAGTTAAGGTAGAGGTATCAAAAGTTAAGATTAAGAAGTGTCATATGAAAATATAAAACATAAATATACTTATGACCATTAGGATCTATTTTTCTAACTTCTACAGCCTACAAATCATTCTATCTAGTTTCTTCCTTTTTTTCTCTTTCCTTTCTCTTATCTGTTCTACTTCTCCTTCTCTGTTTGAATTGAAATTTGGAAAACAATACAGGAGGGGATTTCTAGATAAGTTTAAGAAAGAAGCAGCTATTACCTGGAGCTTCCTTCAGTAGAATGTGGTACTAAACCTTGACAATAAGATAATTCTACTATCTTTTTAAAAAATATTTTATTTATTTATTCATGAGAGACACAGAGAGAGAGAGAGAGAGGCAGAGACATAGACAGAGGGAGAAGCAGGCTCCATGCAGGAAGCCCAATGTGGGACTCTCTTCTGGGACCCCAGGATCACGCCCTGAGCCAAAGGCAGATGCTCAATGGCTGAGCCACCCAGGTGTCCTGATAATTGCACTATCTTACTTTTACTGCTTCTCTGTCTGTGATCACAAGCTGGATAATTTACATATTTGTTTATCACTGAATGATCAGTCCAATAAATCACTTTCATTCTTAAGGTGACTAAAAAAACCTGGACTATACTAAATTTATTTTCCTGATTGCCTCATAACAAATAAATTGATATGTTTAGTAAAATAATAAAAAGATTGTCCAAGTAATGTTTTGTGAAGCATGTCTCCACTGTAAACAAATTTTACTGTCATTTCATATGTAAATACAAAAAATCTCACAATATATGCTTTTATTTAACTAATTATCATCATATGTTTGAGACTATGGTTTCTAATACTTTTTATTTCATGAAAATATCCTCCTTATAATGGCTACCTCTTTCATGCTTTGTAGTTGAATCTCCTGATGAACTGTTCTGTCTTTGCTGATCAAAAAAGGTCTTTCATTTTGTTGTGTAGTTCCATTTGTCTTTTTTTTATATTGTAGTTGAAACATCTAAATACTCTTTTTGTCTGATTGAATTTTCTGATACTTACAAATCTTTAGACTTTGTTCTAAAACTTGGAAGTTTCCTTTTAAAAGCCAACAGAAAATTTCCAGAATATCTTATTAATTCTGCCCCAACAAACAAAAACAACAACAAAAGAGTTCATAATTATATCACGAAAAAATAAACATGCAGGTTAATTATACTATTTAACTAAAATTTTAGGAAGGTTGTATTCTGTTGTATACAAACCAAAGAGTTGTAATAACACTTGAAAGTAGTAACTTTTAAAACTATTTTTTATTTCCCTTCTTTTTATGAGATGTTAAAACTACATTAATACAGGTTCCCAGGCATATGTGTAGAAAACAATATGGAAATAATGATTAGATCTATCTAATCAATTAGATCAATTAGATATATAATTTGTGTGTAACTAGTACATTAAACAAGCATGACTTGTTGCTATAATACAAAAAACAACTCAATTCCACTACCTTATTAATATTTATTCAGAAGAAAGTTCTTTCTTTATTATGGTTAAAAATTTCAGAAGTCCCATGACTTAGAAAGTCTTCCAGTCATTTTTTATGGCAAAATCAATCATTGAATATTGTCCTCTAATGAGATATAAATAGGCAATGGGAGAAAATGCAGAGCTCTTATTGTTATATTTGCATTTGAGTACTAGTATGACTCATGATTTCTTAAAGACTATATTTCTCTGGACTGTCAACTAGATCCTAGAAGCAAAGTGACCCTAGTAGTAATGAGCACCCAGTACCCAGATCTTGGTTTCTAAATACCATTCTCCATAAAAGAAAATGGATCTCCTTGTAAAAATAACCAGTTGCCGGTCTGGAGCAGATAAAGCACAGGATAAACCTATATAAGAACAATGTGTTATGCTAGAAAGCAAGGAAGTATTCAAAGAATAATGGAAGTGTATAAAAAAAAGGCTCACACTGGCTATATATGGAGCATTTTGAGCATGGTAATACATTGTAATGTATTAAATAAAAGATAATCCAGAAGTCTATAATGATACTCAAAAAGAGAGGGTAAGAAAGCTTTGTTTTAGAGACAATGACAGCTAATCAGCATAGAAGGAATGACAAACTTAGTCACCATTTTACATCTAACAATTTAATAATCAATTCAGGCAAAGATCATCAATGAGTGTAAAGCCATTGGGGAATAGATATATACAAAATTTCAAAGTATCACTCTGAAGATTAACCATTCATTTACAAAAGGGAAATATAACTTTAAAAATGGTCAGATATGGGGGATGCCTGGGTGGCTTAGTGGTTGAGCACCTGCCTTAGGCCCAGGATGTGATCCTGGGGCCCCAGGATTGAGTCCCACATCAGGCTTCCTACATGAAGCCTGCTTCTCTCTCTGCCCATGTCTCTGCCTCTCTCTGTGTATGTCTCTCATGAATAAATAAATAAAATCTTTTAAAAAAATGGTCAGATATGGGATGCCTGGGTGGCTTAGCAGTTGAGCATCTACCTTTAGCTCAGGGTATGATTCCAGAGTCCCGGAATTGAGTCCTGCATCAATTCCCTGCAAGGAAGGCTGCTTCTCCCTCTGTCTACATCTCTGCCTCTCTCTCAATGTGTCTTTCATGAATAAACAAAATCTTTTTTTAAAAAAGGTCAGATATAGGATTGACCACCTTAAATGCAGATTAAACATTTTGAGGAATATTTCTAGTCATGAGATCACTGAGTCAATAGAATTTTTCATTTTAATAAACAACAACTTTCCAAAAGAAAGTAACATTATTTGGAGATAGAGTTATGGTTTTAACGTATAGATGAAAACAAAGGAAGAACAAGCATAAAATTTGGGATAGTGCTTTTTCTGAAGGAAAAATCAGTGCTGGGATCCCTGGGTGGCATAGCGGTTTGGCGCCTGCCTTTGGCCCAGGGTGCGATCCTGGAGACCCGAGATCGAGTCCCACGTCAGGCTCCCGGTGCATGGAGCCTGCTTCTCTGCCTGTGTCTCTGCCTCTCTCTCTCTCTCTCTCTGTGACTATCATAAATAAAAAAAATAAAACTTAAAAAAAAAAAAAAGAAAAATCAGTGCTGTGATGTGGAGGTCATGCAACTAACTTTAAAGGCACTGAAATATTTAATCTTTAAATTGGGTACTGTATACATGGATTTAATTTTGTTATATATGTAAATATATATATATATATATATTTTATATATATCTTATTGTATGTATAACACATTTCAAAATAAAAATAAATAAACTGTAGGCAAATAGTTGGCAGACAAACCCAAAAATATAAATTTTTCTGTTTATGCTCTCTCTTTCAAATAAATAAATAAATAAATTGTTAAAAATATAAACAAATAAATATTGCTAATTATTTTATTTGAAATTAACAAATCATTTCATTTTTAAAAAGATTTTAAAATTTATTTTATAGAGAAGAGTATAGAAAATGAGCATGAATGGGGAGAGGGGCAAAGTGATGAGCAGAATCCCCTCTGAGCAGGGAGCCCAACGTGGAGATTGATCCCTGGAACCCTAGATCATGATGTGAGATGTAGGAAGACACTTTTTTGACTCAACCACTCAGGTGCCCTTAGAAGATCATTTCTTTAGCAGTTTTAGGTTTGCAGAATAATTGAGAAAAAAAGTAGATTTCTCATATGCCCCTCAACCCCCTCAGTTTCCAATATTATTAATATCTTGCATTAGTATTGTACATTTCTTCATAGTTGATGGCCAATATTGACACACTATTAACTAAAACCCATAATCTACATTAGGGTTTGCTATTTGTGTTGTACATTCAATAAGTTTTGACAAATGTATAATGACATTTATCCACTATTATAGTATCACATAGAATCATTTCACTGTCCTGTACATATCCTATGCTTCACCTATTCATCTTTCCTTCTCTCTCCTGGAACCTCTAGAAAGTACAGATCTTTTTGCTGTCTCCATACTTTTGCCTTTCCCATAAAATCAGACATGTGAATTAACCAACTTTGGAATGAATCTTCCAGGCCCAGTAAAGACTTTCCATGACTACAGGCACAGTGACATCTTGACTTGAACCTCATGAGAGATCTTGAGCCAAAAAGAACTGATTAAAGCACTTACAGATTTTTGACTCAAAAAGACTATGTACATTATTAATTTAAGTTGCTAAATTTTGATGTTATTTTAAACTTCTGGTGTACTTTGTAATGCAGCTGTAGATTGTAATGCAGCTTAGTGTAATTTGAGCTTTGTTCCTGTTTTCTTTTTTTCTTTTTGGACTTGTCCAATTCTCCTAATATTTTAGTACATACACTGTTCTTTCAAGATAATTGAACATTCTTAATACCTTGGATTTTAGTTGATTTCTGCATACCTGTAGTCATTAAGTCCTGGCACCAATGATTTCTATTTTTCTCAAACTGAGTAGATATGGACCAAAGCCAGGAAGTAGAATTGGCTATACTCTTCTACCAGTGAGTAGGCTTTTCCTACTCTGTTTGGTGTCTTTTTTTGGCTTGGATGAAATTTTTAGATCCCTCTTATATTAACATGGGTCAAATTCCTAGGAATTCAATCACTCTTAGTTACTGAACTGAATAGAACTAGAACTCTGGCTTGAATCCAATTTTCTTAGTTGGGTCTCAACGTCCTAAATCTGAGTTTGAATCCCAGCATTACCACTCATTAGTATACAATCTGGGTAAGTGATTTACTTTTTCTGAACTGTTTTTTCAATTAGAAAAAGGAATGTCTTACTTTACAGAGTTGTCAGGATAAAACAGGATCATACACATCAAGTTCTTAGTCCAATGTGTGGTTCACAAAGGGCACTCACATATTGTTCATCCTCTTTCCTTCTTTGCAGTATTTCCCTAGGTAATGAATCTTTCTTGTGCCATTCAGATCTGTAATATAGCCACCATCTGGCTCTAAATTTTGCACTGCTCAAAAGCTGAAGCTATGAGGCTTATCCTCCAGATTAAACCTCCTTGGATATTAGTTTCAGCCCATTTAATGTCTGAATTCAGCACTCCCCTTTGAGTGTTACGATCTTAAATCAGTAGTGTACCTTCTATGAAAGACAGTTACCCAATTCCTGGTCTCTTCCATTGTGTCACTGACCATCCTTGGAATCCCAAAATGTGGTCAATTTTTCTCTGTGTTGTCACAAATTGGAGTATTACTGAGTAAAATGTTTAAAAAGCAACATTTTTTTTCTTCTGGTATTACACATGCTGTTTTATCTGACCATAATCTTTTCCTTTGGAAAATAGCCCATTCCCTATTCCACATAATTCAAATAGAGTTGTTATCGATAGAACTCTGTTACCCTGACTGTAGGGTTAGTTTGCAACCCAAGGTAGGCTTATTAGAGTTTTGTCCCTGAAAATTTGCTTTTTGAGTGGTGACACATAGAAATTAAGACAATTGGATCTAAGAGGTCAGAGAAAAGTATCCTGGTGAGAAGGTGCTAGAATAACTAAAATTGACATATTTAGAACTGTCCTGGTTCCTTTTTTTTTTTTTGAGGCTTGGTTTCCCTATTCTTCCTTTGCTTTTGTGAGGGCACAGTATCCATCCAATAAATCTTTTTTTCCACCTTTTGGTATAGCCAGAGTTGTTTTTTTTTTTTTAATGCTTTCAAATTTTAATTTTGAAAGTCTACTAGTTAATACACTTATTATGAAAAACATTAACAATCATTGTAAAAATCTTGGAAAATATTGACTAGTATGAGTAAAATCTTGAAAATCACATATTTTCCTAGTATCTTAAGGAGATCTGCTAACATCTTGTACTGCAGTGTATACTGCTTTATTTCATTTACTATTATAAGCATTTTCTATAACATTTATCTTTTTTTCTAAAGATGTTATTTATTTATTCATGAGGCGGGGGGAGACATAGAGAGGGAGAAACAAGCTCCATGCAGGGAGCCCAATATGGGACTTGATCCTGGTACTCCAGGATCATGCCCTGAGCTGAAGGCAGATGCTTAGCTGCTGAGCGACCCAGGTGTCCCAACATTTATCTTCATAAATACTTTAGTGATTGCTTATTTTCCATTGTTTGAATACACCATGATTTACATATTTTTTCATTATCATTGGATATGTAGGTTATTTCCAATCTTTGCTATTATGAACAATACTGCAATGAAATCTCCACACATAAAGTTTGTTTTCGTTGTGATTTTTTTTTATAGAGTGTTGATTGATCGTAATCCCATCTAGAACTCCCTTTATGTCTTATAGCCTTCCATCCAGATGTGGTCATATGACCCATTTTTTAAGAGTGAAATTAAGTAGAAAATGCTAGGTGAGACTTCTGTAGAAGATTTTTTAAAAGGGTCAGAGTTCTGTTGGCATACATCTTCTTTTCCAAAATAAATGATGATTGATGATGATGATGATGATGATGATATTGTTATTAGTGGAAAAGTGAAGGGCCTTCTTCTGCTACTTCCATTGTTCTGGAAGTACTCTCATCATTCTGTCCTCTGTATGAATTTTCCCACCTACCTTATTCTCTCTCCTTGAATAAGTCTTAGGGTATGTAGTCTCCCAAAAGTTCTTGACCCCATCTCCAAGTTAGAAAGAATGATTTTACTAGCTACATTTTAATCTTGTGCTATCCACAATAGGGCTCACCTACTTTGCATTCTCAATGTCCTCACTCTGGCCTGCACAATAAAAGGACATATTAGAATGTGAAAGAAATCAGGGTACCTAAATGGCTCACACCATATTCTCTGAAGCTAGATGTATTTTGATTTTATCTGTCATTAGCAATGTTCCTAATCTTTGTTCCTCAGTTTCCTCATCTGCAAAATGGAGAAAATGCTAGTGACCTCACGTGGTGAGGTGGATTAAAGAAGTTAATATTTCTGAAGCACACATATTGCACAATGCACAAATGTTGGTAAAATGTCTTCCTGCCTGAACTACAACCCTCACATAAATAATAAATAATAATAATCTTAGAAAGCAACAGCACCATTGTATTAAGTAAGGTTTATACATTAAGTACTTGAATTTGTTGAATAACTTGCATTCATTCTTTCCACAATCTTTTATTGGTTGGTGCTTACTATGTGTAAGATATAGGGAAAATGTAAAGAACAAAGATGATATTTAGCTTTAATAGTTTCTGCCCAGATACATGGAAAAATTTCAGATTTTAATAGTTAGGCTCATATTTATTAAGATTACAAATCTTCTCAGATATATACCTAGCTTTACTAGAAATTACAAAAATTACCTAAATACAAAATAAAAAATTCTCATTAGCAATGAGTAACATCTAAAGTGTTCATATGCTGTAATAACTTTACCTGTAAAATAGAGCAAATATGGACAGTTTAAAATTATCTTCGTTTATGTTGAGGAAACTACATATTTAAAAGAATCAATATACTTTCTGACATTCAAAGGTAAATTTGCAAATAAAAAGACCAAGAGTTAAAATAGAAGCATGTCATTATCTGTACCTCTGCTTAGTGAATGTTCCTCAGGCAAACAAAAGATTTTATAAAACTTCCCAGGGGGCGGGGCAAGATGGTGGAGGAGTAGGGTCCCCAAGTTACCTGTCCCCACCAAGTTACCACAGGGGGTAACTAGATAAATTTCAAATCATCCTGAACATCTACGAATTCGACCTGAGATTTAAAGAGAAAACAGCTGGAACACTACAGAGAGAAAAGTTCACACTTCTAACAAGGTAGGAAGGCAGAAAAAAAATAAAAAAGAATCAAGTGGGGGAGGACCCCCCTGCCCCACAAGGACCGGGCTAAGGACGGAAAGTGAAAGCCTCTGGTACAGGAAAGCCCAGTCCTGGAGAAGCAGGAAGTTTAAAAATCCACAACAGATTCTTCCCAGACAGAAAGGTGCTCAGCAGGGAAATTGGGAAGAACTGCAAGAGGAGCAGTGGAGCCTCTAGGTTCCCAGAGTCACTAATAGAGGAAGTGCTCACTGGGTTAAAGCATGCCACAGAATATGGGCCGAGCTCGGTAAAGGGATGGAGTGTGCCCGGCGGGGCCTCGGGAGAAGCTCAGGCGGAGGCTCCAGGTGGAGGGGGCTGTGCCCTGCTGCCTTTGGAAACCACGGCCCAGGGAATATGATTCCAGGAACACAGGCCCCAGATCCCAGTGCGCTGGGGGATAGGGCTGGCGATCCTGCACTCCCGCCAGGACAGGCAGAGGCAGGGAGGGCACAGGACAGTGAGGACTGTCCCAAGCTGTGCAGATCAGCACCTCCTGCCTCTGAATCACCCAGGCCAGCGTGGACTGGGAGGCTGTGGTAGTTACTGCAGGAGCTGAAAACGGGCTGGAGAGCTGGCCGACACCAGTGTTGTTGTTCCTCCTGGTGTCACTCTGTGCCTGGGACAGAGTGGGGATGCCAGGGAAAAGGGGCCACACAGGATAAACAGCTCCCATGGAACCCTGGACCTGGCAACGGGCAGGGCAGCTCCACAAGGTGCACACAGCTGAGAATCAGCATGATGGGGCCCTTCCCCAGAAGACCACCTGGAAGGACAGGAGAAGAGCAAGTTCTTGGCTGAGCAGCGCTGGAAACTTCCAGGGGAATTCGAGGGATATACAGTATAAGGAAACAGAGAATACCTCTCCACTATTTTTTTAAATTTTTATTTATTTGCTTCCTTTTTCCAGGACAACTCATTTTAGCCACTCTGCACTGAGCAAAAGGAAAGAAAGAAGAACTCACCACAAAAGAAAGAATCAAAAACAGTCCTCTCTCCCACAGAGTTATAGAATTTGGATTACAATTCAATGTCAGAAAGCCAATTCAGACGCACAACTGTAAAGCGATTGGTAGCTGTGGAAAAAAGCATAAAGGTTTCAAGAGACTATAAGACTGAAAATTTATATCTAATCAGGCCAAAATTCAAAATCAATTACATGAGATGCAATCCAAACTGGAGGTCTAACGACAAGGGTTAATGAGGGAGAAGAAAGAATGAGTGAAATAGAAGTCAAGATGAGGGCAAGGAAGAAAGCTGAGGAAAAAAGAGAAAAACAATTAAAAGACCATGAGGAAAGGTTAAGGGAAATAAATGACAGTGTCAGAAGGAAAAATCTATGTTTAATTGGAGTTCCAGAGGGCGCAGAGAGGGACAGAGGGACAGAAAGCATATTTGAACAAATCATACCTTAGAACTTCCCTAATTTGGGGAAGGTAATAGGTATTCAGATTCAGGAAATAGAAAGGTCCTCCCCTAAAATCAATAAAAACCATTCAACACCTCGATATTTAATAGTGAAACTTGCAAATTTCAAAGATAAATAGAAAATCCTTAAAGCAGTAAGAGACAAGAGATCTCTAACTTACATGAAGAGAACTATTAAATTAACTGCAGACCTCTCCACAGAGACCTGGCAGGCCAGAAAGGGTTGGCAGAATATATTAGGGGGACTACATGAGAAGAACATGCAGCCAAGAATACTCTAACCAGCAAGGCTCTCATTCAGAATACAAGGAGAGATAAGGAGCTTCCAAGGTAGACAGAAACTGAAAGAATCTGTACCACCAAACCAGCTCTGCAAGAAATATTAAGGTGGATGCTGTAAAACACAGAGGACGCCCAAAGAAATAATCCGCAAAGACAGGGACTGAATGGGTATTATGATGACACTAAATTCATATCTTTCAAAAAAATAAATTCATATCTTTCAATAGTACTCTGA
The DNA here is from genome assembly GCF_003254725.2 of Canis lupus dingo. NCBI lineage: Eukaryota > Metazoa > Chordata > Mammalia > Carnivora > Canidae > Canis > Canis lupus. The sequence goes on from NC_064281.1 coordinate 71,803,310, forward strand.
ATGTGAATGGGCTTAATGATCCCATCAAAAGATGCAGGGTTTCAGACTGGATAAAAAAGCAAGACCCATCTATTTGCTGTCTACAAGACTCATTTTGGACCTAAGGACACCTCCAGACTAAAAATGAAAGGGTGGAGAACCATTTACCATTCAAATGGTCCTCAAAAGAAAGCAGGGGCAGCAATCATCATATCAGATAAATTAACGTTTATCCCAAAGACTGTACTAAAAGATGAAGAGGGACACTGCATCATATTTTAAAAATCTATTCAACAAGAAGATGTAACAATCATGAATATTTTATGCCCCTAACAAGTATATCAATCAATTAATAACCAAAGTAAAAACATACTTAGATAATAATACACTGATACTGGGAGACTTTAACATGGCACTTTATGCAAATGATAGTTAATAAGCATAAAATCTCCAAAGAAACAAGAGCTTTAAATGATACACTGGACCAGATGCATTTTACAGATACTTATAGAACCTTACATCCAAAAAACTGAATACACATTCTTCTCAAGTGCACATGGAACTTTCTCCAGAATAGACCACATGCTGGGACACAAATCAGGTCTCAAACAACACCAAAAGACAGGGATTGTCTCCGGCGTATTTTCAGACCATAATGCCTTGAAACTTGAACTCAATTACAAGAAGAAATTTGGAAGAAATTCAAACATGTTTAGTTTAAGAACATCCTGCTAAAAGATGAGAGGGTCAACCAGGATATTAGAAAGGAACTAAAAAGATTCATGGAAACTAATGAGAATGAAGATACAACCATTCAAAATCTTTAGGATGCAGCAAAAGCAGTCCTAAGAAGGAAATACATTGCAAAACAAGCATCTCTCAAAAAATTGGAAAAAACTCAAATACACAAGCTAGCCTCTCACCTAAAGGAACTGGAAAAAGAACAGCAAATAAAACTTACACCCAGCAGAAGAAGAGAGTTAATAAAGATTCGAGAAGAACTCAATGAAATAGAGACCAGAAGAACTGTAGAACAGATCAACAAAACCAGAAGCTGGTTCTTTGAAATAATTAATAATAGATAAACCAGTAGCCAGCCTTATTAAAAACAAAAGAGAAAAGACTCAAATTAATAAAATCATGAATGAAAAAGGAGAGATCACAACCAATACCAAGGAAATACAAATGGTTTAAAAAACATATTATGAGCAGCTCTACACCAATAAATTAGGCAATCTGGAAGAAATGGACGCATTTCTGGAAAACCACAAACTACCAAAACTGGAACAGGAAGAAATAGAAAACCTGAACAGGCCAATAACCAAGGAGGAAATTGAAGCAGTCATCAAAAACCTCCCAAGACACAAAACTCCAGTGCCAGATGGCTTCCCTGGGGAATTCTATTAAACGTTTAAAGAAGAAACCATACCTAATCTATTAAAGCTTTTCCCGAAAGATAGAAAGAGATAGAATACTTCCAAACTGGTTTTATGAGGCCAGCATCACCTTAATTCCAAAACCAGACAAAGACCCTGCCAAAAAAGAATTATAGACCAAATATCTCTGATGAACAGAGATGCAAACACTAACAAGATACGAGCGAATAGGATCCAACAGTACATTAAGATTATTCACCATGACCAAGTGGGATTTATCCCCAAAATGCAAGTCTGGTTCAACATTTGTAGAGCAATCAACATGATAGAACATATAAACAAGAGAAAAACCAAGAACCATAGGAGCTTTTCAATAGATTCAGAGAAAGCATTTGACCAAATACAGCATCCATTCCTGATCAAAACTCTTCAGAGTGGAGGGATAGAGGGAACATTCCTCAACATCTTAAAAGCCATCTACGAAAAGCCCACAGCAAATATCATTCTCAGTGGGGAAACACTGGGAGCCTTTCCCCTAAGATCAGGAACAAGACAGGGATGTCCACTCTCACCACTGCTATTCAACATAGTACTAGCATTCTTAGCCTTAGCAATCGGAAAACAAAAAGAAATAAAAGGCATTCAAATTGGCAAAGAATAAGTCAAACTCTCCCTCTTCGCAGATGACATGGTACTGTACATAGAAAACCCAAAGGACTCCACCCCAAGATTTCTAGAACTCATACAGCAATTTGGCAGTGTGGCAGGATACAAAATCAATGCCTAGAAATCAGTGGCATTTCTCTCCACTAACAATGAGACTGAAGAAAGAGAAATTCAGGAGTCAATCCCATTTACAATTGCACCCAAAAGCATAAGATACTTAGGAATAAACCTAACCAAAGAGGCAAAGGATCTACACCTTAAAAACTGCAGAACACTTCTGAAGAAAATTGAGGAAGACACAAAGAAATGGACAAATATTCCATGCTCATGGATTGGAAGAATTAATATTGTGACAATGTCAAGTTTACCCAGGGCAATTTACACAATTAATGCAATCCCTATCAAAATACCATGGACTTTCTTCAGAGAGTTGTAACAAATCATCTTAAGATTTGTGTGGTTCAGGGATCCCTGGATGGCACAGCGGTTTGGCGCCTGCCTTTGGCCCTGGGCACGATCCTGGAGACGCAGGATTGAATCCCACATCGGGCTCCTGGTGCATGGAGCCTGCTTCTCCCTCTGCCTGTGTCTCTGCTTCTCTCTCTCCCTCTCTCTGTGACTATCATAAATAAATAAAAATTAAGAAAAAAAAAAGATTTGTGTGGTTCAGAAAAGACCCTGAATAGCCAGGGGAATATTGAAAAAGAAAACCAGAGCCGGGGACATCACAATGCCGGATTTCAAGTTGTACTACAAAGTTGTGATCATCAAGATAGTGTAATGCTGCTACAAAAACAGACACATAGATCAATGGAACAGAATAGAGAATCCAGAAGTGGACCCTCTACATTATGGTCAACTAATATTCGACAAAACAGGAAAGACTATCCACTGGAAAAAAGACAGTCTTTTCAATAAGTGGTGCTGGGAAAATTGGACAGCCATATACAGAAGAGTGAAACTAGACCGTTCTCTTACCCCATACATAAAGATAAACTCAAAATGGATAAAAGATCTAAATCTGAAACAAGAATCCATCAAAATCCTAGAGGAAACATAGGCCACATCCTTTTTGAACTTGGCCACAGAAACTTCTTGCAAGATACGTCTATGAAGGCAAGAGAAACAGAAGCAAAAATGAATTGTTGGGACTTAAGATAAAAAGCTTCTGCAGGACAAAAGAAACATTCAACAAAAGTAAAAGACAACCTACAGAATGGGAGAAGATATTTGCAAATGACCTAGCAGATAAAGGGCTAGTATCCAAGATGTATAAAAAACTTATGAAAGAATAACACAATCCAATTATAAAATGGGCAAATGACGTGAACAGAAATTTCATAGAAGAAGACATAGACATGGCCAACAAGCACATGAGAAAATGCTCTGCATCACTTGCCATCAGGGAAATATAAATCAAAACCACAATGAGTTACCACCTCACATCAGTGAGAATGGGGAAAATTAACAAGACAAGAGACAACAAATGTTGGAGAGGATGTGGAGAAAGGGTAACCCTCTTCCACCGTTGGTGGGAATGTGAACTGTACAGCCACTCTGGAAAACTGTGTGGAGGTTCCTCAAAGAGTTAAAAATAAAACTGCCCTATGACCCATCAATTGCACTGCTGGGGATTTCCCCCAAAGATACAGATGCAGTGAAATGGCAGGACTCCTGCACTCCTATGTTTATAGCAGCAATGTCCACAATAGCCAAACTGTGGAAGGAGCCTCGGTGTCCTTCGAGAGACGAGTGGATAAAGAAGATGTGCTATATGTATACAATGTAGTATTGCTCAGCCATTAGAAATGACAAATACCCACCATTTGCTTCAATGTGGATGGAACTGGAGGGTATTATGCTGAGTGAAGTAAGTCAATCAGAGAAGGACAAACATTATATGGTCTCATTCATTTGGGGAATATATGAAATAGTGAAATGGAATAAAGGGGAAGAAGAGAAAATGAGTGGGAATTATCAATGATGGCAACAGAACATGAAAGACACCTATTTCTGTGAAAGAATCAAAGGTTCGTGAAAAGGGCGGTGGGCAGGGTGTTGTGGTGAATGGGTGATGGGCATCCGGGGGGCACTTGATGGGATGAACAGTTGGTGTTATGCTGTATGTTGGCAAATCAAACTCCAATAAAAAAATAAAAAAAAATTCCCAAAATCACCATTTAAAAATAAAGTGGTTTGGAATAATCTAAGCTCAATTATCTGTCTCCTCTTTCACTTCAAACACAATCACGAGGTATTTCCATCCAGAAACCATGTTTCTTCAAATTGATAGATTTAATAGATCACATATTTTGAGTTTAAATGACTTATTTTGTCTTATGTTTACTTTGTGATTTAGAAAACAAATAGATGTGTGACTAGATATTCTTAGCCTTTCCTTTTCAGGGCATGATGGGTCAATTCCCAACATTTCTTTCAGGAAGAAATTGTTAAGCTTGCAAAACTTTTAAGACTGCTACAAAGTATTCCCCCTTTTCCCACATTAATTTCGTTGGCCTGTGTCCTGCTTGTCACTTTCTTGCAGATCTTTAAAATACCAAATTAACATGCAAAATCTCACTGGTTAAGTAAAAAATCTATAAAGGCAAAAAACTAAAGAAATTTAAAAAAAGAAATAGAAAAAATAAAAAAAAAAGAAATAGAAAAAATAAAACTAAAGAATGTACCTTGACAATAACAAATCCTTAAAAATTTAGGAATATCAAATATTTTTCCCATTTATCTTTATAGCAAAGAATATTACAAAAGATTCTTGGACTGAAAAATCATAGCACATCAATCCTACTTAGTATGGTTAATATTCCAGTAATAGCCAACTATTTCCAGGCATATCATCTTCAAGATCACAATAGCCCTTTGAAAAAGTTTATTTGGTTTCTTACACATTTTATTCTAAAAAAGATAATAAGTAGTAAAAACAAACTAAAAAAAAGTCACTGTCCAGATGACATACCATATAAACCCTTATTGTAGATTTGGTCTTCAGAAAAGATATAAAACAATTATGATAAAAATGACATCCTATTAATAAATGTCTGAGAGTAAAGTCAGAAAATGAAACATAGGAGCTTTTCTTAAGGAACTTGCAAGATAATAACCTCCAATCAGCCAATAAATAACTATAAGAAAGGACAGTCAGCAAGCATTGAAATTATTTAACAGTATACCTAAGTCTACAACCATAGGGCAAATTACTAAGAAAGAGCAAAATGAAAATTATACAGATATATAAATAATGATAAAATAATAAAACTAAGAGCAATCAAGGGAGCAGAAAGAATGTAGAGTCAAGAGGCAGAACTGATTCACTAATTGCCATATCTGTAATAGCTAAGAGTGAAATAATATCATTTAAAAATTGCAAGATTCAGAGTCACAATAACTAAATAGGTTTAATAATAATTAGCTGGTTTATGTATTTTCTAGTATGAATGCATTTGGCATGATAGTAAAATATTTTGACTTCTTCCAAAAATTTAATATTAGAACTTTAAGAGTTAAAAAAAATAAGTGAGTTTTTATAAAAAGAAAGTTTATGACTTTCTAATTTACTTTTTGATTTATATGTGGTAGATAAACACAGAAAGGACCCAATCATTTTATTTTCAGATGTGAGTCATGAGAAAGTAAGACTTCGGAGGTTCTAAGTACTAGAGGTCAATACACAAGACTATTTTCTCAGAAGGATTACTAAAAATGCCAATAATTCTCAGATCATTTCTGCAATACTCATGTGTATTATGTGTTCTAGACCAGTAGACCTCAAAGTTCAAGCTCTAAACCAGCAGCACAGACGTCACCTAGGAACTTGTTAAAAATGTACATTCTTAGGTTCTATCTCAGCAGGACTAAATCAGAAACTCAGCAGGTAGAGCCAAAAAAATCTGTTTTAACATGCTCTCTATGTGATTTTGATGCACTCCTAAGCTTGATACTTTTTCTACAATGTTACATTTAATTTTCAGTAGTTGTAAACTTAATTCATCATAGCACAAACATTTTACAAATATTGTACTCTATGTATTATAAAGATACTACAATAACTTTATTAATGAGGTAGAAAAATGCAAACTGGCGTTAAGTGTATTATAACAGGCACTTAATTATGCTCTTTCTCTTTACCAATTTGATTCTTTCTCCCTCTTTTTCTCTCCTTCTTATAAGCAAGAGATTAAGTCACTTCTTTCATTAAGGCCCTCTAATGGCTGCCTATCTCACTCAAAGTAAAAGCCAATGTCCTTTTAATGGCTTATCAGGCCGTGCAGATTATGCTGCACAAATTTCATTATTTCCCTGACTTCATCTCCCTCTGTACTTCCCCTGATTCCCTCAATTTCAGCCATACTGGCCTTCTTACTTGTTTTCACATTTGCCAGACATTTATCCATCTTAGAGACTGCATCTACTATTCTCTCTGCCTTTCAACACTCTTCCTTGAGACATCTGTTTGGCTGATTTTGTTTTTTACTTTCTTAGGCATTTGTTCAAATGTTACCTTCCGGACAAGGTCTTCTCTGGCTACCCTATTTAAAATTGCAATGTCATCTGCATTCTTTTGTCATAGTGTCCTGCTTTGTTTTTGTCCTTGATTCTTAAATCTATTCTTGAAATATTCCTATCTTTCACTTTATTTAAAGTAAACATTTTGGAAGTATTTTATTGGAAGTCCTTATTGAAAGTCTGTTTTACTAGAATGCAGATTTGTAAAAGCCATGATTTTCATTTGTGTTATTTACTGCTGATTTCCAAGTGGCTAAAACAGTGCTTGACACATAGTTGGTACTCAATAAATATTTGGAAAAAGAAAGAAGGAAGAGATAAGAACTTGATGCAGTCCTGTAATTGTTCAAAGTTACTTTTCCACTTGGCCCAGATATATTTTCTAGGTAATACTATAATTCTCATTCAGCATAAATATCTAAAATACATGGTTTTAGTTATCTTTATTTCTTAGCTATCAAGTGATTTTCTTCTAATCTCTACACAGTATTGAATTCCATTTTCACATCTCAACTGAAACTGAATGTCATCTTGTCTAATATTAAGATCATTATCTATGCTTTCTTTTTGTTCACCTGTTCCTGGGATGAATTTGTTCACCCTTTTATTTTCAATTTTTCTTAATCACTATGATGGGTTTTTCTTGTATAAAAATTGAGTTGGGTTTACTTTTTTAATAAAATCAGAAAACATTTCTCCTTTTATTTGTAAATTTAGCCAACTTACATGTAGTGATATAACAGATAGGTTATAACATCATATTATTTTATATCTTTTTTGCTTTTAAGTATTTTACAATGTCATCAGCTTATCTTTTTTTTTTATAAATCCTTGGAAACAGAAAATTTTGTATTTTTGTTCAAGCAATTATTATTATCCTGGGTTTAAGTAATACCTTGGTTCTCTATTTCTTCAAACTCTTTTAGTTTTTAATTAAAAGCAAAAATGAAATTAGCATATCTCCTGATTCTTATTTTTCTTCTCAACACCAATTTCACTCAATTGAGTGAAAAAATTCACTCAATAATATTAATTTTTTGGTGTTTACTAATGTAGTGTTTGGTATGCTTATAGTGCTATTGGTGGCATATCAAGAGGGACTATTCAGACTGGTCCATCTTAGGTACAGAAATAAGTGAGTACATTGTCTATAAGGAATGTTTAAAAAATAACAAAACAGGGATCCCTGGGTGGCGCAGCGGTTTGGCGCCTGCCTTTGGCCCAGGGCGCGATCCTGGAGACCCGGGATCGAATCCCACGTCGGGCTCCCGGTGCATGGAGCCTGCTTCTCCCTCTGCCTGTGTCTCTGCCTCTCTCTCTCTGTGTGACTATCATAAATAAATAAAAATTAAAAAAAATAATAATAACAAAACAATTTATCTGTGTCACTATTATCATGTACTAGAAATTCTAAACTATGTCAGTGATATACTATTCCTTCCTGTACGGACATAAATGGACCACTCCTACTATTCACATTCATGCCAGTTGGTACACCACTGTGTTCTATTGCTTGCCTTGCAATTTTTAAATGATATTCTTTCATTCTTTGCTGTTACAGATAAGGCAATCGGTGAATCAGTTCTACCCCTTGAAACTACATTCTTTGTTCTTTTGGTTTCTTTAGTTTTATTTTTTTATCACTATCTGGACATATATAATTTTCATTGTGCTCTTTCTTAGTAATCCACCTTATGGTTTTAGACATAGGTATAATGTTAAATATTTTCAATGCTTACTGACTGTCCTTTCTTGTAGTTATCTCTTGGCTGACTGGAGACTATGATCTTGTAAGTTCCTTAAGAAAAACTCTTATGCTTTATTTCCTTACCTCTTCCACAATTGATAACTTTTTGGCATAGTATTTACATTTGAAGGGCAGTTTGAATGGTCTTAAAATCCCTAACTTATTATTTCCTTTAGAGATAACAAATTTAGACCCTCAAAAAGTTTATGTGTCGTAAATACTTACATATGAAATGTTTAACAATATGAAAGGTCCAATACCAATGAACAAACAATGAATGATGATAAAAATGGAAACATTTGATGAATTACCAAATATAACATTTAGAAATGACAAATAGTTAAATTAAAAATTCACTGGATAGGGTATACTGCTAAAAATAAACAACTTATGGAAAAAAAATAGTAACTGAGATGATATTATCCAGAGTGAGCCCAGAGATTTTAGACATGTAGGTTAGAATGAGAAAGTGTAATATAAATAACCATACCAGAAAATATAATAGAACAAACAAAAACTCTAAATGGATAAAATGGATAAAAACATTCTAGAAATCATTTTAAAAAATGAAACCACAGATACAAGATCCAATAGGTACCAAGCATAATTGAAAAAAAAACCCACACTTTAATGTTATTGTAGTGCACCTGCAGAATATCAAAGGCCAAAAGATTTTACAAAAATCTGAAGGAAAAACTATCATTTACAAAAGAGTGAAAATAGCAGTAATAGTAAGTATCTTAAGTATAATAAATAAATCCAGGAGAGTGGAATAAAATCTTAAAACTGAAGAAAGAAAATAACTATCTATCTATGACTGTGTATCCAGAAAACTATTTCTCAATAAAAATGATAGAAAAACACTATTTTGAAATAAACCAAAAATGAAAGCACTCCTCACCAAAAGACTATAAACAAAAAAAAACATCTAAAGAATGTCTTCAGGGAGAAGGATATAACATAGAAGTAATGTGTGATAGATAAAAGTAAATGAAAGGCACAGAAAATACTGATATATAGGTATATAAACTGGTAACCTTATGAAATGATAATAATAATGATAAAAATAATACTCAATGTGTGATATTGAAGAAAAGAGAACTAAAGTAATGAAAAACATTATTGTGAAAGTCAGAAGGCAGTGATTAGGGTTTATTATATTTTAATACCCTTGAAATTTTGCTATTGATTTACTTTATTACTTTTAAAGTTTATTAGGAGGGGGCAGGGCAAGATAGAGAAGAGTAGGAGTTTTCAACTCACCTGGTCCCACCAACTTAAATAGATAACTTACTTTTTTTAAAAATTTGTTTTCTATTGGTGTTCAATTTACCAACATACAGAATAACCCCCAGTGCCCATCACTCATTCACTCCCACCACCCGCCCTCCTCCCCTTCTACCACCCCTAGTTCGTTTCCCAGAGTTAGCAGTCTTTACTTTCTGTCTCCCTTTCTGATATTTCCCACACATTTCTTCTCCCTTCCCTTCTATTCCCTTTCACTATTATTTATATTCCCCAAATGAATGAGACCATATAATGTTTGTCCTCCAAATGACTTACCTCACTCAGCATAATACCCTCCAGTTCCATCCACGTTGAAGCAAATGGTGGGTATTTGTAATTTCTAATGGATGCTTGCTGTATTGCAATGTATTTCCCCCTTAGGACTGCTTTTGCTGCATCCCAAAGATTTTGAACGGTTGCATATTGATTCTCATTAGTTTCCATGAATCTTTTTAATTCTTCCTTAATTTCCTGTTTGACCCTTTCATCTTTCAGCAAGATGGTCCTTACCTCCACGTGTTTGAAGTCCTTCCAAACTTCTTGTTGTGCTTTAGTTCTAATTTCAAGGCATTATGGTCTGAGAATATGCAGGGGACGATCCCAATCTTTTGGTATCGGTTCAGACCCGATTTGTGACCCAGTATGTGGTCTATTCTGGAGAAAGTTCCATGTGCACTTGAGAAGAATGTATATTCAGTTGAGTTTGGATGTAAAGTTCTGTAGATATCTGTGAAATCTATCTGGTCCAGTGTATCATTTAAAGCTCTTGTGTTTTTGGAGATGTGCTTAGAAGATGTATCAATTGCGGAAAGTGCTGTGTCACGTCTCCAAGTATAAGTGTATTATTATCTAAGTATGTCTTAAATTTCGTTATCAATTGATTCATATACTTGGCAGCACCCGCATTCGGAGCATAAATAGTCATGATTTTTAGGTCCTCTTGTTGGATAGATCCTTTAAGTATGATATAGTGTCCCTCTTCATCTCTCACTACAGTCTTCGGGGTAAATTTTAGTTTATCTGATATAAGGATGGCTACCCCTGCTTTCTTTTGAGGACCATTTGAATGGTAAATGTTTCTCTAACCTTTTATTTTCAGGCTGTAGGTGTCCTTCTGTCTAAAATGAGTCTCTTGTAGACAGCAAATAGATGGGTCCTGCTCTTTTATCCAGTCTGAAACCCTGCGCCTTTTGATGGGGTCATTAAGCCCGTTCCCATTCAGAGTTACTATTGACAGATATGATTTTAGTGTCATCATGATATCTATTCAGTCCTTGTTTTTGTGGATTATTCCACTGAACTTCTTCTTAAAGGGGAATTTTAAGAGTCCCCCTTAAAATTTCTTGCAGAGCTGGTTTGGAGGTCACATATTCTTTCAGTTCCAGCCTGTCTTGGAAGCTCTTTATCTCTCCTTCCATTTTGAATAAGAGCCTTGCTGGATAAAGTATTCTTGGGGGCATGTTCTTCTTATTTAGGACTCTGAATATATCCTTCCAGCACTTTCTGGCCTGCCAGGTCTCTGTGGAGAGGTCTTCTGTTACCCTAATACTCTTCCCCATAAAAGTCAGGGATTTCTTGTCTCTTGCTGCTTTAAGGATCTTCTCTTTTTCTTTGGAATTTGCAAGCTTAACTATTAGATGTGGAGATTTTGAACGGTTTTTATTGATTTTAGGGGTGGGGATCTCTCTATTTCCTGGATCTGAATGCCTGTTTCCCTTCCCAGATTAAGAAAGTTTTCAGCTATGATTTGTTCAAAGACATATTCTGGCCTTCTGGCCCTTTCGGCGCCTTCGGGAACCCCAATTAAACGTAGGTTTTTCTTCCTCAGGCTGTCGTTTATTTCCTTTGATCTATCTTCATGGTCTCTTAATTGTTTTTCTCTTTTTTCCTCAGTTTCCCTCCTTGCCATCAACCTGCCTTCTATGTCACTCACTCATTCTTCCACCTCACTAACCCTCGTCCTTAGGACTTCTAGTTTGGATTGCATCTCATTCAATTGATTTTTAATTTCTGCCTGATTAGAATTAAATTCTGCAGTCCTGAAGTCTCTTGAGTCCTTTATGCTTTTTTCTAGAGCCACCAGTAGCTTTATAATAGTCCTCCTGAATTGGCCTTCTGACATTGAATTGTAATCCAAATTTTGTAACTCTGTGGAAAGAGGACTGTTTATGATTCTTTCTTTTGAGGTGAGGTTTTCCTTCTAGTCATTTTGCTTGGTGCAGAGTGGCCAAAAACAAGTTGTATTGGGAAAAGGAGAAAAAAAGAGAGGAGAGAAAGAAGGAAATAAAAGAGAAAAAGAAAAAAGAAAAAAGAGAAGAAAAAGAGAAAGAAAAAGAAAGAAAGGAAAAAAAAGTGTGGGGGAAGCAAACAGAAATCAAAAACAAACAAGCAAACAAACAAAAAAACCACAGGGAGTATCTTCTGATTCTGTATACTTTAAGTCCCTTGACTTCCCCTGGAACTTGTACGTCTAGCTGGTCTTCTGGGGGAGGGGCCTGCTGTGCTGATTTTTAGGTGTTAGCACTTGGGGGAGCTGCTCTGCCCCCCGCGGGGTGCAAGGCTCCTTGGGGGTTGTTTACCTCGTGAGGCCCCAGGAAGAACAACCCCAGTGGCGGCAGCCAGCTCTGGAGCCCTGGATTCAGCTCCCGCAGTAACTATGGAGCTCTCCGTCTGCAGGGGCCTGGATGTTCCAGGGGCTGGGCCGCTGATCTGCTCAGCTCCAGCAGGAGCGTCCTTGCTGTTCTGGGCCTTCCTGGCCTCTGCCTGTCCCAGGGGGAGGCCGGATCCTGGGCTGTGTCCTGGCGCGCAGTGCTCCCGGAACTGCGCTGCTGGACTCGGGCTCCCGGCCACACGGCTGCCTCTTCGTGGAGCTGCCCACTGAGCCTCTCTGAGCTGCTCCTGGAGCCGTGCAGCCCCCTCCGCACGGAGCCCCTTCCTCTGCCGGAGCCGCCTCCGAGCTGCTCCCGGGGTGCGCAGCCCCCTCTCCGCGGAGCTGCCGCCCGAGCCCCTCCGACCTGGTCCTGGGTCCAGCCGTGCATGCTGCAGCCCTTTAGGGAGCTCAGCGCACTCTTCCCGGGGCGCAGGTGTCTATTAGTGTCCCAGGGAGCCTGAGGGCATCCCGCCCTCCTGTGGTCCTGCTCTAACTCCCTGCGCGCCTTTCCGCCCGGGAAGATTGGAGAAGCTCCTGCATCTCTGGGAGGGGGCTTTCCTGTCTTGGGGGCACTCGCCCTGCCTTAACCAGGCTCCTCGCGGTGCCCCTCCCCCTTGGATGCCTTTTGTTTCTTTATTTCATTTTCCCCCGTCTTCCTGCCTTGATAGAAGCGGGAACTCTTCTCACTGTAGCATTCCAGCTGTTGTCTCTTTAAATCTCAGGCCGAATTTGTAGATTTTCAGGATGATTTGAAGGTTATCTAGGTAATTTGGTGGGGACAGGTGATTTGGAGACCCTACTCTTCCGCCATATTGCTCCTCCTCCTGTTCTGATATTTTTTTTCAAATTCTGGTCTCTAACCTCATCAAAATTATCTAGGGTGCAATTTACTTAGGTTGTGGTTGATATTCTTGATTCACCCTGCTCATACAGCTATTCTGCATGGAACAAAATGACTAGAAGGAAGAATTTGACACAAAAGAAAAATCAGAAATAGTACTATCTGCCACAGAGTTACAGAATATGGATTTGAATTTGATGTCAGAAAGCCAATTCAGAAGCACAATTATATAGCTACTTGTAGCTCTGGAAAAAAGCATAAAGGATTCTAGAGACTTTAAATGTCAGATCTCACAGGTCCAGTTTGATCAGCAAACACAAAACTATGGAGGAAGATTATTTCCTGGAAAATGCTTGCTACCATTTGTTGTGTAACCGGTGTTCTTAAAGCCCCTCTAAATATGGTGTCAGTTGGTGATTGAAACTCAGGGCCACTGTCAGCACCAAGGAAATTGTATATACCTTCTGGGATGCACATGCTCGGAAGTTCATGTCTTAAATCCATGAATATGAAAATAAAGCATCAGTTGCATTTAACACACACACACACACAAAGAGACTTCATTACTATACAATTTAGATCTAATCAGGCCAAAATTAAAAATCAATTAAATGAGATGCAATCCAAACTAGAGGTCCTAATGTTGAGGTTTAATGAGGTTAAAGAAAGAGTGAGAACATAGAAGACAAGTTGATGGCAAGAAAGGAAGCTGAGGAAAAAGAGAAAAACAATTAAGAGACCATGAGGAAAGGCTAAGGGAAATAAATCATAGCATGAGAAGGAAGAATCTACGTATAACTGGGGTTTCAGAAGATGCCAAGAGAGAGGGACTGAAAGTATATGTGAAAAAAATCATAGCTGAGAATCTCCTTAATTTGGTGAAGTAAACAGGCACTGAGATCCAGGAGATTGAGAGGTCCCAACTCAAATCAATAAAAACCATTCAACACCTTGATATTCAATAGTGAAACTTGCAAATTCCAAATATAAAGAGAATATCTGTAAAGCAGGAAGAGAAAAGAGATGCTTAACTTATATGGGGAGAAAATTTGGATGAACAGCATACCTTTCCAGAGAGACCTGGCAGGCCAGAAAGGGCTGGCAGGATATAGTCAGGGTACTAAATGAAAAGAACATGCAACCAAGAATACTTTATCAAGGAAGTTGTCATTCAGAATAGGAGAGATAGAGAGCTTCCAAGATAGGCAGAAACTGGAAGAATATGTGACCACCAAAGCAGCTCTGCAAGAAATATTAAGGGGAACTCTGTAAAAGAAAAAGGAAGCCCAAAGAAATAATTCACAAAAATAGGGACTAAATATGCATTACAATGATACTAAATTCATATCTTTCAATAGTTACTTTGAACATGAATGGACTAAATAATCCCATCAAAAGATGCAGGGTTTTGGACTGGATAAAAAAGCAAGACCTATCTATTTGCTGTCTACAAAAGACTCATTTTAGACATAAGAACACCTACAGCCTGAAAATGAAAGGTTGGAGAAACATTTACCATTCAAATGGTCCACAAAAGAAAGCAGGGGTAGCCATCCTTATATCAGATACATTAACATTTATTAAAGACTGTACTAAGTGATGAAGAAGGATGGTATATCATACTTAAAGGGTCTATGGAACAAGAACACCTAACAATCATGAATATTTATGCCCCTACTGCAGGTGCTACCAAGTATGTCAATCAATTAATAGCCAAAGTAAAGTGATACTTAGATAATAATATACTAAAAGTAGGAGACTTCACATGACACTTTCTGCAAATGATTTATCTTCTAGGCGGAACATAACCAAAGAAACAGGGACCTTGAATCATACACTAGACCAGATGGATTTCACATACATACAGAACTTTCCATCCAAATGCAACTGAATACATATTCTTTTCAAGTGCACATGGAACTTTCTCCAGAATAAAACACATACTGGGTCACAAATCAGGTCTCAACCAATACCAAAAGATGGGGATTGTCCCCTGCATATTTTCAGATCACAATACTTTGAATCTAGAAAGTAATCACAGGAAGAAATTTGGAAGAAACTCTAACACATGGAGGTTAAAGAGCATCCTTCTAAAAGATGAATGGGCCAACCAGGAAATTAGAGAAGATTTTAAATGATTCATGGAAACTAATGAAAATGAAGATTCAACTGTTCAAAATCTTTGTGATACAGCAAAAGCGGTCTTAAGATGGAAATAAAGCTTCCCTCAAAAAATTGAAACAAACTAAAATACACAAGCTAACCTCACACCTAAAGGAACTGGAGAAAGAACAGCAAGTAAAACCTACACCCGGCAGAAGAAGAGAGATAATAAAGATTTGAGCAGAACTCAGTGAAATAGAGATCGGTGAAATAGAGATATAACAGTTCAACAAAACCAGGAGTTGGTTCTTTGAAAGACTTAATAAGATAGATAAACCATTAGCCAACCTCATTAAAAAGAAAAAAAGAAAAGACTCATGTTAATAAAATCATGAATGAAAGAGGAAAGATCACAATCATTACCAAGGAAATAAAAAATATTTTAAAAACATATTAATTATGAGCAGCTATACACCAATAAATTAGGTAATCTAGAAGAAATGGATGCATTTCTGGAAAACCACAAATTAGCAAAACTGGAACAGGAAGAAATAGAAAACCTGAACAGGCCAATAACCAGTGAAGAAATAGAAGCAGTCATCAAAAACCTCCCAAGACACAAAAGTCCAGGGCCAGATGGCTTCCCTGGGAATTCTATCAAACATTTAAAGAGGAAATAATACTTATACTACTAAAGCTGTTCTGAAGGATAGAAAGGGAAAGGATAGTTCCAAACTCATTTTATGAGGCCAGCATCACCCTAACTCCAAAACTAGACAAAGAATCCACCTATAAAGAGAATTATATACCAATATCCCTGATGAACATGGATGCAAAAATTCTCAACAAGATACTAGCCAATAGAATCCAACAATACATTAAGAAGATAATTCACCATGACCAAGTGGGATTTATCCCTGGAATGCAAGATTGGTTCAATGTTCATAAAATATTCAACATGATAGATCACATCAACAAGAGAAAAAACAAGAACCATATGATCGTCTCAATAGACCCAGAGAAAGCATTTGACATAATACAGCATCCATTTCTGATCAAAACTCTTCACAGTGTAGGGATAGAGGGAACATTTCTCAATATCTTAAAAGGCATCTATGAAAAGCTGACAGTGAATGTCATTCTCTGTGAAAAACGAGAGTCTTTCCATCACTATCAGGTACAAGAAAGGGATGTCACTCTCAAAACTGTTATTCATTGTAGTAATAGAAGTCCTAGCCTCAGTAATCAGAAAACAAAAAGAAATACAAGGCATTCACATTGGCAAAGAAGAAGTCAAACCCTCCCTCTTCACACATGACATAATATTGTAATGTATTAAACCCAAAAGCTCCACTCCAAGATTGCTAGAATTCATACAGCAATTCAGCAATGTGTCAAGATACAGAATCAATGTACAAAATTCAGTAGCATTTCTATAGACTAATAATGTGACTGAAGAAAGAGAAATTAAGATGTCATTACCATTTCCAATTGCACCAAAAAGCCTAAGATATCTAGGAATAAACCTAACCAAAGAGGTAAAGAATCTATAACCTAAAATCTATGGAACACTTCTGAAAGAAATTGAGGAAGACACAGAGATGAAAAAATATTCTATGCTCATGGATTAGAAAAAATTGTATTGTGAACATGTCTATGTTACCCTGGGCAATTTACACATTCATTGCAATCCCTATCAAAATACCATGGACTTTCTTCACACAGTTGATATAAGTAATCTTAAGATTTGTGTGGAATCAGAAAAGACCCTGAATAGCCAGGTGATACTGAAAAAGAAATCCAAAGCCCAGGGCATCACTGTGCCAATTTCAAGCTGTACTACAAAGCTGTGATCATCAAAACAACGTTGTACTGGCACAAAAACTGACACATAGATCAATGGAACAGAATAGAGAACCCATTAATGGGCCCTCAACTCTATGGTCAACTAATATTCGACAAAGCAGGAAATACCATCCACTGGAAAAAGGACAGTCTCTTCAATAAATGGTGCTGGAATAATTGGATATCCACATGCAAAAGAATGAAACTAGACAATTCTCTTATACCATACACTAAAATAAACTCAAAATGGATGAAATATCTAAATGTGAGACAAGAATCCATCAAAATCCTAGAGGAGAACACAGGCAACACACATTTTGAACTTGGCCACAGTAACTTCTTGCAAGATTCATCCGTGAAGGCAAGACAAACAAAAGCAAAAATGAACTATTGGGACTTCATCAAGATAAAAAGCTTCTGCACAGCAAAAGGAACAGTCAACAAAACTAAAAGACAACCTACAGAATGGGAGAAGATATTTGCAAATGACCTATCAGATAAAGAGCTAATATCCAAGATCTATAATGGACTTATTAAACTCAACACCCAAGGAACAAAGAATCCAGTAATGAAATGGGCAAATGATATGTACTGAAATTTCACCAAAGAAGACATACACGTGGCCATTAGGCACATGATAAAATCCTCTGCATCACTTGCCATCAGGAAAATACAAATCAAAACCACCTCACACCAGCGAAAATTATGAAGATAGGAAACACCAAATGTTGGAGAGGATGTGAAGAAAGGGGAACTCTCTTGCAGTGTTGGTGGGAATGTGAACTGGTACAGCCACTTCAGAAAATAGCGTGGAGGTTCCTCACATAGTTAAAAATAGGGCCACCCTATGACCTAGCAATTGTACTACTGAGTATTTACCCCAAAGATACAGATGCAGCAAAACACCGGGACACCTCCACTCCAGTGTTTATATTAGCTATGTCCACAGTAGACAAACTATGGAAGGAGCCTCAATGTCTTTGACAGATGAATGGATAAAGAAGATGTAGAATATATATACAATGGAATATTAGCCATTAGAAATAACGAATACCCACTATTTGTTTCAACATGGATGGAACTGGGTATCATGCTGAGTGCAGTACATCAATCAGATAATGGAGAATCATCTTATGGTTTCACTCATACGAGGAATATTAGGAATAGTGAAAGGGATTATATGAGAAACGAGGGAAAATGAGTGGGAAAAATTAGAGAGGGTGACAAAACATGAGAGTCTCCTATGTCTGGGAAACGAACAAAGGGTAGTGTCATGGGAGGCCATTGGGGGTTGGGGTTACTGGGTGATGGCCACTGAAAGTGCACTTGATGGGATGAGCACTGGGTGTTATACTAAATGCTGGCAGTCGAAATTTAATTTATATATATATGTATATATATATATATTTGTGTTATATAACACAAAAAAATTTATCAGGAGAAAGGGAAAATACAAAGATTCTAGATGCAAGTTCCAGTTCAAATATCTTAGTGATTCACAATAAATGTTACTGAATTAAACTCACTCATTAAGAGAGTAAAATTGTCAGACTTGTCAAAAAATAATAATCAAATTCTATCATATATTATGCCTAATGCATAAAAACATGGAAATTTTGAAAGTAAAAATATTGAACCAGATGGGTTCATCGGGGAATTCTACCAGATATTTAAGAAAAAGTTAATGCCTATTCTCCTAAACTATTTCAAAAAATAGAAGACGAACAAAAGTTTCTGAATACATTCTGTAAGACCAGCATTACCTTGATAACAGAACCAAAGACATGAAAAGGAAGGAAGGAAGGAAGGAAGGAAGGAAGGAAGGAAGGAAGGAAGGAAGAAGGGAAGGAAGGAAGAAAGAAAGAAAAAGAAAATAAAACTCCAGGCCAATATATCTAATGTACAGATATGCAAAAATCCTCAACAACAACAACAACAACAACAACAAAATCCTCAACAAAATATTAGTAAACCACAAAACAATACTTCAAAAAGGTCATTTCCCACGATCAGATAGAATATGTTCCAGGGATGCAAGGATGGTTTAATATTTGCAAATCAATCAACATCATACACAATTCAACCAAATGAAGGATAAAAATCATATGATCATCTCAATAGTTGCAGAAAAAGCATTTGACAAGATTCAATATCCATTCATGATAAAATCTCTCAACCACGTGGGATTACAGAGAACATATCTGAACTAATAAAAGTTATATATGGAACACCCACAGTTAACACCATAAGTATGGGGAAAAAACAGATTTTTTCCTCTAAAGTCAGAAATAAGACAAGTATATCCACTCTCATCATTTGTATTCAACATGGTACTGGAAGTCCTAAATACAGTAGACAGACTAGAAAAAGAAAAAAAAATCTATATTGGTAAATAAGTTAAATCATCACTATCTGCAGATGACATGATATTGTAAATAGAAAACCCTAAATACTTCAGCAAAAAAACTAGTTTATTACTTATATATTACTATAAATAACAAATTCAGTAAAGTGGCATGATAAAAATTACTACCCATAAATCAGAAGCATTTCTATACATTAATAATGATGCAGTAGAAAAATAAATTAAAAATACCATTTATAATTGTACCAAAAAATAAAATAGGAATAAACTTAACCAAAAAGATGAAAGACCATTATTCTGAAAACTATAAAGTACTGATGAATGAAACTAAAGACATAAACAAATGGAAAGATGGTCTATGCTCATGAATTGGAAGAATATTGTTAAAATGTCCATATTATCCAAAGCAATGTATAGATTCAATGCAATCTCTATCAAAATATGAAGAGTATTTTTACAAAATGGGACAAGAAACACATAAATTTTTATGGAACCACAGAAGACCCTGAATAGCCAAAACCACCCTAAGAAAGAATAAGCTGGAGTTATCAGAATTCCAGATTTCAAGATATACTCCAAGGCCATAGTAATCAAAACAGTATGGTACTGGAGCAAAAATAGATACATATATCAATGAAACAGAATAAAGATGCAAGGTATAAACCCACAGTTATATGGTCTATTAATCTATGACAAAAGAGGCAAGAATATACAATGAGGAAAAGATAGTTTCTTCAACAAATTGTTATGGAAACTGGTCGACTACATGAAAAAGAATAAAATTGGACTACTTTCCAACACTATATACAAAAATAAGCCCAAAGTGGATTAAAGACCTAAATGTGAGACCTAAAACTATAAAAATCCTAGAAAAGAGTACAGGCAGTAATTTTTCTTGACATTGGCAATAGTGACGTATTTGTAGATATGTTTCCTGAGGCAAGGGAAACAAAAGCTAAAATAAACTATTGGGACTAAACCAAACTAAAAAGCTTTTGCATGGCAGAGGAAACAACCAACAAAACACAAAGACAACCTACTACTACATGGGAGAAGATATTTGCAAATTATATATCAGATAGGGCTTAATATCCAAAATGTATAGAGCTTTTACAATTCAATACCAAAAAATTAAACAATCTGATTTAAAAATGGGCAGAAGACATGAATAGACATTTTTACAAAAGAAGATGTACAGAACATGAAAAGATGTTCAACATCACTAACCATTAAGGAAATGCAAATCCAAAACACAGTAAGATATCAACTTATACCAGTTAGAATGGGAAAAAAACCCCACAAGCAGACAACAACAAGAAATAACAAATTTTGGCAAGGATGTGGCAAAAAAGGAACCCTCATACACTGTTTGTGAGAATGTAAATTGGGACAGACAGTGTGGAAAATAGTATGGGGTTTCCTCAAAAAATTACAAATAGAAACACTATAGGATGCAATAATTCCACCACTGGGTATTTATCCAAAGAAAACAAAAACACTACTTTGAAAAGATATATGCATCCCTATGTTTATTGCAGCATTAGTTAAAATAGCAGATGGATGCACCCCAAGTGCCTATCAATAGTCAAGTAGACAAGGAAAATGTGCTACATATACACAATGGAATATTATGCAGCCACAAAAAGGATGAGATTGTGCCATTTAATACAACATGGATGGATCTAGAGGGTATTATGCTAAGTGAAATAAGTCAGACTGAGAAAGACAAATACCATATGATTCTACTCATAATTGAAGTCTAATTAAAAAGAATAAAAAAACCAAAAAGCAGTATCAGACCTATGAATACCGAGAACAAATGGATGTTTGCCAGAGATGAAAGAGGTTGGGAATTGGGCAAAATGGGTGCAGATGAAAGGGAGACAGACTTCCAGTTATGGAACAAAAAGTCATGAGAATAAAAGGAACAACATAAGGAATAAAGCCAATAATATTGTAATAGCAGCAAAATGGGACAGATGGTAACTTGTGGGCGACCACGAACTAGCTGGAGTAACTGAACCAAACCAGGCCCAGACTTGCATCCCTCATTCACTCAAAAGGCTCAGGAGCCTAAAGGGTGAATAGTTGGTAGACGCTTGAGAAAGGGCTTGAGCAATGGTTCTCAAGGCTCGCTTGTACATGATCGCCCACATAACACAATAGATACGACTTATTCTGACCTGGTCATAAATGTAAATAAGGGTCTGTCTGTCCTTGCTGGTCTGTTTACCATACCTAATATTCCTTTGAAGTATGCACATCTGGAACAACAAGATTATTATCCTTATCTATTTACCAAGGTCTTCTGGCACCTGTGAGTCTGTCTTGCATGCTGAGAAAAGGAACTTTGGAGGGTTTCACAAACCTGCTACAAATAAACACCTTCTTGGCTTTGTTTTGCTCATGCTATAAAATGTTGTAAAACCTTGAATACAGCTGGCACTGCTTGGACATCATCCACTGTGTCCCTCCTGTCCCCATCTCTTTTTACTTTTCATTTATTTTCCTCATCCCCTTATCCTCAGGACCCTGATCATGTTGCCGCAGCACGCGCAACAAGTGGCGCCCAAACAGGGACCTGAGCACATGCAAGAGAGGTGCACATATAGGTAAGTCGTCGCTGACAACCAGGTAAGGGGAGCCCAGTTACTTAGGGCCACTACAGGAGTAAAAAATATGGTACAGTCGAAATCTATGGAACAGGTCTTCTTTATGACCGCTTTGCAGGCCCTTATGAAGTGAGAAGGGTCCAAGGTCTCTAAAAAGGCCTTACAACAATTCTTTTGTACTGTATCAGACTTGTGTCCCTGGTTTCCAAAGAAGGGACTGTCAGTTTGGATGCCTGGCAAAGGGTAGGACAGGAAATTAAAAATCAACTTAAAAAACGTGGTCCTATGGCCTGTCCTCCAGGCACCATGCATATTTGGGAGGAAATAAGAGAGACTAGATCCACAACACACTTTCGAATTAATCTCTATAGCCTCTCATGAATCCTTCCCTGAAAATGATGTTCAGACCTCTTCAGAGGAACAAAAAGAAAATAATAATTCGGTGATTGAGTCACCATCACCACCAATTACTTAACACTGCCCCCTCCAGATTCCCCCACCAGTGTCTCAGATAAAAATTAACGATGGGGAGCAAATTGATTAACTTTAAGTGGATCCAAATAAAACATAGTAAACAGGTCTTGAAAATTATCACTACTAAACCTAAAACTTTTATTCTATTGAGGTTTACTAAAGGTCACATAAGCTCTGTTATCTTTTTGCAATCCGTTAGTAAAAAAAAAAACTGACTAAATTGATAATTGTCTGTTTACAAGTTTTCATAAGTAATTGTTAAGATACCTTTCAAAGTCCTTGGTTACCTAAAACCTTAGTCACACGTTGATGATAAATAAAATTAAATTCATCGGACATCTAGGTCTTTTCCAAACAAGGAAAAGTACTAAAACGTTGGTGAACATGCTTTGTGCTTAACTGTTTCATAAATTTGCCATCTAAAAAGTTCTGATGTTCAAAAATCGGTTACTCCTTAGTTTTCACTGGACACTAAGGTTCCTAAAAAAACAAAACAAAACAAAACAAAACAAAACAAAACAAAAAAACTCTGCTAAAATAAAACTGATGACTGATAAAAAAAATTAAAAAAAACAACTATATGTAAAAAAGAAGCTATGTAAGAAAAATGTAAGGAATGGGAATATAATTTTGTTCAAAAAAAAAGAGTAATTTTGTCCCAAATGAGACTGACTGAAAAAGAAATGGCTTAAAACAAATTCTAAATACAAAAATAGGTGTAAAAGTGTTATGAAGGGAAATCCTTGAAAAGAAATTTTAGATATGGTCAAAACAGACTAATATAAAAGTAAATGGATTTTAAAGTACGAGAGTATAAGATTAAAAGTCTACTTTCTGAAAAAAAAATAAAAATAAATAAAAAAATAAAAGTCTACTTTCTGTTCAAACGTTTCCTTAATTTGTTAGTCTGCTCTTGATAAGAGCAGCGGTTTTGTCCAAAAAGGAGTCCTAAACCACGAAAAGCGAGACCATCTGGGCAGAGCCATTGACTGCCGGAAGGTCGGCTCAACGGCCAAAACTAATTAACCGCAGATAAGGTACAAGCTTTACTTAGTATAAATTTAAATTGGCAAATAGCCTTGTCCTGTTATCCAGGACAACTTAAATATCATCTTCCCGCAGACAGACTTTTGCAATATCTTTCTACCACGTCTGTCTTCAGTTCTACAATTATAGCAACAGAACCTCTGGCTTACGCCGTCACTAGATTTGTTGATGCTAATAAAACAGGGCACATTGAAATTTACAAGGAATCTTCTAACGCTAAAACAACTTATCAAAATCATTACCCCACTAAGACAGTACAGAGAGCTGAACTAAAGGCTGTCCAACTGGCTTTGCAAATGTTTCCTGAACCCTGCAATCTATTCACTGACAGTCTCCATGTGCTCGAGCTGTTCCAGCCTTGCCCGCGCTCATATACTCACAAATGATGAGGAACTATATCACTTATTCTCTAGTATTCAGCAAATATTACAGGCCAGGCAAGTTCCTATTTTTATATCCCATATATGGGCTCATACTAATTTGCCTGGTCCCCTCTCTGAAGGCAACCACATTGCTGACACCATTACTCACACTTATATAACAAACGCAAACAACAAACAATTGGCCACGCAGGGTCATGCTAGTTTTCATCAAAATGCCTCAGCTCTTCATAGCGTTTCGCATCACTAGAGAAGAGGCCTGTCAAATAGTAAAACACTGTCCGGCCTGTCTAATCCACCATCCTGTTCTTACTTATTCAGTTAATCCCAGAGGATTGATGCTTCATCATCTTTGGCAAATGGATATTACCCTCTTTCATGCTTTCGGCCACTTAAAATATATACATATCTCTATTGATACTTTCTCTGGGTATATCCATGCTACTGCACATTCTGGAGAAGCCTTTACTGATGTTCAAAATCATTTATTTTCAGCCTTCTCCCAAATGGGAACCCCTAAGGCCATAAAAACTGATAATGGCTCAGCTTATAGCTCCAAAACTTTCCAGAACCTTTGTGCTACCTTTCAAATTAAGCACTCTACAGGAATTCCCTACAACTCACAAGGTCAAGCCATAGTTGAATGAGCTAACAGTACTCTCAAATCTTACCTTAAAAAATTAAAAGATGGGGAGATACTACAGGGAACAGTGAAATACTGTTCCCATATGCATTTAACTCTAACTCTTTATGTTTTAAATTTTTTGAATGTTGATGATACAGGACGGACGGCAGCTGAACGGTTTTGGCATCCGGATTTTTCTCCTATCCCTTACGCTAGGTGGAAAGATCCACTGACTGGCATTTGGAAGGGCCCCGACCCCGTCCTTCGCAAGGGGCGTGGGTTTGTCTGTATTTTCCCCCAGGATGAGGACACCGCGCGATGGCTCCCGGAACGATGGTGTCGACTCCTCGCCCCTACGCCGGAGACTAGCCAGCCTGACGATAACTCGCCCACAAAAAAGAAGAAAGAGACCTCTCCCGTCATACCGTTGGGCCCGGATAAGGAAACTGATCAATCAAGGGATCCCTGGGTGGCGCAGCGGTTTGGCGCCTGACTTTGGCCCAGGGCGCGATCCTGGAGACCCGGGATCGAATCCCACGTCGGGCTCCCGGTGCATGGAGCCTGCTTCTCCCTCTGCCTGTGTCTCTGCCTCTCTCTCTCTCTCTCTCTCTCTCTCTCTCTCTCTCTCTGTGACTATCAAATAATAAATAAAGAAAAAGAATTAAAAAAAAGAAACTGATCAATCAAGCGCTAAGTCTGGCTGAACAGACACAGCCTAATGAGTCCTTACTTATCATCCTTCTTACTGTATTAGCTATTACAACCCCTCCTGTTGGCGAAGCAGCTGTATATTGGGCCTATCTACCTGACCCACCTACTATAAGGCCGGTTACTTGGGATGATCCTACTCCCCAGATACACACCAATATGACAGAATATTTTGGAGGGAGTAGTTCTGATGGCATGGAGGTTGCAAACCATTCTATCAATTGGACGGGCCTGGCAGCTCAGGTATCCATGTGTTTCCAATTGCCACTATGTAACCAAAAACCAGTTAATGGTTGCTTGGTAGTTCAGCCAGTACCTCACATAGTGACATATCTCTCAGAAATGGAAAAGAATAAAAACCCTCCATCCCAACTTGACATAATGCTAGAAAGGTGGATCGTTTATGAGGTCACTGATGACACTCCTCCCAGTGACCCTCAACAAGGTAGGCACCCTCCCGGGTACCCCAATTGTCCTCAAAATGTAACCTATGCTATTCCAGGTCCTATTTGGATGCAGTGCCTTCAGAAGACACCTTTGGTCATCTCTCCTCACGACATCCCTGAATTTTTATCATGGACTGGTCAAGAATAACAAGAAAGGAGCCTCTGCGCTATATTGCATATCCACCTGATGGACCAATGCATAATGTGACTATACCCGGAGGAGTTTTTTCCACCGTCGGAGAAATGTACCACGCAGAACTCTGGAAATTGGTCGCCGCTATGGGACCGGCCAAGATGCATATGGCTAAGAACGGCTGCACAAACACAAAGGACTAATCTTACTATACGGGCCTGTGTGCCTAGGCCATTCCTATTGGTGGTGTGATATGGGATGACAAATTTTTCCTTTATGCAAAATAATGGAGCTGATATGTTATTTGAACTAGAATGTAAAAATTGTGTATTAACCAATTGTTTGCCTGTGCACTTGCCCTCACCTCAAACAGGTCCTGTCACTATCTTTTTGACTATGCAACCGCCTTATTTACTATTTATTACCTGTTGAGATTGAAGGCCCTTGGTATGCTAATTATGGTTATTAGTTTGCTGTGGAAATGCAGCTACAATTGAAAAGATTGAAACGCTTCCTTGGGCTGTTGATGGCTGGTATCACTGCCTTGGTTACTCTTATAGCTACTGCAGCTGCAGCCTCTGTGGCCTTATCCCAGGGTATACAAACAGCACAATACGTTAACCACTTGGCAAAAAACATCTCTTATGCGCTGTCTACTCAGGAGTGTGTAGATCAAAAGGTTCTCAGTCGTCTTGATGGGCTTGAAGAGGCAGTAGAATTTCTAGGGAATCAACTATCCCTGTTAAAAACCCAGATGTCCTTGGTTTGCCATGGCGGGTTTCAGCATATATGTGTCACCCCTATGAAGGCCACTAATGTAACATGGGGACAAGTTAGAAAACATCTACAAGGAATATGGTTTCATAGTAATATAAGTCTTGATTTGTTAAAGTTGCAAAAGGAAATTTCCATTATCAGTCATTCTCAGATAGGTATGACAAACCCGGCTGAAATGGTGGCTCATATCTTGGATGGCCTGCATGGATTTAATCCAGGCAACCTATTAAGATATTCATTCTGGATGTTTATAATCATATTTACTATTGTGATTATTTCATTCTTTGCATGGTGTGTGGTTCAGGCCAAAGCAAGACAGCACAGATTCAACATGGATGCTCAATTACATTTCCTCAATCTTAAAACAAAAAAAGGGGGAAATGTGGGCGACCACGAACTAGCTGGAGTAACTGAACCAAACCAGGCCCGGACTTGCATCCCTCATTCACTCAGAAGGCTCAGAAGCCTAAAGGGTGAATAGTTGGTAGACGCTTGAGAAAGGGCTTGAGCAATGATTCTCAAGGCTCGCTTGTACGTGATCACCCACATAACACAATAGATACAACTTATTCTGACCTGGTCATAAATGTAAATAAGGGTCTGTCTGTCCTTGCTGGTCTGTTTACCATACCTAATATTCCTTTGAAGTATGCACATCTGGAACAACAAGATTATTATCCTTATCTATTTACCAAGGTCTTCTGGTACCTGTGAGTCTGTCTTGCATGCTGAGAAAAGGGAACTTTGGAGGGTTTCACAAACCTGCTACAAATAAACACCTTCTTGGCTTTGTTTTGCTCATGCTATAAAATGTTGTAAAACCTTGAATACAGCAGGCACTGCTTGGACATCATCCACTGTGTCCCTCCTGTCCCCATCTCTTTACTTTTATTTTCCTCATCCCCTTATCCTCAGGACCCTGATCGTGTTGCCGCAGCACGCACAACAGTAACTACACTTGTGAACACAGCAAAATGTGTAAACTTGCCAAATCACTCAGTTGTACACCTAAAACTAATATAACATTGAGAGTTAAATAATCAAATAAAAAATTTAGGAAAAAAGTAAATAGTGAAAGGGATTATAAGGGAAAGGAGGGAAATGAATGGGAAAAATTAGAGAGGGTGACAAAACATGAGAGACTCCTAACTCTGAGAAACGAACAAAGGATAGTGGAAGGGGAGGTTGGCAGGGGAATGGGGTGACTGGGTGATGGGCACTGAGGGGTGCACTTGATGGAATGAGCACCGGGTGTTATACTATATGTTGGCAAATCAAACTTCAATAAAAAAAATTTAAAAGAGAAAAAGGTAAAGGAATTGAAAAATACATGCCAGAAAATTATTACATATATACATAATGAAAATGGCATGGATATATTAGTACTGGACAAATGATAGTTTAAGAAAATATTAGAGGTGAAGAGAGTCACTACACGATGACAAGGAGATTATATGCATGTAGCTAATAACATAGCTTCAAGATTTATAAAGTCAAAATGGAGAGAACTTCAGGGAAAAATACACAAAACCATCATTTTAGTGCAAGATTTCAACACTTCTCTCAACTGATGTGTCAATGAGATAAAGTTTAATAAAATTATTAAAAATATTTGGATAACATAAATAATACATTTAATTTAATGGAAGTATATATGCAGATAGATAGATATATATTCCTGTAATCTGCACTCAACAGTTAGAAGGTATGCCTTTCTTCTTAACAATACATTCATGAAAACTGAGTACATATTAAATATAAAGAAGCTACCGAAATTTTCAGTGAATGGATTACATGCAGATTAATTTCTGATGATAATGATATTAAATTGGATCAATAACAAAAAAAGAAAGCACATTGATATTTTCAGGAATTAAAAAAGTCTCTAAATTATGCTGAGTAAAATAAATCAATCAGAGAAAGACAATCATATGGTTTCACTCATATGTGGAATATAGGTAACAGTACAGGGGAAGGGAGGCAAAACTGAGTGAGAAGTCATCAGAGAGGGAGAAAAACTATGAAAGACTCTTAACTATAGGAAATATACTGAGGTTTACTAGAGGGGCAGTGGGTGGGGGATGGTGTAATTGGATGACGGATATTGAGGAGGTCACATGATATGATGAGCACTGGGTATTATGTGCAACCAATAAATTGTTGAACACTACATTTGAGACTAATGATGTACTATATGTTGGCTAATTAAAATTAAATTTAAAAAAACCTAAAAAACTAAAAAAATATGTCAGTCATGAGGCAAGAACTTATAATGGAAATTTTAAAATCCTTAGTAATAAATGGTAATAAAATTACTACAATCAAAATTTCTAATACAGCAAAGACAGTAGCCCATTTTCCCAATCTCTCAAGCTATTATTTTCAAGGCCTCCTTCATGTTTACTCTTTCCTTCAAGGCTTTGCTAGTAGTAATTGCTCTTCCCTGCAACTTTGAGATCATCTTTCTTTTGTTAAAGTTTTCTAAAGTTAACTTTCAGTTTCACCTCATTTGTGAAGCTTTAGCAACTACTTGTTCACTAATTGTTTCCCATATTAGGTTTTTAAAAAAGATTTTATTTATTTATTCATGAGAGACACAGAGAGAGAGGGGCAGAGACAAAGGCAGATGGAGAGGCAGGCTCCATGCAGGGAGCCCAATGTGGGACTCAATCCCGGAACTCCAGGATCACACCTTGAGCTGAAGGCAGACACTCAACCGCTGAGCCACCCAGGCATCCCTCCCATATTTTGCATTCCAAACTAAATGATAAAGTTTTTAAGGGGGCAAGGACCTTGCATTTTCTCATAGCACAAAATGCTTTTTGAATGATTTTGAAAATCATTTAACACTTTGCGATGACCAATCATCTCAGCATGGTTTAGAACAGTATAGCATAGAGCTGTATTCCTGCAATAGTCACTGGCTTTCTATATTGCTTCATTTCTCTTCAAAATTAGGTGTATAACAGAGAAAACTATTTGTTCCTTAAATTCAAGGTCTTAATTTGAATGTATAACATCTGTATTTCTTGCTAAATATATCATTAACAACTTCATTTTTTCCCCCAGGGTGTTAAAATGTGCTTAACATGGAGTGACAAGAAAAATCTAACCAGAATTAGAATAAGCAAAACCTAGTCTTTAATCAGTTAACATTTTACACATTTTATAAATTCACTCAGTGTACTAATAATGGACCAATACACTCGACAGGTGGAAGTGCTTGAGGGCCATTAAGTATTGAATTTTCCTAAAGTAGTACAATTATAGAAACACCTGTGTTAAATAACTAAGTGCTGATTTACTATGAAAATATGCAAAATATTTAACAGAGCTACAAAATTGTGATTTCCTCTGATAGTGGATTTACAAGGAATAATGACAGATTATTGTCAGGCAAAATATTATACTTTGTATATTATGCAAAACTATCTATATACCTGTTAAATACATTTGAAGCAGAAATACAAGCAAGGACTGCTTGGGTGGCTCAGTCAGTTGAGCATTGGACTCCTAGTTTCAGCTCAGGTCATGATCTCAGGGTTGTGAGATGGAGCCCTGCATTGGGCTCTGTTTGGGATTCTCTCTCTCTCACTCTGCCCCTTCTACTGCTGGCTCTCTCTCTCTCTCTCTCTCTCTCAAATAAATAAATAATTAAAAAAAATATATATATATAAGCAGAATAAGACACTTTGATGAAATTCTGTTTGCTCCCTAATAGTATAAGAGAAGCAAAACTCCAGCCTCTTTGTCCAATTAGAGGTTTGGATTTGTGTTTTTAAGTTTGGACTTTTGTAATGTTACCCTAAAGGTGGCACAAAATGGCTAAAATTACTTTTATAGTAACCACATTGGCCAGTAGCTTATAATACACACTTAATGGAAAGATAGATAGATCAATACTTTCAAGATGGGGAAAGACAGAATGAATGAGAAAAGGAAAAGCATGTTCATGTTCTTGAAAGACATTATAAACCTTCAAAAAGTATTAATGTGGTGGTGGTCTCTGATTGGCAGAAGTATTATTGATTCAACATAATTTTCAACATTCAACATTTTTTCTTTTTTTTTTACATATAGCATAACACCCAGTGCTCATCCTGCCAAGTGCTCCCCTCAGTGCCCATCACCCAGTCACCCCAACCCCCTGCCCACATTCCTTTCCACTACTCCTTGTTTGTCTCCCAGAGTTAGGTGTCTCTCATGTTTTGTCACCCTCAATGATATTTTCACTCATTTTCTCTCCTTTCCCCTTTATTCCCTTTCACTAACTTTTATATTCCCCAAATGAATGAGACCATATAATGTTTGTCCTTCTCCGATTGACTTACTTCACTCAGCATAATACCCTCCAGTTCCAACCACGTTGAAGCAAATAGTGGGTATTTGTCATTTCTAATGGCTGAGTAATATTCCATTGAATACATAAACCACATCTTCTTTATCCATTCATCTTTTGATGGACACTGAGGCTCCTTCCACAGTTTAGCTATTATGGACATTGCTGCTAGAAACATTGGGGTGCAGGTGTTCCAGCGTTTCACTGCATCTGTATCTTTGGGGTCAATCCCCAGCAGCAATTGCTGGGTCATAGGGCAGATCTATTTTTAACTCTCTGAGGAACCTCTACACAGTTTTCCAGAGTGGCTGCACCAATTCACATTCCCACCAACTGTGCAAGAGGGTTCCCCTTTCTCCACATCTCCTCCAACATTTGGTGTTTCCTGCCTTGTTAATTTTCCCCATTCTCACTGGTGTGAGGTGGTATCTCATTGTGGTATTGATTTATATTTCCCTGATGGCCAATGATGCAGAGCATTTTCTCATGTGCTTGTTGGCCATGTCTATGTCTTCCTCTGTGAGATTTCTGTTCATTTCTTTTGCCCATTTCATGATTGGATTGTTTGTTTCTTTGCTGTTGAGTTTAATAAGTTATTTATAGATCTTGGATACTAGCCCTTTATCTGATATGTCACTTGCAAATATCTTCTCCCATTCTCTAGGTTGTCTTTGAGTTTTGTTGACTGTTTCTTTTGCTGTGCAGAAGCTTTTTATCTTGATGGAGTCCCAATAGTTCATTTTTGCTTTTGTTTCCCTTGCCTTTATGGATGTATCTTGAAAGAAGTTGCTGTGGACAGGTTCAAAAAGGGTGTTGCCTGTGTTTCATCTAGGATTCTGATGGATTCTTGACTCACACATTTTTTAGACACATGTTTTTTAGACAAGGGAGAGATTTAATACCTAATAATACCATAGTTGATTTAGGGAGCCTTAAGAAATCTGTAAAATAATTTATTCTGTTGTACCCTAGATCTTAGTATTTTAGCTTATAATTGGTTTTGGAATTTTTTTTTCTTTTTACATGTAAACTCAACCAACTAAATCACTTTAGTGCAATTATAAGAAAACAGTTTGTAAACAAATTGGAAAATAAGTTACTGAAATTTCAGATCCCTTTTGTCTGCTGGCAGTATCTTGCCTTACTTAACCTACCTTCAGTTGTAGGGCAAGGAAAAATAAGAGTCACCACAGTGTTAGGTGAAGTATAAAATTTATAGGATTAATTCTCCCACTGAGGCAGTTGTCTTAGATTAGCAGAGAGAAGATTAATTGATCAATGAGAAGCATACGGTTTGGATCACTTTTGCATGTAAGGAATCTCCCAAAATTTGTGTTCTCTACACACACACACACACACACACACACACAGACACAAGTTGAATAGAGACTTTTTTCATCTAGTGTTTAGACAGGGAGGGTAGCTAGAAAAGCCAATGTCTAGATAATAGAACAAAACATGCTAGAAAAATAAAGACTAAGTACCACCAGTTTGTAAAAGGTAACTTGTATCATGAATCTACCAAGGAAGTTGTTTTTCATGAGAGAGGAGGAAGGGAAACTTTTCAAGAAACAGCAAATATGGAGTTATCCAGAGAATGATGTTTCAGAAGGAACTATGGAGAGTGAAGATAAGAAGTTAGGAGGATATATTAGTTATCTAAATCCACGATAATGTTCTGCGACAAACAATCCACAAAACCTCTTTGGCAAGTGTTTATTGCTCATGTGCCTCGGGTGACATTCTAAGAGTTTTGTTGATCTTGATTGGGTTCTCTCACATGTCTGGGATTTGGCTGACTGTCTCCTCATTTAAGCTGACCTTGGTTGGGATGATGAGGGCAACTTGATTATCCTTTTTACACATATCTCACTTATGAGTAGGTTATGAAATGGAAGGCAATGAAAGAGAAAGAAAAGAGAATGCACTCAATATTGCACTCAATAGTGTAATCAGTTTTTAAGACTTCTTGTTTCATGTTTGCTAGCATACAAAAGAGGTCATATGGCTAAACTCAGAGCCAGAGTAGAAGACTGAAAAATAACATGGCAAAAGACATAGATAAAAGGAGGGATGAGGCAATTTTTGTAATTTACCACAAGGTTCCTGAGGGGAAAAACGTGACCCTATCCTCAACTTTGCAACCCAAATGTGGAACAAAAACAATCTAACCTCCTCTGCAGTGATTAAATTTCAGAAGCCTTATGGTTTTTCTTTTTCATCTTTATATTCATGAAGTTGTGCTAGATGATGTTGTAATAACTTAAAACCCTCAAAATTTTAGTTGAATGTGGGGCTGTGCTCAGAGTAGTAACTCAGAAGTCTGAACTGATGAAAGCTGTCTCCATATGTGTTTGCACAACTGCTGAGAAGGCATAAAATGGTAAAATAGCCAAGTGAGCACCATCCCTTAAGGCTTCATTCATTAAGTAACCCATGTCCTTTCTGCTCATATTTTATTTGCCAAAGTAAATCATATGGCTCTAACTAAACTCAAAGGATGAAGAATATATAATCCAATTCTACCATGTAACAGAAGGAGGAGAAACATAGTATTTGTGAATGACCCTATGATGATACAACTTGTCAATGGAGAGAAATTTTTTAAGTTACGAGTCTTCATCAATGTATCCCCACGAAAGAAAAAGAAAGAAAAAGAAAGAAAGAACGAAAGAATGAAAGAACAAACGAAAGAAAGAAGAAAGAAAGAAAGAAAGAAAGAAAGAAAGAAAGAAAGAAAGAAAGTCAGGTGCAGTCATTGTTTTACAGAAAATTTTGAAAAATATTATTTATTTTTAAAATGAGAAATGCCTAATGTTTTCAGGAATATCTGAAGTTTTAAAAATCAACTCCTTTTGATAATCGCCTTTCTGAAGGACAGGTAGATCAGTTAACCTATAGAGTGTAAATACTTAAAACAATTTTCAGAAGTGAGACTATTAAAAGTTTAATTAGCTAAATTTGAATGAAATAACTCTTGTTTGGCCTATACAATTTTACAAACATTTGGTTGTGTTCATAATACCTAGGGTTAAAATCTATGTTTCTGTTTCAACATCCCCTTATAACAAATACTGTGCTATGACTTTTAAAGAAGAAAAAAATTAAAATGTACATCATGAAATTGGAGAGAAAATAATCCAAAAGCCATTATTTCTATAATGGGAAGTCTTTCAATTATTTACTGAAGCAATTATTGTTATTTTAAACAGCCTGCTATTGCAATCAAATCTAATGCTCCACTGCCTCTTATTCTTTCCATAAAAACATTATTCAGTGAGGTTGTTTCTTAAAAACAAGACAAAAGAAAGTGTTACATTTTGAAGATATCTGCATGATAAACAGGAAAGTAAAGCAAAAGGAATATGTGCACCACTTTTTATGTTATAATTGTTGTAGAAGCTGTAATTAGCTGAAAACTATCATTGGGTGTACTATATGTACATGTTTATATTTCTTAAAAACAACGTGATGCTCTGCAGCTCACAGATAACACAAATAGCATGTGATGCAGTAGTTGCTAAGGACAACCACACATCTTTTCTGTCATTTAGTTATCTGTAAATGACCAAACCTAATGATGTCCACAATACCATAAAATCTGTGGATCTGCCCATAGAAGATTGAAAGGATACAGTCTGAAATGATTATTGGGTATGCGTGTGTTAGAGCATGTGTGTGTGTGAAACATTTGAAGTGAATGAACCTAAAATTCATTGCTTCGGGCTGAGGAAATAAAAGTGTGTGCACTATATTAAAATCTGACTCAATGCCAAATATCCAAAACATGAATAAATATTAAATTATCCAAGAAGATTGATTTAGCATGTGATATTTCTACTCTCTATGTTCAAATTTCCATAATGTAGTTAGGCCAATAGTAGAAAATGAATTTGATACATTCTTCTGAAAAATTCTAAAGATCAAAAAATTACTCTGATGATAACCAGAGATAAACTCAGCAGCAAATATTGTTAGCCCAAGGAGTCAGGTATTTCTATTCATTTTTGTTTGGGCCTAATAGAAATCTTATAATGGAATTCAACATAATCGCTTGCTTTCTAAATAGAAGCGATTAAGAGACATATAACTGATATCTTTAAGGTAGGATTTGTGTTTCATAGGAAATAACATACATAGTATATTTGATGACATGCATACTGCTCATGAATCCCTACTGAATGTGGCAAATACTCAATTTCACTCTCTAAGATATTCGAGTTTTTGTATTGTCTTTTTTTTTTTTTTTGAAATCATGTCACTGTTGTTGGTTTGTTCAAATTCTGCCACAGGGGTTCATAATAAAATGTGAATGAGTTCAAGGAGGCACAACGGCTGAAGGGCCTCCTGTCAGTTTGGCAGAATTATTGTTGTCTTTGCAGCTATCATCCTTAAGAGTTCCACCACAGCACCAAATCCCTGGTAATACAGGGGTTTAAATAAAGAATAGAAAAAAAAATAAATAAAGAATAGAAAATATGTCCATGAATTTAGCTTCTGTGTGTATTAGATTTATAACTATTTACATTAAACAATATATTTATTTCTACATACAAAATTTTGCCAGAAAAATGTAGAACTTTAATGCTCAAACCTAAATATGTTTTCATGTCTCAGAACAGTGCAATAAAATGTTCATTTCTAAACACATTGTTTTTTTTCAATCACAAACATATATGGGTGGGTATATGAATGTGCACATGTATACATATATATGTATGTCGGTTTAGTCAGTGAGTTAGATCTGAGCAGATAGCAGCTTTCTTGCCACAATTGTTTCTGTCTTAAAAAGATAATGTCTGATATCACTGTCAAGAATCATGAGGCAAGAAAAGAAATGAATAGCTCTTTAAGCATAATGGCATTTTTAGGGAATATGTGGAAAGTGATGTGGATTTAGGGAGTGTTGTTTTATGAGAAATAAAATAAAAATAAAAATAACGAATGAGAGTGGGAAGACACAATTTCTTGGCTGATTTTTTTTCAAGCTTATGTCTGGAGAAATACATTCTTTTTCAAACTCTTAGCCAATGTGAATGGCAATGCAAATATAGTAGCCACTACTAGCCAAAGAGGAATTTCTGAAATACCTTAGAATATAGTCCATCAAAAGCAATGAGTCTAAAAACACACGAACATGTGGACATATGTGAGTGTGTTTGTGTGATATTTGTGCAGTTGTCCAGATAAACATTTATCAGTGCCCTATAATCCATAGGGAAGAAAATGAAAGTTTGGAAGGAGGAAGTGACCATCTGCATAGGGCAAGCTGAGAAGGCTTGCTATAGGAGGTAAATCTCCAAAAGAAATTTAAGGCAAAAGGGGAAGTTTGGTTTGGATAAAAAGTAGAGGTTCTTGGTGTTTTAATGGTAGGAGAATAGCATATTCTGTGTACTGAGGAGAGAAAGTAATTATGTTTGGCAATAGCTCAGGCAACTAAGTAATATGTTGTGGAAGAGGATTATGAATGGGTTTAAAGAAGAACACTGGCTAAAGGCCCTCCTCTCACACTGGCAAAATATTATTGTTTCTGCAGCTGCCACCCCTCTCCTGGTGGCAAAGGAGTCCTCATAGCATTGGATAACTTTCCAAAGTCAACTGATTTTTGGAGGCCATTAGGATATATTGATTTTTGTGTTATACCAACAACTTGCTGCTATAGTCTAAATGTTTGTGTATTTCCAAAATTTATGTTGAAATCCTAATCCCCAAAGTGAAGAGGGCCTTTGAAAGGTGCTAAGGTCATGAGGGCAGAGCCCTAGTGAATGGGATTAATGCTTTAATGAAAGAGGCTACAGAGAGATCTCTTGC
Source organism: Canis lupus dingo (assembly GCF_003254725.2). Taxonomy (NCBI): domain Eukaryota; kingdom Metazoa; phylum Chordata; class Mammalia; order Carnivora; family Canidae; genus Canis; species Canis lupus. The sequence continues at coordinate 71,840,042 of NC_064281.1, forward strand.
TCTTTCCACCATGTGAATACACAGAGAAGAAGTGCTAGCTATGGAGTAGGAAGAGGGTCCTATCCAGAAGGCAATCCTGCTGGTGCCTTGATCTTGGATACTGTATGTGAAGGAGGAATAAAGACCAGCCATGCATAGCCCCATGCTTCTCACAAACTATCTCTGAAAGCTTTTTTAACCCTAGACTAGAGGAAAGGATGGAAGTTGCTTGTACCTCAGAAGGGAACTATTTCAAGATTACTGTAGGAACATTGTGCATATAATATACTATCTTGGTTTTCTTTTAACTTCTCTTTCCTGTGATTCACGTTGTGTTTTTTCCAGAAGCTTTGCCTTGGAGTTATTCTGCATCTACACTTTAAACAGAACTCAGATTCTTTGGAGCAAAAGTTACTTTACCTATTGGTAAGTCTGACAGAGTTTATAAATACTCCCTTACCTTTTTTCAAGAGTATTGTAGAAACAGAATAAAAAGCTCCTACAGATATAGAACCCCTAAAAAATTCCATTCATTCATCCTTAAGGCATCAAAAATACGTACTAAGACATTCAACTAACAGACATTTACTGAGAGCATACTATATGCCAGAAACCATGTGGCATACAGTGGTTATAACAATGAAGAAGTTGGAGGTCCCAGCTTTTGAGAAACTCGCTGTTTGCAATCTTAGGGAAATGTTTTCATAACATTACCTTATAACTATTGCATTTGAAATATCTCAATATGGGCAAGCCTAGGACTCAAAAGGGCCTATGATACTGTTCAGACTCTTTAAGTCTAGTTCAAAACCCACTTTTTTGAGGATACCAGTAGACTCAACTGCTTTTTGAGTCATGGAAATTAGCTTCAAATTTAAGTTTAAATCATTCAAATAATCTAAAAGCTCAAGGTAAATCCAAACAATAGATCCAGCTGTAAGTTTAATGTCTTGGTTTGTTGTCTTATTTTTTCATACATTATTTCAGGATATTTTTTCCTTTCAATTAAACAAAACATAAGCATATAGTTGTTTAGGAGATGTATAAAAGAAATGTAACAAAAAAAAAAGAAAGAAATGTGCTCTAGCACAATTCATTTTTGGATACTGTTCCCTGGGGACCAGCCCAGATTACATTGTTGTTGAATAAGCAAGCTGTAGAGAAAAGTAACCATGTTTGTAGAGATAGGGGGAGAAGACACACGTTTCCTTGTTCTTCTTTCCTGCTTCTATAAACCTTGGTCAGATTTAGTTTTATGAGAACCTGTTTTCCAATCCTCTTGAACAGTAAATCAGACATAGTACATTTTCAAACTTACTACATTCATTAGTGAGCATTTGTGGCATACAAGTAATATACACGTGTCTAAAAATACTTGGAGTTTGGGATTACCCTGCCTCATTCAAGCCAAATGGCATTAGATCTCAAAGTCAACATTTTTCAACTGAAGGAATTTAAAATGAGTTCTTTATGCATTACATACAAGGTTAGAATATGAATTTATACTCAGAACCAGGATTTGCCTCAGTGATTGCAGACTATAAGTTCTTTTGGATAATACCACCAATGAGACTTCTTTTTATTTTTTTAATTTTTTTATTTATTTATTTTTTAAAGATTTTATTTATTTATTTTATTAATGATAGATACAGAGAGAGAGGTAGAGACACAGGCAGAGAGAGAGAGAAGCAGGCTTTATGCAGGGAGCCTGACGTGGGACTTGATCCTGGGTCTCCAGGATCACGCCCTGGGCTGAAGGCAGGCACCAAACCGCTGAGCCACCTAGGCATCCAAGACTTCTTTTTAAATCAATTGCTGTGTAGTGGTTAAGAACACAAATATTGGGGGTGGAATATTGGGTTCAAATCACAGACCCAATACTTGCTCTCTGTGACTTAAGAAATATGCCTAACCTCTCTGTACCTCAGTTTCTATACTTACAAATTGGAGACATTATTTTTCTTCCACCACTAGAATGCAAGCTAGACAAGGAATATTTGTTTTGTTCACTATTTACCAAATGCTTTGAATAGTGCCTGTTAAAGAGTTAAAGCTTAATGTTTACTAAATGAAGAGAACCTAACTCCTGGGGTTATTATCAGGATTACATGAATGGATACATGGAGAGTGGTAGAGACTGGCCCACAGTAAACCCCTCAGTAAATGTTAAGCTAAATTATTATTAAGATTATACTCTCTGATTGAAATATGAATGAGCAGGATTCTCTAACATGCTCAGTTTGGGAGCTAGTTAGAAAACCTCATGGTTTTACAAGGAAATGGAAGGAAGCTCTAGAGCTAGCTCTGCTGTGGCCTTGTCATGGTCACAGGGTTCTAGAAGATGCAGGATGTATACATTTACTATACACTTGATATATACTTATATACATTTATACACATGCATATACATTTATATACATTTAATATGTATGTCCCACCTACATATATATTGGGGACATGCTTATTTTAAATTAATACTTAAATTAATATTTAAAAATCTTTTTGTGTTACTAAGTATAATTTTATAATAGGTAACGCATTTACAATTGAAACTTTTTCAGACAATTGCATTAGTACCATGGAGAATAAAGAGTGTAAAGTTTAGCTTGAGTTCAAAAAGTTTCTGGAAAGGAATAGACAACCTATGAAGCAACATCTTCTGAGTCTGTCATGTCACAAGGTTGCCAGTAGGAGATCAAACTGGCTAAGAAATTTTTAAATTTCTGATTTTAGAGGTTACTCTACATAATAAACATGTGTTCTGATTCAATCTAAGTAATAAATATTATTTATTGAGGGTGCACTATGTGCCAGACATGGTGTTAATGCTTTATGCTGTTTCATATAATCTTTCTACCAACATTAGGAGTGACCTATTGTTATCTCTATTTTACAGAAGAGAAAATACAAGTGGTCTGCATTTGCAAACACACTGAAGGATACAAAGATGTGTGAGGTACACAGTGTTTGCTCTTAAAAACTTGAGATAATTATAATAGTTACGGCTTGGGGCTATTGTAAGGTTTGAACGAAAGAATGCACATTATTATTCTGGGGATGTAGTAAATACTCAATAAATCTTATCAGTGATGAGAGGATGAGATTGAAAATAACTACAATGATGATTGATTCTGAAGAAGATGAAGTTGGCAAGATATAAGGGAAGAAAAATAATGAAAAGTTGGGATGATGCCATACATCCTACTTGAGCACCTAAAGATGCTGACCTGAGGTGTGGGTCAATTGACTTGTCATCAGTTCTCCTTTCCCTGTGGGACAATTGTTGCATTTTATTAGGAGAGATATCCAAGGTCAATATTATCAACCCTAGATACAATAGGAGGAGAAAATTCTTAGCTTTTAAGCTGCATAATGACTTTGAGAGATGTTTTCCCCCTTTTTAAGTTGAAGGTCAAAATCGAACTTTTAACAAAGTCTTAATTATCTTTTCCAATATACTAGCTTACATATTATGGCTAATTTTTTTTCTTGCTCAGTTTTAACAAGGTGAGGATTTGGGAATAGAGTTCATTATAAAATAATATACATTTATTACCATATTGTAACACTCTAGGTAGTGCTTAATTAAAGATTAATTTGTAAAAAAATAGCATATGATACTTTGTGTTTCCAGACACAGGGAAGAGTGCAGAGTTTAAAGGAAAGGGAAATGAGCTTTAAGTTCAGATATCTTCTTAGACAGAAAATGACACAGTGAACTTAGGTAAGTTATTCAACATTGCAGAGCTTCAATTTCCTTATTTTTCAAAATGCAGTTTATAACAGCAATGTCACATGTTTGAAGTTTACTTTCTAGTGTGCAAAGTAGCCTTTTGTATGTTCTCTTCTTTTGATCCTTAAAAAGACCCTAAAAGGGGTTGTTGGACAAGCATTACTATCCTCATTTAACAAACGAAGAAAGGGAGGTTCAGAAAGGTTTAGTAGATGTCTAAGTTCACATAACTAATAAGTATTACATCTAGAACTCAAAACTGTGGTCTCTCACATATAAGGTTTTCTTTGCATTATACACCTAAGTTCTCCAAGAAGAAGTATGATGAATGGAAGACAGACCTGAGTTCTAAGTCCAGCTCTCTCACTAAAAAGCTATGTGATGTTGGGCAGTTCACAGTTCTCTGGGTCTTCTTCTTTTTATAAAATAAGAAAAATGATTAAGTTTTATAAGGTCTCTCCAGAATATGCTTAATAGCCACTTGTATAAACTAAGGAACCTAAGCAGAGACATGTAAACTGCTTTGCTCACCATCACACAGTAGGTGGTAGAGAAGCTGCTTCAGTCTCCAGAATGATGTAACTTTTGTTCAGCAAGGGGTAGTTACACAGTTTAAAAGAGGAATATAAAGGAATATATTTCTAACATGCTAAGATGCATAGTGAAATATGCTTCCTCAGTATAATAACAGACAAAAAGGAGAAATGCCCTACTGTCCCACAGTTTACAATAATCCCCTTCTTAGGAAATCCTCCATTAAGAAATGATGCGGGTGATAGACTACACCATGGCAAACTTAGTCTATAGAACAGTGGTTCCTAACAACATTTTCTTAAAGGCTGTAGCAAGTGTCTGAAAAGAGAACATGTAGATAATTTTGTCAACATTCCTAGACTGTGTATTTTATTCTCATACTTAGAGGTAGTGGTGATGTTGATGATAATGGAGATGATTGCTAATGAATAATCCATGAATGATATTGAATGGGCACCCACAAGACAATTTTTCAAGGAGTTAATTTTTCCTTTAATTAGCCTTTCATCTGAGCAAATGCAGTATATACTCTATAAGTAGGATGTTACCCCCTAATGACATGAACACCCAATTTTTTCCTTGTTAATTTCTTCTTATCCTTCATATTTCAAGCCAGTAGAAGCAGAAAAGTGTAACTTGAAAGGAGCCAAATCTTCCAGAGAGGTGAGAAATTCCTCTAATCCCAACAGTGTGTCATCTTACACTGATTCACTGACTTGTAAAAAAACCCATGCCATCAAGATAAAAGTTTGAACCATGCCTTTCTATGATGTGATCAATGACAGGAATCTACTCATCATCAGAGAGGTGTTTGTCCTCTGAAGACTGCTATTAAATAGGGACCAGCAGCGACTCCCTATTTACCAGATAAGCAGGCATTACACTTAAGTTTAATCAGTTTGTTTCTTAAAGCTTGCTAATAAATAAAGTTGGCCAATTTGCCACTGTAGGTGGCCATCATGTCAATGGTACTGATAATTATAGGAGTAGCTGTTGTCTCCCTACTTTCTCTCCCTTGATTTGGCAAGTAGTTCCTCCTAGAATTCCTTTAGAATTTTTAATCATTTTTATCATGATTTTTTTCCTTTCTCCAACCAAATCAATTTTTTATCAACATCATCCTTCAATGGAAAGTTTTCATTTGTCCAATTAACACGTCCATAACACATACATTTACAAGCAATGGCTAAAGCAAAGTTGGAAGTTAAGCAGAAGGAGGGCCAAGAAGCCATGAGGCAGCCCCATCTGACGTTTAGTGTGAGCTGCCCATATATATAACACCATTGCTGTATGGTGAAACAATTTGTTCAAAATACACAACTCCCAAACTCTTTGATGACCACCTTCTTGGTCAGTCATGAGCATTTCCACCAGTGAATTATGTTTAAAATCTGAAATCTGCTGTCATTTGTAATATTCTCTTAATAGTGGTGGCTCCCTTTGTTGTACATATGACAAACAGGTATTTCTCTCCATTGGTAGGTACTCAAACTTGTATAGTCATGAACTCAAATTTCAGGGCTTCATCAACATAAGATTAGGTTCAAATGCCATGAGGAACTCTACTTTAGCTTGTGGAGGTAAAACTGAAGCTCCAAATATTTAAGCTTCTTTGTTGGACCAAAAAGTCAAGTTCTCATACAGTAGTTTCTGAAATTCTCAAGTCATACACTGGAAATGTGTTTGGTCAAATTGGTAACACCAATTATGATGGTTCCAGTTTTTCTCCAAGTTCAGTTTAAGTAAAGTTCAGAGGCTGTTACACCCACATTCTAGTAATCACATTTTGTATGAAGTAATATTGGGTGTGATTTAAAATGAGATGAATCATAAAGAGATCCTGAAGATGCTTTTTAGGTCTAGACTGGTTTCCATACTATTGTCCATGACTCCAAATGCCTGAACATGTCTGTTCTGCTTTGGACACACTCCCAGAAACACTTATGAATTGACCTTCTCAAACATTTGTCAATCTTACACACCTCACTTACAAACTGTCTTGTCAAAACTAACCTGAGAGAGCCATATCCTAATGGCTCTGATTTAACTTCAAAACCTCTTTCTCTCCCTCCCATCTTCCCTCTTTATCTCACTTAGTTTAGGAAGAACAAGGATTTAATGGATGCATAGGAAGTGCCTGTACTGAGAATCAGAGGAATTGGAGTCTAGTTCGATAACTGCTGATACATAATGCATATGAACTTTTCAAAGAATCATAAAAATCCTTCAGGAAAGATATTTAATCCAATGTCTCACAAACTTATTTGACTATATAGCCTTAAAAAAAAACAAGTGAACATCTTAAGAACTAATTGTGGACACATTGAATAATATTTTATATAAAATTCACATAAGAAATAGCTGAAAATACTTGTGATGTTTAATCTGGTAAAGAGGAGACATAAGAAATATGTAAATAGGAATGCCTGGGTGGCTCAGTGGTTGAGCATCTGCTTTTGGCTCAGGGAGTGATCCTGCGGTCCTGGGATCAAGTCCCACACTGGGGTTCCCATGGGGAACCTGCTTCTCCCTCTGCCTATTTCTCTGCCTCTCTCTCTCTGTGTCTCTCATGAATAAATACAATATATTTTCATATAGAAAGAAATATGTAAATATATCTATACTTTTTCATTCTATTATATAGCATATATAATATATATATGCATTATATACACACACGTGTATACATTTCATTGAAGGATTTTAGTTTACCATATGCCTCTCTATGCTTCACATAAAGAATAATTTAATTTTTTTTAGTAATCAAATATGTCCAATGACAAAATGGGTTACTTTATGAGGAAGAAAGTTTCTCATCACTAAAAATAGTCAAGATGTTGTTAGAGAAAATATAGGCAGTAATCTCTTTGACATAGGCCTTAGCAACATTTTTATAGATATGTCTCCTCAGGCAAGGGAAACAAAAGCAAAAATAAGCTATTGGAACTACACCAAAATAAAAAGCTTTTGCACAATGAAGGAAGCCATCAACAAAACAAACTGACAGTCTACTGAATGGGAGAAGATAATTACAAATTATATATCTAATAAGGTATTGTGATCTAAAATAAAGAACTTAAATAACACCAAAAACCCCACAAATAATCTGATTAATAAATGGGCAGAAGACCTGAATGGACACTTTTCCAAAGAAGACATTCAAATGGCCAACAGAAAACATGAAAAGATGCTCAGCATCACTCATCATCTAGGAAATGTAAATCAAAACCACAATGAGGTATCACTTTACACCAATCAGAATGGCTAGTATCAAAAAGATAATAACACGTGTTGGTGAGGATGTGGAGAAAAGGGAACCATCATGTACTTTTGGTGGGAATGCAAATTGGTGCAGCCACTGTGGCAAACAATATTAAAAAATTAAAAGTAGGAGGCAAGATGCCACAAGGGTCAGGGACTTCAGTTCATCTGGTCCCCTGAATTTAGATAGATAACTATCAAATCATTTTGAACACCTAGGGATTTAACCCGAGGTGTAAGAAAAGAAATACTGAATTCTGCAAATAGAAAAGCAACCACTTTTTGGAAGGTAATAAGAGATGTGGAGAAATGAATATGAGGGGATATATTTAAGGAGATGATTGGCAGGGGAAGGAGGCCTCTGTAAGTAGGCTACCAGAAAGTGGTGTAGTCCCAGAGCCCAATATTAGAACCTTTAGAAATCTGCTCCAGTGAGAGATGTCCCTGACTGAAAAGTGGCTTAGGTGGTGAAGTGGGACAGAATCCTAAGTGAAACAGTGTGGTCTCATGATCTCTAGGGGGTCACAGAAAGAACAGGGGTTACTGAGCCTGCAGAGTTCCCAAGCATTGGAGAGGGGAAACCAGGGAGAGTTGCCAGCCTGGGAGGGGGCTTTTAGCTTAGTTCACCTAAACTATAAACCACAGCATGATTGGGCGACTGGTCTCTTGCAAGGGCCCTGCAAAGTACAGAAATGTAGCGATTAGGAGGAGGGGCGAGATGGCGGAAGAGTAGGGTCTCCAAATCACCTGTCTCCACCAAATTACCTAGAAAACCTTCAAATTATCCTGAAAATCTATGAATTCGGCCTGAGAATTAAAGAGAGAACACCTGGAATGCTACAGTGAGAAGAGTTTGCGCTTCTATCAAGGTAGGAAGACGGGAAAAAAGAAATAAAGAAACAAAGGCCTCCAAGGGGGAGGGGCCCCGCGAGGAGCCGGGCTAAGGCTGGGGGTGTGTGTCCCAGGACAGGAGAGCCCCGTCCCGGAGACGCAGGAGCTGCACCAACCTTCACGGGTGGAAAGGGGCTCGCAGGGAGTTGGAGCAGGACCCAGAAGGGCGAGGATGCCCTCGGGTTCCCTGGGACAGTAACAGAGCAACTGCGCGCCCAGAAGAGTGCGCCGAGCTCCCTAAGGGCTGCAGCGCGCACGGCGGGACCCGGAGCACCTCGGAGGGGCTCAGGCAGAGGAAGAGGCTCCGTGCGGAGGGGGCTGCGCGGTTTCAGGAGCAGATCGGGGGGGGGCTCGGGCGGCGGCTCCGCGGAGGGGGCTGCGCTGCCGGGAGCGCGAATCCAACAGCGCAGGCTCCGGAGCACAGGGGGCCAGGACACAGCCCAGGATCCGGTCTCCCCCTGGGACAGGCAGAGGCCGGGAGGGCCCAGGACAGCAAGGACGCTCCTGCCCCGAGCTGAGCAGATCAGCGGCCCTGACCCGGAGCCTCCAGGCCCTGCAGACAGAGAGCTCCGGAGTTTCTGCCAGAGCTGAATCCAAGTTTCCAGAGCTGGCCCCACCACTGCGGTCGTTCCTCCTGGGGCCTCACGGGGTAAACAACCCCCACTAAGCCCTGCACCAGGCAGGGGCACAGCAGCTCCCCCAAGTGCTAACACCTGAAAATCAGCACAACAGGCCACTCTCCCAGAAGACCAGCTAGACGGACAACTTCCAGGGGAAACCAAGGGACTTAAAGTACACAGAATCAGAAGATACTCCCCCGTGGTTCTTTTTTGTTTTTGTTTTTGTTTTTGTTTTTGTTTGTTTTGTTTTGTTGTTTTGTTTTGCTTTTTGATTTGTACCCTTCCCCCACCCCCCTTTTTTCTCCTTTCTTTCTTTTTCTTTCCCTTTTTCTTCTTTTTTTTTTTCGTTTTTTTTTCTTCCTTTTTTTCTCTTTCTCTTTTCTTTCCTTCTTTCTCTCCTCTCTTTTTCTCCTTTTCCCAATACAACTTGCTTTTGGCCACTCTGCACTGAGCAAAATGACTAGAAGGAAAACCTCACCTCAAAAGAAAGAATCAGAAACAGTCCTCTCTCCCACAGAGTTACAAGATCTGGATTACAATTCAATGTCAGAAAGCCAATTCAGAAGCACTATTATACAGCTACTGGTGGCTCTAGAAAAAAGCATAAAGGACTCAAGAGACTTCATGACTGCAGAATTTAGAGCTAATCAGGCAGAAATTAAAAATCAACTGAATGAGATGCAATCCAAACTAGAAGTCCAAACGACGAGGGTTAACAAGGTGGAAGAACGAGTGAGTGACATAGAAGACAAGTTGATACCAAAGAGGGAAACTGAGGAAAAAAGAGACAAACAATTAAAAGACCATGAAGATAGATTAAGGGAAATAAACGACAGCCTGAGGAAGAAAAACCTACGTTTAATTGGTGTTCCCGAGGGTGCCGAAAGGGCCAGAGGGCCAGAATATGTACTTGAACAAATTCTAGCTGAAAACTTTCCTAATCTGGGAAGGGAAACAGGCATTCAGATCCAGGAAATAGAGAGATCCCCCCCTAAAATCAATAAAAACCGTTCAACACGTCGACATTTAATAGTGAAGCTTGCAAATTCCAAAGATAAAGAGAAGATCATTAAAGCAGCAAGAGACAAGAAAGCCCTGACTTTTATGAGGAGGAGTATTAGGGTAACAGCAGACCTCTCCACAGAGACCTGGCAGGCCAGAAAGGGCTGGCAGGATATATTCAGGGTCCTCCATGAGAAGAACATGCAACCAAGAATACTTTATCCAGCAAGGCTCTCATTCAAAATGGAAGGAGAGATAAAGAGCTTCCAAGACAGGCAGCAACTAAAAGAATATGTGACCTCCAAACCAGCTCTGCAAGAAATTTTAAGGGGGAGTCTTAAAATTCCCCTTTAAGAAGAAGTTCAGTGGAACAATCCACAAAAGCAAAGACTGAATAGATATCATGATGACACTAAACTCATATCTCTCAATAGTAACTCTGAATGTGAACGGGCTTAATGACCCCATCAAAAGGCGCAGGGTTTCAGACTGGATAAAAAAGCAGGACCCATCTATTTGCTGTCTACAAGAGACTCATTTTAGACAGAAGGACACCTACAGCCTGAAAATAAAAGGTTGGAGAACCATTTACCATTCGAATGGTCCTCAAAAGAAAGCAGGTAGCCATCCTTATATCAGATAAACTAAAATTTACCCCAAAGACTGTAGTGAGAGATGAAGAGGGACACTATATCATACTTAAAGGATCTATTCAACAAGAGGACTTAACAATCCTCAATATATATGCCCCGAATGTGGGAGCTGCCAAATATATCAATCAATTATTAACCAAAGTGAAGAAATACTTAGATAATAATACACTTATACTTGGTGACTTCAATCTAGCTCTTTCTATACTCGATAGGTCTTCTAAGCACAACATCACCAACGAAACGAGAGCTGTAAATGATACACTGGACCAGATGGATTTCAGAGATATCTACAGAACTTTACATCCAAACTCAACTGAATACACATTCTTCTCAAGTGCACATGGAACTTTCTCCAGAATAGACCAGATATTGGGTCACAAATCGGGTCTGAACCAATACCAAAAGATTGGGATCGTCCCCTGCATATTCTCAGACCATAATGCCTTGAAATTAGAACTAAATCACAACAAGAAGTTTGGAAGGACCTCAAACACGTGGAGGTTAAGGACCATCCTGCTAAAAGATGAAAGGGTCAACCAGGAAATTAAGGAAGAATTAAAAACATTCATGAAAACTAATGAGAATGAAGATACAACCATTCAAAATCTTTGGGATGCAGCAAAAGCAGTCCTAAGGGGGAAATACATCGCAATACAAGCATCCATTCAAAAACTGGAAAGAACTCAAATACAAAAGCTAACCTTACACATAAAGGAGCTAGAGAAAAAACAGCAAATAGATCCTACACCCAGGAGAAGAAGGAATTTAATAAACATTCAAGCAGAACTCAACGAAATCGAGACCAGAAGAACTGTGGAACAGATCAACAGAACCAGGAGTTGGTTCTTTGAAAGAATTAATAAGACAGATAAACCATTAGCCAGCCTTATTAAAAAGAAGAGAGAGAAGACTCAAATTAATAAAATCATGAATGAGAAAGGAGAGATCACTACCAACACCAAGGAAATACAAACGATTTTAAAAACATATTATGAACAGCTATACGCCAATAAATTAGGCAATCTAGAAGAAATGGACGCATTCCTGGAAAGCCACAAACTACCAAAACTGGAACAGGAAGAAATAGAAAACCTGAACAGGCCAATAACCAGGGAGGAAATTGAAGCAGTCATCAAAAACCTCCCAAGACACAAGAGTCCAGGGCCAGATGGCTTCCCAGGGGAATTTTATCAAACGTTTAAAGAAGAAACCATACCTATTCTCCTAAAGCTGTTTGGAAAGATAGAAAGAGATGGAGTACTTCCAAATTCGTTCTATGAGGCCAGCATCACCTTAATTCCAAAACCAGACAAAGACCCCACCAAAAAGGAGAATTACAGACCAATATCCCTAATGAACATGGATGCAAAAATTCTCAACAAGATACTGGCCAATAGGATCCAACAGTTCATTAAGAAAATTATTCACCATGACCAAGTAGGATTTATCCCCGGGACACAAGGCTGGTTCAACACCCGTAAAACAATCAATGTGATTGATCATATCAGCAAGAGAAAAACCAAGAACCATATGATCCTCTCATTAGATGCAGAGAAAGCATTTGACAAAATACACCATCCATTTCTGATCAAAACTCTTCAGAGTGTAGGGATAGAGGGAACATTCCTCAACATCATAAAAGCCATCTATGAAAAGCCCACAGCAAATATCATTCTCAGTGGGGAAGCACTGGGAGCCTTTCCCCTAAGATCAGGAACAAGACAGGGATGTCCATTCCCACCACTGCTATTCAACATAGTACTGGAAGTCCTAGCCTCAGCAATCAGACAACAAAAAGACATTAAAGGCATTCAAATTGGCAAAGAAGAAGTCAAACTCTCCCTCTTCGCTGATGACATAATACTCTACGTAGAAAACCCAAAAGTCTCCACCCCAAGATTGCTAGAACTCATACATCAATTCGGTAGCGTGGCAGGATACAAAATCAATGCCCAGAAATCAGTGGCATTTCTATACACTAACAATGAGACTGAAGAAAGAGAAATTAAGGAGTCAATCCCATTGACAATTGCACCCAAAAGCATAAGATACCTAGGAATAAACCTAACCAAAGATGTAAAGGATCTATACCCTCAAAACTATAGAACACTTCTGAAAGAAATTGAGGAAGACACAAAGAGATGGAAAAATATCCATGCTCATGGATTGGCAGAATTAATATTGTGAAAATGTCAATGTTACCCAGGGCAATATACACGTTTAATGCAATCCCTATCAAAATACCATGGACTTTCTTCAGAGAGTTAGAACAAATTATTTTAAGATTTGTGTGGAATGAGAAAAGACCCCGAATAGCCAGGGGAATTTTAAAAAAGAAAACCATATCTGGGGGCATCACAATGCCAGATTTCAGGTTGTACTACAAAGCTGTGGTCATCAAGACAGTGTGGTACTGGCACAAAAACAGACACATAGATCAGTGGAACAGAATAGAGAACACAGAAGTGGACCCTGAACTTTATGGTCAACTAATATTCGATAAAGGAGGAAAGACTATCCATTAGAAGAAAGACAGTCTCTTCAATAAATGGTGCTGGGAAAATTGGACATCCACATGCAGAAGAATGAAACTAGACCACTCTCTTTCACCATACACAAAGATAAACTCAAAATGGATGAAAGATCTAAATGTGAGACAAGATTCCATCAAAATCCTAGAGAAGAACACAGGCAACACCCTTTTTGAACTCAGCCACAGTAACTTCTTGCAAGATACATCCACGAAGGCAAAAGAAACGAAAGCAAAAATGAACTATTGGGACTTCATCAAGATAAGAAGCTTTTGCATACCAAAGGATACAGTCAACAAAACTCAAAGACAACCTACAGAATGGGAGAAGATATTTCCAAATGACATATCAGATAAAGGGCTAGTTTCCAAGCTCTATAAAGAAGTTATTCAACTCAACACCAAAGAAACAAACAATCCAATCATGAAATGGGCAAAAGACATGAAGAGAAATCTCACAGAGGAAGACATAGACATGGCCAACATGCATATGAGAAAATGCTCTGCATCACTTGCCATCAGGGAAATACAAATCAAAACCACCATGAGATACCACCTCACACCAGTGAGAATGGGGCAAATTAACAAGGCAGGAAACAACAAATGTTGGAGAGGATGCGGAGAAAAGGGAACCCTCTTACACTGTTGGTGTGAATGTGAACTGGTGCAGCCACTCTGGAAAACTGTGTGGAGGTTCCTCAAACAGTTAAAAATATACCTGCCCTACGACCCAGCAATTGCACTGTTGGGGATTTACCCCAAAGATACAAATGCAATGAAACGCCGGGACACCTGCACCCCGATGTTTCTAGCAGCAATGGCCACGATAGCCAAACTGTGGAAGGAGCCTCGGTGTCCAACGAAAGATGAATGGATAAAGAAGATGTGGTTTATGTATACAATTGAATATTACTCAGCTATTAGAAATGACAAATACCCATTTGCTTCAACGTGGATGGAACTGGAGGGTATTATGCTGAGTGAAGTAAGTCAGTCGGAGTAGGACAAACATTATATGTTCTCATTCATTGGGGGTATATAAATGATAGTGAAAGGGAATATAAGGGAAGGGGGAAGAAATGTGTGGGAAATATCAGAAAGGGAGACAGAACGTAAAGACTGCTAACTCTGGGAAACGAACTAGGGGTGGTAGAATGGGAGGAGGGCGGGGGGTGGGAGTGAATGGGTGACGGGCACTGGGGGTTATTCTGTATGTTAGTAAATTGAACACCAATAAAAAATAAATTAAAAAAAAAGAAATATAGCGATTATCTACCTTCCTCTTTGAGGATCTATGTGGGCACTCATTGCAGGAGTCTGCAGACAAAAGTGTGGCACACAAAAACATGAAGATTACTTATCCTTAAGGGATTACTGAAGAAAGACGACCACAATCTTTCAGCTCTGGGGCTGGAGATTGAGGCATAGCCATTTTTATTTTCATTCTCTAAGAGAAGCAGAAAGCCTTCAGGGAACAAAAGCCACATAAAGCAACCAGTAGCGGCCCACACTGAACTTCACACCCTGGCGGGGGTGGGTTGCACCACCCTGGCAAGGGCTGGTGCAACTCCACGCAGACAAAGGTACCTGAGAAACAGTGCAGCAGGCACCTCCTGCAGAAGAAAGACTGAAACAACAGGTGAACACTAAGTTTTATGGAGCATACAGGACTGCAAAACTCCTGGGCTAGGGAAAAACAATATATAGAATGTGAGTATTTTTCTCAAAATTCCTTTATCTTTTAGTTTAAAATTTTTTCTTCTTTTATTTCCTTTTCAACAAGTTTCTTATTTTACCAGCTCTTTGTTTTTAAGTATTTTTTAAACTTTTATTATTTACATTTACATTATATATATATACTCTTCATTTTTGGCTTTCTTTCAATATATCCAATTTTATTTTTGTATGTACATATGTTTTGCTCTCTTTAAAATTTTGGAATTTCGTGTCTTCTAGCAGACTAAAATACATCCAGGATCAAGTACATCACCCTGTTTTATCCACCTGGGAGATTATATTTTTCTTCCCTTCATCTTTTTTTTTTCCTTTTTAGTTTCTGATCTCTTTGGGTTTGTTTAGTGTGTATTTCACTTGAGTCATGGTTGATATTTTTGATTTTGTTCATTGGTTCATCCATTCTTCTGTGGTCAAAAGGACTATAAGGAGGAATTCACAACAAAATGAGGAACCAGACATAATACTCTCTGGCACAGATCTAATCAATATGGATATAAGTAAGGTGTCAGAGAGTTGGAATTTAGGATAACAATTATAAAGTTACTACCTGGGCTTGAAAAAGCATAGAAGTCACTAGTGAATTTCTCAGTGTAGGAATGAAATCTAATCAGGCCCAATTAAAATGCTCTAACTGAGATGCAGTCTAAATTGGATGCTCTAACAGCTAGGTTAAAGAAGGCAGAAGATAAAATAAGTGACATAGAAGAAAAGTTGATGGAAAGGAAGGAAGCTGAAGAAAATAGAGTAAAACAACTAATGGAACATAAGGAGAGGCTTTGAGAAATCAGTGATGCCATAAAATGAAAGAATATTAGAATTTGGGGGGAAACCTGAGGAAGAAGAAAGAGAAAGAGGTGTGTGTCCTGAAAGCTCTGTATCTCTCCTTCCATTCTAAATGACAGCCCTGTTGGGTAAAGCATTCCTGGCTGCATGTTTTTCTCATTGACTACCTTGAATATATCATGTAAGACCTTTCTGGCCTGGAGGTATCTGTGGATAGGTCTATCTCCAACCTAATGTTTCTACCATTGTAGTTTAAGAGCCTCTTGCTTGAGCTGCTTTCAGGATTTTCTCTTTGTCTCTGAAATTTGCAAGCTTCACTATTAAATGTTGGGGTGTTGATCTATTTTTATTGATTTTGGGAAGTGTCCTCTCTACCTCCTGGACTTGAATGCCTGTTTCCTTCCTCAGATTAGGGAACAAATAATAGCTGAGAACTTCCCTAATTTATATGTTGACTGATTAGGTAATCTGGAAGAAATGGATGTGTTCCTGGAAACCTATAAATATCAAAACTGAAATAAGAATAAATTTAAAACTTGAACAGACCCATAACCAGCAAGAAAATTGAATCAATAATCAAAAATCTCCTGACAAACAAGGGTCTAGGGACAGATGGTTTCCCAGGGAAATTCTGCCAAACACTTTAAGAACTAATACCTATTATTCTGCAGCTGTTTCAAAAATAGAAATGGAAGGAAAACTTCCAAACTTGCTCTATGAGGCCTGCATTACCTTGATCCCAAAACCAAAGAACCCATCAAAAAAGGAGAATTATACACCAATATTCCTGATAACATAGATGCCAAAATTCTAATCAAGGTACTACCCAATAGGATCCAACAGTACATTAAAATGATTATTCACCATGACTAAGTGGGATTTATTCTTGTGCTGCAGGAGTGGTTCAACATTCACAAATCAATCAATGTGATACATCACATTAATAAAAGAAAGGACAAGAACCATATGATCCTCTCAATTAATGCAGAAAAAAATTGACAAAATACAGCATCCTTTCTTGATTAAACCTCTCCATGGTCTAAAGGATACAGGGAACATACCTCTACATAATAAAAGCCATCTACAAAAATCCCACAGAAGGTACCATTCTCAATGGGGGAAAACTTAGAGCTTTTCCTTTAAGCTCAGGAACATGACAGGGATGCCCACACTCAACACTGTTTTTCAACATAGTAATAAAAGCTCTAGCCTCAGCAATGAGACAACAAAAAGAAATAAAAGGCATTCAAATTGTCAAAGAAAAAGTTAAACTCTCACTCTTGGCAGATGACATGATACTTTATGTGGAAAACCCCAAAGACGCCAAGTAAAAGTTTCTAGAACTCATACAGGAATTCAGCAACGTGGCAGGATATAAAATCAAAGCAGAGAAATCAGTTGTGTTTCTTTACACTAAACATGAGACAAAAGAAAGAGAAATTAAGGAATTGATCCCATTTACAATTGCACCGAAACCATAAGATACCTCGGAATAAAGCTGACCGAAGAGGTAAAGTATCTGTACTACAGAACACTTATAAAAGAAATTGAGGAAGACACAAAGAGATGAAAAAACATTCCATGCTCATGGATTGGAAGAATAAATGTTGTGAAAATGTCTATGCTTTGCAGAGCACTCTACACATTCAATGCAATCCCTATCAAAATACCATCAACAATTTTCACAGAGCTGGAACAAATAATCCTAAAATTTGTATGGAACCAGAAAAGACACTAAATAGCCAAAGCAATGTTGAAAAAGAAAACCAAAGCTGATGGCATCCAAGGCCTGATTTCAAGCTATATTACAAAGCTGTGATCATCAAGACAGTATGGTGCTGGCACAAAAACAGACACATAGATCAATGGAACAGTAGAGAGAACCCAGAAATGGACCACAACAATATAGTTACCTAATCTTTAACAAAGCAGGAAAGAGGGATCCCTGGGTGGCGCAGCGGTTTGGCGCCTGCCTTGGGCCCAGGGCGCGATCCTGGAGACCTGGGATCGAGTCCCACGTCGGGCTCCTGGTGCATGGAGCCTGCTTCTCCCTCTGCCTGTGTCTCTGCCTCTCTCTCTCTCTCTGTGTGACTATCATAAATAAATAAATAAATAAATAAATAAATAAATAAATAAAGCAGGAAAGACTATCCAATGGAAAAAATACAGTCTCTTCAACCAATATTGTTGGGAAAATAAGACAGCCACATGCAAAAGAATAAAACTGGACCATTTTTTTTACATCATACACAAAAATAAATTCAAAATGGATGGAAGACTAAAATGTGAGACAGGAATCCTTCAAGATCCTGTTAAAACAAACAGCAACCTCTTTGACTTTGGCCACAGCAACATCTTGCTAGACACGTCTCTAAAGGCACGGGAAACAAAAGCAAAAATGAACTATTAGGACTTCATCAAGAGAAAAAGCCTTTTCATAGCAAAGGAAACAGTCAACAAAACTAAAAGGCCACCTCCAGAATGGGAGAAGATATTTGCAAATGATATATCAGATAAAGGGCTAGTATCCAAGATCTATAAAGAACTTATTAAACTCAACAGCAAAGAAACAATCCAATCATGAAATGGGCAAAAGACATGAAGAGACATTTCTTCAAAGAAGACATACAGATGGCCAACAGAAACATGAAAAAAAATGCTCAACATCACTTGGCATCAGGGAAATAAAAATCAAAACCACAATGAGATACCACCTCCCACCAGTCAAAATGGCTAAAATTAGCAAGTCAGGAAGTAACAGATGTTGGCAAGGATATGGAGAAAGGGGGACCCTTTTATATTGTTGGT
Organism: Canis lupus dingo; assembly: GCF_003254725.2. Taxonomy (NCBI): domain Eukaryota; kingdom Metazoa; phylum Chordata; class Mammalia; order Carnivora; family Canidae; genus Canis; species Canis lupus. The sequence goes on from NC_064281.1 coordinate 71,858,573, forward strand.
GGAAATGCAAGCTGGTACAGCCACTCTGGAAAATCGCATGGAGGTTCCTCAAGAAGTTAAAAGTAGACCTCTTCTATGATGCAACAATTGTACTAATCAGTATTTACCCCAAAGACACAAATATATTCATCCAAAGGGGCACCTGCACCCCAATGTCTATGGCTGGAGTGTCCAAACTGTGGAAAGAGTTGAGATGTCCATTGGCAGATGAATAGATAAAGAAGATGTGGTATATACATACATGCAATGAAATATTACTTAGCCATCAGAAAGGATGAATACCTACCATTTGCATTGATGTGGATGGACGTGGAGCATATTATGCTAAGTGAAATAAGTCAATCAGAGAAAGACAATTATCATATGGTTTCACTCATATTTGGAATACAGGAAGCAGTAGAGGATCATAGAGGAAGGGAGGCAAAACTGAATGGGAAGTCATCAGAGAGAGAGAAAAATGGTGAGAGGCTCTTAACTATAGGAAATACACTGAGGTTTAATGGAGGGGAGGTGGATGGGGGAATCGTGTAATTGGGTGATGGGCATTAAGAAGGGCACGGAATCTGAGAGTAATAATGTACTATATGTTGGCTAATTGAATTTAAATTAAAAAGAATTAAAAATAGAAATACCATATGATACACTAATTTCAGTACTGGTTATTTACACAAAGAAAACAAAAAACACCAATTAAAAAAGGTATATGCACTCCTATATTTATTGTGGCATTATTTACAATAGCCAATATATGGAAGGAACCGAAGTGTCCATTGATAGATGGATGGCTAAGTGAGATGGATCACCCCCATACACACACATTCAAATATTATCCACCAATATCACTATATGCCAAGTGAATGAGTCAGATATTTGAGCATAAGACAGGTATGTTTTGCTAGGTGGAATGTTGGAGCTTGGGTAGATAAGCTGGGAGGCAGGGGAAGAAACTGAAAGGTCTAAAAATAAATATTTCTTGGGGCCATCTTTGGATCAACCTCTTTTATTTATTTTTATCTATCTATTTGAGAAAGAGAGAGAGAAAGAAAGAGAGAGAGAGCACAAAGAAGGGCAGAAAGAGAGAGAGAATCTTAAACAGGCTCCATGTTCAGTGTAGAGCCAGACACAGGGCTAAATGTCAGGATCCTGAAATCATGACCTGAGCTGAAATCAAGAGTGAGATGCTTAACTAACTGAGCCATTCAGGTACACCTGGATCCATCTCTTTTAAATCTGGAGATGTAGGAAAATGAGGGGCTCAAAAATATTTAACTGGGAAAACACAGATACCAATTCATCTGAACAGAAGCCAGAAATAGCACTGAGAAAGGATCCTGGAGTAACATTCCCAACCCTGACTTTGCCAGACCCTACCTCTTTAGTTGCAGAGTCCTAAGGAGAATAGGAGTTGTGGAAGGAGGGTATAGAGACTTGGTGGTAGTGGCATGACACATGGGTGGTGCAGGCAGCAGCTGGTATAAAGTATTTCAATGTTTTAAAAACCTGTATGATGACATAGGTGTGTGCCAGCTGACTATCAGTGCTAGCCCTGGGAAGAAACAGACAAACAAAAGAGGCAAACAGAAAGCTTATAAAGTAAAACAGCAGCAGGAAAAAAAAATCATTTAGTAACATAGTGAATTCATCAAAATCCCTGAATTATGATTTATCCTCGAATACATATACTGAATTTGACACCATTTTTTAGATAAAATGAATTTGATAGCTTTTTATATCTTAACTGATAATACTATTTCCCCCTGGGCTGGAAACATCTCACTAAGTCTAACCTTTTTAATCTTTTTATTTTTACCCTCACACAATCTTAAAAGGAATATCAAGCTTTTGTTTTACATTTAAAAAATTCTATGTACCTGGTTTACAAATCATAATACAACTCCTCATGCACCAAAATTACTTTGACAAGTAGAAATTTGAATGGTAACAGCCTCTTAGCAGAAATCCACATTTTCCCATAATTCCCTACAATGCAAGGCTTGTACATCCTCTAAAGAAGACATGTGCTACTACAGGCAAGGTTAGATTGCCTTTATAGAGTTGAGCAGAGCTTCCATTTTTTTTTTTTGAATAGTGCCAGATAAGCACTCTATAAAGGCTCTACCACACTTCATTCAGTGGCAGTACTTCCCCAAATGTGTAACTACACTCAGTGTACATCAGATTGGAAAAATAGAAATTGCATTAAAAAATGTGTGGTTGAATTTCTATATTCTTTGCAACTGATGTCACCACCTGGAGGGTTCAAATAGATAATAAAATTTATTTGAGGAAAGGTGTATCAAATACCTCTGTATGGAGAAAAAAGCTCTTCAAGGAAGCCCCCCACAGGGCCTCAGGTAATTCTTACTTAGCAAAATCTCACTTAAAACACATCTCCCCTTTCTCTTGGGATCTTCTGTAATCTTGGTGATTAGATCGATCAGTATCGACAGTAGTTGCTCTTTGCTCAGAGAATTTACTCAGGTTGTATGGGGCTCATTCTGTTTTGTTTTGTTTTGTTTTTTCAAATTTTAAAATCAAGTATTGAGAACATTTTACTTATTAACGAATTTCTCAATGTGGTTATCGATCCATGATTCTATGTTGAATTCTCCAGGGGAAAATCTGAACCCCAAAAGTCTTCATTTCATTATTTTGGAATGATTAATGCAAATCATGCCTCTAGCCTCTATCATGCACAAGACTGGTCTTCTCTGGGACAAGTACATACCTAATTTTTATTCTCTATCCCTACTGTCAAACATAATGCCAAAATGATAATTAAGTATTGAACAAATCATATTTTTAGTATGAATGAAATACTAAATAAATGGCATGAAGTAATAAAGAAAATGTCTAGCATGTAAAAGCTCACTTGCTTTGCTTTTTACTGTATGAAATTCACTTATATTGGGTAATCTACACAAATAACTACTTGCAAACTTATAGAAAGAAGTGTTACATGTTGGATTTAATCTGGAAAGACATAGATAGCTGTCATGAGCATGCTACGAAGACACACACACAATTTGTGTCTTTCCACAATGTCAGTTTTATTCAATCATATGACAAAGTTAATCATAATTATTAAGCAGGTTTAGGATTTCAAACTTAGTGAAATTTGACCATGTGATTAAACTTGGCTCCTTACATAGCACATAGAGCAAGACATAAGACAAACCACACAACAAACAAGATAACAGAAGAATGCAGGAAATTATTGAACCAAACTGGAAGTCAGTCTATGAACACACAGTTGAGATAAGGCCTGGGGCCGGTCTGGGTCATCTCTTGGCATTAACTGTTTATGTTCAAGCCATAAAGTTTCTTGGTTCTGTTCAGAGGTCAATTGGGCAGAACTTTCAGTGGCAGTTGTCTTTTTTAAGTGGTCAGACACAGAGGAGTCATGTCTGAGGAGTCTGACAGTTTGCTGCAAAAATCCTCCCCCTTTTAAAGGATTTAACCATTCTTGGGCCCTTGCAGACCTCTTCTAGTTCTGCTTGTTATTAGCTGTGGGGTGTCAGCTGATGCTGTTCCTCGTGATATTTTGTAGCTGCAGTACATTTGACTACTTGTGACATTGCTTGACACAGGCTCCTGCATGATATGAGAGACTCCATTTTGCTTTCTACAATAGCCCTTTAGTTTTTCCAAATGTCACTTTTCTTTAAAAGTTATTTTGTAGGAAAGAAGGAACAAACAAAAATACTATGTGATTGAAAATTTAAAGGAAAACCATGATACTTCCCCAAAAGTATTCTTGACATTGGAATCTCTTTGATCTTGTAATTGCTAAAACCTTGGTTTATTGACCTGTTACAATCTATCAATATTTATTGTACTTGTGCCAGATAACCAGGAAGTATTTTGTTTTCTTGTGTAATGCTTCTCTATTGTGCATGCATAATATAAAGAAGTACAAACTGTTGTAATGGGAATTTCTCAAATACATAAGCTATAAAAATAATGCATTGAGCAGATATAAATGCTATGCATTTTTCATAAATGCAAAGAATTTGAAAGTCAGGAAGATTTTAATTATAAATGCTATTTTTTAGCCTTCATCATAAAACCTCCATGAGACCAAAAATGTTTAACTTTGATCCCATTCCTCTAAGATAGAGAAGGAGGAAGATATTAAAAAGAGTCTCTGTTCTGCCTTCTAAGATCATTATTTTCTAGAAGTGTATCCTATTCCAGTAAGAAAGAAATGTCCAATTGATCTTAGAAATATGCTGTTCCATGGCTGCAGTTTCTTTATCTGAAATCATCGTCTGGTATTTTAAATTTATAACCAATTGGCTGGTGCAGTGTGGTTTTCAGTTGCTGAAAATTTATAGCCCATTACAATAGTGAGGTTTGAAGTAATTTCCTGGATTGTATTTGGTGCCTAAATCCCTACAAACTGATTTTTTGTTATTCTCTTGACTCCTGTCCCAGTGGGAAAATTTGGTCATTTTATTTGGGTAGATCTGATATAAGGAACACTAACTATATATATATATATATGTTTGGCAGGATTGTAATCATGGGTTTGAGAGAAATTTGAGGCTAAAACATTAAAACACATCTGAAAAATTCCAGGAGAAGTTAATTCTGTATGATCACTTCAACAGTTCTTGGACCTTAAGACAAGGTCACTGTTGTTGTTGTCATGGTAATCTGGGTTATGGGGAAAAAGTCAATCTCTTTTTATAACAAGATAAGAAACAATTTTTCCCCTGAAGGAAATTATTCATTTCCATAAGCATGCACAACTGGAGGACTAGTGGTCAAGTTCCAAAGAGGAAATTATACTTAACAGATGAAAGCTCAGAAGATAACTCTTACAAAAAGGAAATGCATAGCAATCTAGGGTCTATTGAGAAGCTTAATTTTTATTAATGACAATGAAGTTTATTATGAAAGCTAAGATCAATCTGGATAACAATAGCATCTTCCTCTTGGGTTGTTTTGATCAAAATTGGGTAAAGGTTAAAGGACATTTGGAATAAAGGTTCATTCTTGGTTGCAAACTAACATTCCTGTTGGAGTCATAGCACCAGACATTTCAGAGTTTGGCAAAATCAGATTAAGCAAGTGCAAGTGTCGATTAAAACACAGACTGTCTGAAAGCAAAAGAAACAACTCTTTATCTCACCTTGCTCTTCTAAATTGGACCTACAGCTGGATTACTTTTTAATTAATTAATTAATTAATTAATATGTATATTTTCATAGGAGTTTGATTTGCCAACATATACTATAACAACCAGTACTCATCCCATCAAGTGCTGCTCTCAGTACCCATCACCCAGTGACCCCATCCCCCCACCAACCTCCCCTTCTACTACCCCTTGTTCCCTTTACAAAGTTAGGAGTCTCTCATGTTTTATCACCCTCTCTAATTTTTCCACAATTTTCTCTCATTTCCCCTATAATTCCTTAAACTATATTTTATATTCCATATATGAGTGAAACCATAAAATGATTGTCGTTTTTATATATATATATATATATCACATCTTCTTTATCCATTCATCTTTCAATGAACACTGAGACTCTTTCCACAATTTGGCTATTGTGGACATTGCTGCTATAAACATTGAGGTGCAGCTGTCTTGGTTTTTCACTGCATCTGTATCTTTGGGATAAATCCCCAGTAGTGCAATTGCTGGGTGGTAGGGGAGCTCTATTTTTCACTCTTTGATAAACCTCCACACAGTTTTCCAGAGTGGCTGTACCAGTTCACATTCTCACCAACAGTGCAGAAGGATTCCCCTTTCTCCACATCCTCTCCAATATTTGTGGTTTTCTGTCTTCTTAATTTTCACCATTCTCACTGGTGTGAGGTGGTATCTCATTGTGGTATTCATTTATATTTCCCTGATGGTAATTGATGCAGAGCATTTTCGCATGTGCTTCTTGGCCATGTCTATGTCTTTGTTGGTGAAATTTCTGCTCATGTCTTTTGCCCATTTCATGATTGGATTGTTTGTTTCTTTGGTGTTGAGTTTAATAAGTTCTTTATAGATCTTGGATACTAGCCCTTTATCTGATATGTCATTTGCAAATATCTTTTCCCTTTCTGTAGGTTGTCTTTTAGTTTTGCTGACTGTTTCTTTCGCTGTGCAGAAGCTTTTGATCTAGATGAAGTCCCAATAATTCGTTTTTGCTTGTTTCTCTTGCCTTTATAGATGTATCTTGCAAGAAGTTGCTGTGGCCAAGTTCAAAAAGGATGTGGCCTGTGTTTCCTCTAGGATTTTGATGGATTCTTGTCTCCCATTTAGATCTTTCATCCATTTTGAGTTTATCTTTGTGTATGGTGTAAGAGAATGGTCCAGTTTCATTCTTTTGCACGTGGCTGTCCAATTTTCCCAGCACCATTTACTGAAGAGTCTGTCTTTTTTTCCAGTGGATAGTCTTCCTGCTTTGTCGAATATTAGTTGACCATAGAGTTGCGGGTCCACTTCTGGGTTCTCTATTCTGTTCCATTGATCTATGTGCCAGTACCACACTGGGGATCACAGCTTTGTAGGACAACTTAAAATCCAGCATTGTGATGCCCCTGGCTCTGGTTTTCTTTTTGATTATTCCCCTGGCTATTCGGGGTCTTTTCTGATTCCACACAAATCTTAAGATGATTTGCTCCAACTCTTTGAACAAAGTCCATGATATTTTCATAGGGATTGCATTGAACATGTAAATTGCCCCAGTAGCATAGACATTTTCACAATATTAATTCTTCCAATCCATGAGCATGGAATATTTTTCCATCTCTTTGTGTCTTCCTCAATTTCTTTCACATGTATTCTGTAGTTTTTAGGGTATAGATCCTTTATCTCTTTGGTTAGGTTTATTCCTAGATATCTTAGGCTTTTTGATGCAACTGTAAATGGGATTGACTCCTTTATTTCTCTTTCTTCAGTCTCATTGTGACTGTAGAGAAATGCCACTGATTTTTGTGCATTGATTTTGTATCCTGCCACATTGCTGAATTGCTGTATGGGTTCCACCAATCTTAGAGTGGAGTCTTTTGGGTTTTATACATACAATATCATGTCATCTGAGAAGAGGGAAAGTTTGACTTCTTTTTTGCCAATTTGAATGCCATTTATTTCTTTTTGTTGCCTGATTGCCGAGGCTAGGGCTTCTACTACTATATTGAATAACAGGTGAGAGTGGTAATTCGTGTCATGTTCCTGATCTTAGGCAAAAGGCTCTCAGTTTTTCCCCATTGAGAATAATATTTCCTGTGGAATTTTCATAGATGGCTTTTAAGATGCTGAGGAATGCTCCCTCTACCCATACACTCCAAAGAGTTTTGATCAGGAATGGATGCTGTATTTTGTCAAATGCTTTCTCTGCATCTATTGAGAGGATCATATGGTTCTTGTTTTTTCTCTTGTTGATGTGATCTACCAGGTTGATTGTTTTACGAGTGTTGAACCACTCTTGCATCCCAGGGATAAAACCAACTTGGTCATAAGGAATAATCTTACTATACTGTTGGATGCTATTGGTTAGCATCTTGTTGACAATTTCTGCATCTGTGTTCATCGGGGATATTGGTCTATAATTCTTTTTGGTGGGGTCTTTGTTTGGTTTTGGAATTAAGGTGATGTGGCCTCATAAATGAGTTTGGAAGTATTCCGTCCCTTTCTATCCTTCAGAACAACTTTAGTAGAATAGGTATTGTTTCTTTTTGAAACGTTTGATAGAATTCCTCTGAGAAGACATCTGGCCTTGGACTTTTGTGTTTTGGGGGGGTTTTGATGACTGCTTCAATTTCCACCCTATTTATCAGCCTGTTCAGGTTTTCTATTTCTTCTTGTTCCAGCTTTGGCAATTTGTGATTTTCCAGAAATGCATCCATTTCTTCTAGATTGCCTAATTTGCTGGCATATAGCTGCTCACAATATGTTTTTAAAATCATTTATATTTCCTTGGTATTGGTGGTGATCTCTCCTCTTTCATTCATGATTTTATTAACTTGAGTCTTTTTTCTTTTTATTATTAAAAAGCTGGCTAACGGTTTATCTATCTTATTAATTCTTTCAATGAATCAACCTCTGGTTTTGTTGATCAGTTTTGTAGTACTTCTGGGCTCTATTTCATTGGGTTCTGCTTAAATCTTTATTACCTCTCTTCTTCTGTTTGGTGCATGTTTTATTTGCTGTTCTTTCTCCTGTTCCTTTAGGTGAGAGGTTAGCTTGTGTATTTGAGTTTTTTCCAATTTTTTGAGGGACGCTTTTATTGCGATGTGTTTCCCTCTTAGGACTGCTTTTGATGTATCCCAAGGACTTTGAAGGGTTGTATCTTCATTTACTTTAGTTTCCATGAATCTTTTTAATTCTTCTCTAATTTCGTGGTTGGCCCATTTGTCTTTTAGTAGGATGCTCATTAATCTCCACATGTTAGAGTTTCTTCCAAATTTATTCTTGTGATTGAGTTATAGTTTCAAAGTGTTGTGATCTGAAAATTTGCAGGGGACAATCTCAATCTTTTGGTATCAGTTGAGAGTCTTTTGTGACCCAGTATGTGGTTTATTTTAGGGAAAGTTCCATGTGCACTTGAGAAGAATGTGTATCCAGTTGCGTTCAGATGCAAGGTTTTGTATATATCTGTGAAATCCATCTGGTGCAGTGTATCACTGCACTGTATCACTTTAAGTGTATCATTTAAAGCCTTTGTTTCTTTGGTGATGTTGTGCTTAGAATATCTGTCCTTTGTGGAAGTGCCATATTGAAGTCTCCTACTCTTAGTGTATTATTATCTAAGTATGTCTTTACTTTGGTTACTAATTGATATACTTGGCAGCTCCCACATTAGGGGCATAAATATTCATGATTGCTAGGTCTTCTTGTTGGATAGACCCTTTAAGTATGATATAGTGTCTCTCTTCATCTCTTACTACAGTCTTTGGGATAAAATTTAATTTATCTGATATAAGGATTGGTACCCCAGCTTATTTTGAGGACCATTTGAATGGTAAATGTTTCACCACCCTTTCATTTTCAGGCTGTAGGTTTCCTTCACTCTAAAATGAGTCTCTTGTAGACAGCAAATAGATGGGTCTTATTTTTTTATCTAGTCCAAAATCCTGCTCTTTTGTTGGGATCATTTAGCCCATTCACATTCAGAATAACAATTGAAAGATATTAATTTAGTGTCTTCATAATATCTATTTAGTCTTTGTTTTTGTGGATTATTTATTTGGGCTTCCTCTTTACAGGGTTCTCCTTAATATTTCTTGCAGAGCTGCTTTGGTGGTCACATATTCTTTCTGTTTCTGCCTATCTTTGAAGCTCTTTATCTCTCCTATTCTGAATGAGGGCCTTGCTAGATAATGTATTCTTGGCTACATATTCTTCCCCTTTAGTACCCTGAATATATTCTGCCAGCCCCTTTTGGCCCGCCAGGTCTCTGTGGAGAGTTCTGTTGTTAATCTGATATTTCTCCCCATATAAGTTAAGAGTCTCTTGTCTCTTGGGCATCCCTGGGTGGCTCAGTGGTTTAGTGCCTGCCTTAGGCCCAGGGCATGATCCTGAGGCCCCAGGATTGAGTCCCACATTGGGGTCCCTGCATGGAGCCTGCTTCTCCCTCTGCCTGTGTCTCTGCCTCTCTCTCTCTCTCTCTCTCTCTCTGTGTGTGTGTGTACATCTCTCATGAATAAATAAATAAAAAATCTTAAAAAAAAGAATCTCTTGTCTCTTATGGCTTTAAGGATTTTCTCTTTACCTTTGGAATTTGCAAATTTTACAATTAAATGTAGTGTTGTTGAATGTTTTTTATTGATTTGGGGGGGGGCTCTCTATCTCCTGGATCTGAATATCTATTCCCCTCCCCAAATTAGGGAACTTCTCATCCATGATTTGTACAAATATGCTCTCTAGCCCTCTGTCCCTCTCAGCATTTTATGGAACGCAATTATACGTAGATTCTTCCTTCTGAGGCTATCATTTGTTTCCCTTATCCTTTCCTTAATGTCTCTTAATTGTTTTTCTCTTTTTTCCTCAACTTCCTTCCTTGCCATCAACTTGTCTTCTATGTCGCTCATTCTTTCTTCCACCTCATTAACCCTTTTTGTTAGGACCTGCAGTTTGGATTGCATCTCATTTAATTGATTTTTAATTTCAGCCTTATTAGATCTAAATTCTGCAGTCATGAATTTGCTTGAATTCTTTATGCTTTTTTTCCAGAGCCACCAGTAGCTTTATAATTTTGCTTCTGAATTGGCTTTGTGACATTGAATTGAAATATAAATTCTCTAACTCTGTGGCAGAGAGTATCATTTCTGATTCTTTCTTTTGTGGTGATTTTTTTCCTTCTAGTCGTTTTGCTCAGTGCAGAGTGTCTGTTTGAGTGGGCTGAGTCAAGAATACCAACCATGGCCTAGGGAAATTTCACCCTAGGTGATTCTGATGAGGTCAGAAATCAGGATATAAAAACAAAGATTGGAACAAAATAAAAGAAAAGGACCACTAATGTTAAAAGCAAAATTTAGAATAAATGAGTAAATAATAAAAGGCCCAGAATCCCAAAGAAGAAGAAAAATAAAAGAAAAAGGAAGTGTAAAAATAGCTAAATTGAAGAGGAAAAAAGATAAAAGAGAAAAAAAGAAGATAAAAAAGGAGGTACTGGGAGATGGTGGTTGTGAAAAAGTAGAAGTGGCAGGAGATTGTAGTCTACCTGAGGGGTCCTAGAGGTGATCCTCTTTGTTCTGAATGTATTAAGTTTTGTATATTAGAAGATGCTCAGTCCCAAAATTTTATAAACCAGCAATACTTGCAGAAAGCCCCAATATTGACCACCAAAACATATATGAGATAAAAGAGGGGGCCAGAATGGGAATGAAGAGAGAATATAGTCTCACAGAATGAACCAGTATAGTGTTCCACTTGGTTCTGGGTGCATGCTGGTCATATTTTAGAAGGTATTAACTTCCTCCATTGTACAACAAAACAAGGCAGAGAAGAAAAAAAAAACACAAAACAAAAACCCATATCTAGTATATCGCCCAAAATTAAATTGAGTAAAAGGGAATCTAGTAGTGGAAGATATGTCTAAGACAGATAATTGTAGAAATATGAAAGTCAAAAAGGAAGAAACTCAAAAATGAAGAAGTGGTAAAATATGGTAGTTAAGGTGGGAAAAAAGAAGAAATATCAGAAATTTTTAGTGTGATATAAAAACGCGTGTTACTGGAAAAAAGGGGAAAAAAGGAGGGGTACCTTCTAGTTCTATATACTATAAATCCCTCGACTTCCCCTGGAGCTTTCCAGTGCTGTTTGGTGAGGAAGTTGCTCTTCCCCTGTTCTTCCAGCTGGTCTTCTCGGGGAGGGGTCTGCTGTGCTGATTTTCATGTGTGTGTACCTGGCGGAGATGCCCTGCCCCCTGCCAGGTGTGTGGCTCAGTGGGAGCTGTTTATCCTATGAAGCCTCTGTTCCCTAGAGGCCCCGCCTCTCAGAGGCACAAGATGAAACAAGGAGGAAAAACAATAGTGTTGGCAGCCAGAATTCCAGCTCTGGAGTCGGCTCCCAACTAGTAACTTATGCAGTCACCCAGTCTGCACTGGCCTAGATGCTTCCAGTCGGGTGCAGGTGCGCTGATCTGCACAGCTTGCAGGGTGCCCGGCGGCTGGAGAGCCCTCACTGTCCTGTGCCCTCCCCTCCTCCACCTGTCCCAGGGATTGCAGGATCCTGGGCTTTGTTCACTTGGTGCCCTAGGATCCAGGGCCCTGTGCTGCTGGAATCCCACTCCCAGGGGACTTGGATCCTGAAGGCAGCAGGGCACAGACCCCTCTGTCCCTAGCCTCCCGCCTGACCTACCGGCTTCTCCTCAATGCCCTGCCAGGAGCGCGCTCCAGCCCTTTACTAAGATAGGCTCACAGTCCTTGACGTGCTCTCCCCTGGGCACACTTCCTCTATTAGTGACTCCGGGAAACTGGAGGCTTCACTGCCCCTCCTGCGATTCTGCCCAATTTCCCTGCTAAGTGCCTTCCCATCTGGGAAGAATCCAGTACAGATTTTTTAAAGTTCCCATTTCTCCGGGGCTGGGCTTTCCTGTCCCGGAGGCTTTCGCTGCCTGGCCTTAGCCCGACTCCTTGTGGGGCCCCTCCCCCACTTGATTCTTTTTTATTTTATTTTTTCCACCTTCTACATTGCTAGAAGCACAAACCCTTCTGTCTATAGCATTCCAGCTGTTCTCTCTTTAAACCTCATGTTAAATTTGTAGGTGTTCAGGATGTTTTGAAAGTAATCTAGGTAAGTTGGTGGGACCAGGTGAGTTGAGGATCCCTACTCCTCTGCCATCTTCCTGTGTTACTTTTTAAAGGGTTCAGGTATGTAATAAATTAGAGCAGTAGTCAATGTGTCTAATGATATCATTGGTCTACACATTCATTTTTTAACACTCCTTTAGTACTTCTGATGAATGCACTATAAGTATTTTCCTTGCATTAAATTGGTTAATATAATAAATAAGATCCCATATCTATGAAAATATGCATACATGCTCACATTTTTATATTCTGTATTTCATTATACCAAGACATCTGCAAAAATCAATTTCTTCTTCACCTGCCTATCAAGGGCTGGATTAAGGATATATAATTGATGACAGCACTTGCAAAGCATAGACCATTCCCTGACAGCTACTCTCACTTCAGTTCTTTCAGAGCAAGCCTGGAATACTGATTTTGATTTTTTTTTAAAGTATTGTGAAGGAAATGTACTTTTAAGTATTTTGCTTTAAAACCTGAATGTGATTATCATTATTATACAAATATATGTGGCATTACTGACATATTTAAGTTTTCAGTACATAATGTACACTCCTAATTTAGAAACCTAAATTTATTTTTAAGAGCTTTCCATAGTACCTTGAAGCTTGTGTCACATAAGCTTAATGGACTCACTCAGCTTTGTGATGGAGAGAATCCACCAGGTGGATAGCAGTAAGCTCATGAGCTTTGAAGGGCTTATTTTGCTAGACTGCAACTTCAGCTTACTGTTTACAGTTGCACTATTCTGCATGCATTGATAATAATACCGCAAAGCTGTGATAATACTCATTGCAAAATGAAAATGTCTTTTGCCCCTGCCCTCCCCCTTTCTTTTTTGCATAAATACAGTAAGATGAGTTTTAACTAGGCGATGCTTGAATTAAACTGACAAATCCAAATGCCTGAAATTTAGTATTGCATTTATGGATTTCATCTACAGTATATCAGCATCAAAATGTCAGTGACAGTAAGTCACAGCCAGGAGAAGTTCCTATGGGTTTTGGAACTTTCAGTTCAGGTCATTGCTGTGTTATCTAGCATAGGTCAGAGGAACAGGACCCATGAGGATGGAGAGACTTAAATTCAGCATTTAAATATTCCTCCAAACTAGGGATTTACTCTGGTACATGAGAGAAAGAAAGTATATCTTTAAAAGGAACATGTATTTTTTTTTCAAAGAAAGAGAAAGGGAAAAAGCTAGTGAGATAGATTAAACCAGAATCCATTTTAGCAAAATAACATTCAACTGTCTGTGCTTCGAGGGTGCAAATAACAAAGACTTCGTTTACTTAGGAGAAATATTAAAGATATGTCCTCTTTCTCCTTTTCTTTAGAAAAAATAAGCTATTCAATTTTTGATTCATTTAAGTATGCTTACTCCTTTCATTGTTTTTAAGTATTTCTGCTTCTCTTATGTCTCTGAAAGCCCTCAACAGGCAGTTTAAACCAAACTATTTCAAATGTCTACATACATGTCTCTACTTATGTAAATTCCGAAAGGATGCTATTGAGAATACAAACTGTGCAAATGAACTGTGAATCATTTTTCAAAATAGTAAATAGTATGAAAATTTTTTTCCTACTCTGAAGGATCACACTTGGTTAGTGAAATAAATAGCAAAAATGTATTCAGAAAGCAACTCTCAATTAGAAACTGTACCATCACTTGCTATAGTCATATTCATGGTAGCCTTTAAATGAAGAGCTCTGTAAAGTTATTGTGTGGGTAGGTTGAGTTCTGCATTGCAGCACTGCATGAGGAAGGACACTCCTATGGGAACAAACTGACATTATATAACAATGTAACTACTGTCAATATAGCTTTGGGCATACGGGGAAAGAAAGGAATTATGGCAGAGATCACATTTCACCTTATACTTCTTAGAACTATGAAATTATATTGAAAATGAAATGGACAAATCCCAGATCATTGATTCTGTGGGAGTCTTGGCCCTTTGCTCGAATGATGGTGAAAAAACCTACTGCAGTAGGTTGCATTCCCTTGGCACCACACCTTCTTGATTCTACTTCCTTTTTCTTTTCTTTTATCCTTTCCCATGGGAAAAAAAAAGGAGAAAGAATCATTTGGGTGAGAAAAAAACTCAATTGTAGGTAGACAGTATTGATGGGGAAATTATTGTTTCATTTTCCTAATTTAAATGTTCTTGACCCACCATATTTTAAAGGGGGTAAAACAAAAGCAAGTAAAACAAAGCAAACCCCTACTGCCCAGAAGAAAATATCATTTTAATTAAAGTCTTATCTTGAAAGGAAGAATGTATTGTAGAAAGCACTGGAGGGGAAGAAAATTTAGTAAACACAATAAAACATGAATCTGAAAAAATCATGGGGTGGTTGGGGCATGGAAAGAGTGGGATGGTTACAGAAAAGATAACTTCAACAAGAAAAAGAAGGCGAGAACCAGGAAAAGGAAAAGAATAATGAAAGGAAGACCATAGATGTCAAATAATGTTTATTTCTTTGGCTGGGACAGGGGTAAATTATACTCTCAAATCAAAACACTTAGTGTGGTTATCTTTAAATCTAAGCTGCAGTATTATAGCTTCCACTAAACATAAAGAAAAACAAATTCTGCACATAGTTTTTCAGGATAAAGAATGAAAAGAGACAGAAGTTGACAATTTGTTAGCAATTAAGTAGCAATACTTACTTATTCTTGTAGGCAGAGAACACTAGGCTTAACCTCTTAAAATAGAGCATTTTGCTACTTTTGGAGAAATACAACACATTCACTTTATGCTTAGAAGACATGAGCATGTTTGGCACACTGAAACATCCATCCTTCTTTGCATTAGAAAAAAAATGAAAACTTGAAACTATAATTCAAATGTGAAGCCATTCTTGTAGGTATTTTCCTTAGAGTACAAAGTACATAACAGTGCAGAGTGAATTATGGATTCCAGAATATGACAAGTTTGATCAAATTTGCAAGAGGGATGGAAAGGCTATACAATAGTATAAGAAAGTTTCACTTTCATCTCAAGTATAAGAAAGTTTCATTTCTTTCATCTCAAGTAAATAATCCAAAGTAGCCACAATATACTTGTTAATAAATACATGAACAAGAAAATGTTACATTCATAGACATAACCTTAGATAACAAATTCTAATCCACATTCTTTTGATTCTCACAGCCATCCCGCGAGGTTTGCATGACAAGTTATATTTTCTCTCTTTTAAAGACAAAGAAGCTAAAGCTCAGAGAGCTGGAATAATTTACCCAAGATTAAAGTATAGAAAGTTGCAACTGAAATCCCAGTCTCTAGATCCAAGTTTATTACTTTTCCATCAACTATACTGCTCCTAAAATTACGGGAATTGCAATTAGGTGAAATTGAGTGTGGTTATCTTTATTTAAAAAAATATTTTATTTATTTATTTGACACAGAGAGAGAAAGAGCACAAGCAGGAGTAGTGGAGAGGGAGAGGCAGGTTCCCTGCTGAGCAGGGAGCCTGGGGCAGGGCTTGATCAGGGACCCTGGGATCATGACCTGAGCTGAAGGCAGATGCTTGACTGAGCCACCCAGGTGCCCTGAGTGTGGTTATCTTTAAATCTAAGCTGCAGATTTTGAGCAGAATTTAGATAATATATCAATGCTTCATCAATTTTAGTTTTCTCTCTCAGGTCACTGCTTATCTGAATGCATCATCTTATCCTTAATCATTCACAGCTCCTAGCAATATTCTGCCACAGATATGCAACCGATGTTCAATAAATACTTATTCTGTTCAATTACTACACAAAAAGCTTATACTTAGTAATCCATCTACTAAGCTGCTAATATTTCCATTTACCTTTTGATTTGACAGAAAGACTCTAGAATTAAGGAATATGTGATGTTAAAACCACTCATAAGTTACATCAATTTTATTTCTTCTCTTTTTTCAGAGATGAACTATAAACTCTTTTTATCTTTTAAATTCAGCAAGCTACTCATACATTCAAGAATATTATTATAAGGATCTCCTGATATTATCTCAAAACCTATTAGCTGCTTTTTGGGCATAAAATGCAAACATTAAAAAGTATGTCTGGAAATAAATATCTCTATGACAAATGTCTGCAATACTGGAAGTAGGAAGAAAGACAGGTTAGAAGCAAGAGTTTATGTATGTGCATATTCACTTTTTTCTAATCCAAAGAGATATATCAAACTTAGATTCAAGGCTGTTTTTTTTTTCCTTTTTGTTTTTAAGTGAGAGCACTTATAAATGCAATTAATTTTCTTAAAATGTATCAACCAAATTCAAATCATTTAATCCAAAGCAAAACATGATTTTGAAGGAAGCAATATCAAAATAGAAATTCCATATGATTTTTCTTAGATTTATGGCTGTTAAATGAAATAGAAGCCAAAAAACAGTTTGTTAATTGTAGGGAATCCTATTAAATTTTGCCTTCTGAAGTGGTATAGGCAGATGAGAAATGTCACAAGACGTTGTTCATGTCTAGCACTTCTGTTAAAACCAAAACAAACCAAAGCAAAAATCTCCTGTAAATTAATGTGAGAATTAATTCTGAGATGCTGTATCAAAGGTGTGGCAACTCCTTGTCACTTCTTAGGCACCATGTTTTATTGTTAGCATAGGAGAGGAAGAGAGCTACATGAAATGCTATAATTTAGTGCTAATATTTATTTTTCTATCTTTTGCACAGGATTAGAAGCTTTATGAAAGAAGTAATCATAGCTAACTTGTTCTCACTTTTATCTCCAATACCTAGCATAATGCATGACAGATGGCAGACAGTAGACATTTTAAATGAATAAACAATATCAAGAGAGAATAAGTTTGAAAGTAGAAGAATGCTTTACAGACATCCAGAAAATAAAAATATCTAAATGAGCACTGTAAGAAAATTTCTCTTACAGAAAATAGCCATTGTGCAATAAACAGGAATGAATGCAGTAAAGAGCCAAGAGCAGGTCACCCCCTTATACTGTGATTAGTTGGCTCATCAATAGAGAATAAATTTAATCAGTTGAAAAAAAAGTCTATCTTTCAGGTAAAAATCTGGAAAAAATAGAAGTCATAAGGAAAGGATGGAGAAAACCTGAACAGAGAAAGGAAAACAAATGTGGATACTTTGACACCAAAGAAGGCAAGACACAAAAATATAATTGATATCATATTATTGCATGTTCTGTAGTCTTCTGAGTTTACCAATCATTTCATTGTCAGTAGTTCTCAAAAGGCTTGTAAACACTAAAGCTGCAACCTCTCTGGCAGGGATAGAAGTGTGTGTGTGTGTGTGTGTGTGTGTGTGTGTGTGTGTTAGAGGAGTGGAGGGGTGAACAGCCACCTACATTTCAATAGTCCTTAGGTACATCAATGTGTAAGCATATCAGCCATAGGACTTTTTTTCCAATTTGAAGAGTTGTAGTTAAAATGAAAGAACAAACTATGGTACGCTGTGATGTCTAAAAAATAGCAGATATGTTCACAATGCTGCTGACACATCAAAAGAGGCTTATAGCCAACAGTAAAGCTTTCTGGAAAGTAAAACAATGACTTAGGAGAAGGCTTCTTTGGATTATAATTCAACAATCAATTTTGTGGAAAAGTGGTCATGCTATACCCACAGGAGATCAGACTGTTGTAACATCTTTTCTTTCACTTTATGAGAAAAATGAAAATGATCAAAATTCAGTCCAATAAAAGTAATTTTTCAAGAGAGTGAGTTCTTGGCTTAAGTACTTTTGTGATGTTATTTAGCGATTGAATATACATCTGTAGTCATGTATTTGACAATGATAACTCCAAGAAATTAGTAGGAGAGTAAATTATGTTTCATATAATCTTATAGACTGCAATACATTTTGGAAAGTATCCATCTCATAAAAAGAAGTTTGAACAAAGTCATTAGTCCTTACAGGGTTAGACAAAAGTTATTTTGAAATCCACTTAACCAAGCCCCAGGAATTCTGCATGATGTCATATATACTACTTTCAGTTGAACAGTAACCAGCAAAAGTTGGATGATTTTAGCCCTTATGAGAGGGATACATCTATTTTAGTCTACCATTGTCATCTTAGTGGCACTTAGTCATCGAGTATAAAATCTGATTCAAGGGAATCCCTGGATGGCTCAGCGGTTTAGTGCCTGTCTTCGGTCCAGGGCATGGTCCTGGAGTCCCGGGGTTGAGTCCCACGTCAGGCTTCCTGCATGGAGCCTGCTTCTCTCTCTGCCTGTGTCTCTGCCTCTCTCTCTCTCTTTCTCTCTCTCTCTCATGAATAAATAAATAAAATCTCTAAAAAAGTCTGATTCAAGAAAACAAAATAAAGACACCTGATAGCAAGATATCAGGGTAAGAATTACTTTACATATGTTCTGAAGTGTGAAACACTGCAATCCTAGATTCTCTCTTAAAATATTACTACAAATAGCTATTAATTACAAGTTCTTTTTAACAGAGCTCATACTAACCAGATATACCTCAATATCCTCTTCATTAAACAGTCTTAGAAATATCCTAGTTTATGTGCTCCTTAATGCAAGTTTTTTCATAAGACTGTAGTCAATTTCTGTATTCCATTTTCATATGTGAGCATTATTTGAGACTATTTCCAACCAGAGGAAAAATTCATAATACACACTAAGATGAGCTCTCTACTTTGTTACATATTTATAGTTTATGAGATTAATATTCTGAACAGATCAGTGGCATAGCATCCATGTAAATACGGTGAGAATAAATTTTCAGATAAACATGTGCCTAGAGTTAGTAAATGATGATGCAAAAGTATTAAGACATGTTTCTTGTGGCACCTGGATGGTTTAGTTGATCCATTCTTGATTTTGGCTCAAGTCATGATCTCAGAGTCATGGATCAAGTCCAGCATCTGGCTCTGTACTCAGCAGGGAGTCTGCTTGGGATTCTCTCTCTCCCTCTCTCTCCAGCCCTCCTCTAACCTCTCAAGTGAAAAACAAATCTTTAAAAAACAGGTTTATTTCATTCTGTGGTCTTTCTTTATAGTTCAAGTAGTAAAGTCTGAATAGAATGGACTAGAAGACAATCTTTAAGAGCTAGCAAAATTTTATAATTATCAACAAATTTGAGATTAGTTCTCTTTATTATTATAAATGAAAGTAAAGTACACTTATCTAGAATAAGGCTTCAATTTTTTTTATTTTTTTCAATGTTTTTTAAATAAACAAAATTTGAGCATATTAGTTTTCTTTATTATTACAAACGAAGTTAAAGTACACTTACCTAGAATAGGGCTTCAATGTTTTTTTAAATGCAATGAATTCTTCATTCTGTATGCTTTTGTGTTTGTAATGTATCCCTCAAATAAAACAGATGAAATAGGCATGATCTCTAGTACTCTGAAAGTCTAAATATAGCTTAATCTCTAATAGTTCAATACATTTAATGAATTTTATCTAAATTATTCCCAAAATCCAATCCTCAAACTTTCAAATTTATCCACTAAAAACAACACAATTTTCATGTACTCATCCATTTAACACTTGTGCTATATTTATTTGGTCCTTACCTCACATATAGTGTTTTCTGTGGTTGGTCAGTGGCCATTACAAGATTAAAGAGCTCTGACTCATTTGGTCAAAAGAGGTTCTATATGGTTTATCCAACTGAGCAAAGAGAAGCATGTGTCTGGGAGAAATGCAAAAGAGGAAAATATATAATTGTCTGTTTTCAATTGCTGGGCAGGTCTGGAGAGTTTGGAAATAAGAGTTGTTTCCAATCTATGAAGCTCAGGGTTTATAACGTGTGGGCCTAAATTGTGACAATGTGAAACAACATTCCAAATATTTTGAAAGTGCTCAAGGAAGCATAATTAACTTCTTTCATGAATGGAAAAAAAATTTTTTTTCTTCAAACTGGCAACCCAGTACAATTGATGGCATGTGAGGTTTAAATTATAGCATTAAGCAGGAGTCTATCTCCAATATGCACAATTGCTGTAGTTCACACTTGAGTGTAAAACTGGGAGAATATTATAGCCTTCCTGTATTGTAAATGCATATGTTCTTACATAATAAGAATTTATATTCATATGCATTCATATATTCATCCCTTAACACTTTTCTGAGATTTTTTTTTTTTAATTTGGGCACTTGCAAATGTAAAATGTTAGTGGGTGCCTGGATAGAGGAATTTTTTTTTTTGTTAGGAAAAAAACACTTTAATGATTTTAAAATGAAGTTTATTCTCCCTTTCAAAAATAAATGACACCCTATAGGTTACTTTAGTGAAGGAACAAGGACTTTCTAGAAAGGTCTTTCCTATTAAGCTAGTCAGTTGCATGGGACATTTCTAGTTTGTTTCTAACTCATAACTTATTCTGAACCTTGGCAGAAAAAAAATTACTATCACTATATATGCTATTTAAAAGAACAACCTTGGGATGCCTGGTGGCTCAGCGGTTGAGCGTCTGCCTTCCGCTGAGGGAGTGATGCCAGAGTTCCGCGATTGAGTCACATGTTGGTATCCCTGCGAGGAGCCTGCTTCTCCCTCTGCCTGTGTCTCTGCTTCTCTGTGTGTGTGTGTGTGTCTTTCATGAATAAATAAATAAAATATTTAAAAACATTAAAAAAATAAAAGAACAACCTTTATAGGTAGATATGATGAGAAAAAAGATGTGTTATATGGAGATAGAGGAGTGTTCATAAAAATAGTAAAATGCTAGACACACTAGTGTTAAAATTTAATTGGCCATGATTTTGTTTTATTTATCCATTTACTTATTTTTACTATTTGTTGCTTAAGTCCATTTGCCACAACTTTATTTTGTAGATGTGTACCTATGTTTGTAAGTCAGATCGCCTGTAATTTTCATTTCTTGTGCAATTATTGGTTAAAATAGTTCTAAAACTGAGTTGGAGATTTGAACTCATTTTCAAACTCCTGACAAGTTTGTATATTATAGTAATCTTTAATGTTTGAGTAAAATACTTAAAACCATGTCATTATTTTTTTAAATAATTATTATTGTGCTTATATGTAGAAGAATATGTATTTAAAAATTATGTTCAGTTTCTTTACTGGTATATTCTGATTTTCTATGTCTTTTTAGAATCACATACATCTCATTTGTGTTGCTTTCACCTTAGGTAGGGCCAAGAGCTTGTTTACAGTCCTTTTGTGGGTATTAAAAACCAAATCCTCTAGTTAGTATGATCTTTTTAAAATTTTACTCCATGTTTATGCATCCCATGCCCATTCTACCTAGCCCATGGTACGTGGCTGGCAAAGTATTGTTTTGTGTACTTATAAATCTACCTTTTAGTTTCTTTTGGTACATAGGGATTTCCTTTTGTTTCTTGGAAGAACAGATATTTAAATATGTATTTAAAATTTTGATTATCTTTTATCCAGTCTTCTTAGGTGTTTGTAGTATGAAAACTCCCATGTCAGAACAATTCAAGGAGGGACTGTCTATCAAGGTTCCAGAATTGTTCTGTTATAACACTGTCTCAGTACTGTTCTTTCCTTGGCTCACTTTCCTGCCCTCAAGTCCTGAATCTGCTTTAGTGAAGGTCATCTGTGACCCCAATGGATTCTTTCTGTCCTCATATCCCTACAACATGACCTGGCATATAATCTGTACTCAGTAAATGTATGTGATGTGAATGAATCTTATTTAACATCATAGCATCATTTGCCACCTCTACCTTTCATATATATATATTTTTATTTCTTTGACTCTTTTAACAAAGTTAAGAGAAACCAGAGGGATTTCCTTTTACTTCTCTATATACTCCGCCCTCTCAGATTTCCTCTTTTTAAATGTATCCAATTAAGTGTTATTCCTTCCCAAGTAATTATTCTCTTTCTTTGCAGCTAAACCCACTACATTCTCTTCAGTTTTCACCACATGTTGCTGGTCTTCAAGTCTTTATCTCCAACTCAGATTTCTTTCTTGACATTCAGACTAATATATAGAACAGTCTGGTAGGTGGATATCTAACAGGTAACTTAAACTCACACGATTTAAATTGAATAGAGAATTTCCCCTTTACAATTTACTCTTCTTCCTGTATTTTCTATTTCATTTCTCTGAGGTAGGATTTTTTTAGTTAAATTTTTAATTTAAATTCAATTTAGTTAACATATACTGTATTATTAGTTTCAGGGATAGAATTTAGTGATTCATCCATTGGATATAACACCCAGTGCTCATCATAACAAGTGCCTTCCTTAATGCCCATTATTCAATTACCCCATCCCCCCACCCACTTCCCTTCCAGTACCCCTCAGTTTGTTTTCTATGATTAAGAGTATGATTTGCCTCCCTCTGTTTTCATCTTATTTTATTTTTATTTTCTTCCTCTTATATTCATCTGTTTTGTTTCTTAATTCCACATATGAATGAAATCATACGGTACTTGTATTTCTCTGACTGACTTACTTCACTTACTAGTTCTATCCATGTAATTGTGAATGGCAAGATTTCATTCTTTTGGATGACTGAGTGATATCCATTGTATCATCTTTTACTAATTCTTTCCCTCACATTGCCTGCCAATCCAAACTGATCTCCAAATCCTGTGAATTATGTCTCTTAAACATCTCTCTAGTCTTTTTCTTTCTATTTCTATAACCGTTGCTTATTTAGACTCTTATCATTTTATACTTTTATTATGGAAATATCCTCATCTCCAACCTCAGTTTTTTTTTTTATTGGAGTTCAATTTGCCAACATATAGCATAATACCCAGTGTTCATCCCATCAAGTGCCCCCCTCAGTGCCCGTCACCCAGTCACTCCCACCCCCCGCCCACCTCCCTTTCCACCACCCCTTGTTCGGTTCCCAGAGTTAGGAATCTCTCATGTTCTGTCTCCCTTTCTGATATTTATCATTTGAAACACTATTGATGTTTTTTAATTAAAAAAAATTAAATATGTCTAATGAAACTGAAGTTCCCTAACAATATGAGGAATGGATTGAATCTGAAATATGTTTCAAACCCAACAGGCTGCCAAATTAAATGTTAAACTCTAAAAACCTGATACCTGGTAGACATCCAAATCCACTTACCTGTTTATTGAAATCCCTTGATACCATGAATCCTGTTTAACTTATCTCTATTTCATTTTCAAGAGGAGGTAGATTGCTGCTGTTTGTTTGTGACAATGAACTGCTCCATAACACATTATAGTAAGCAAGTGCTATATACTGCTTTCCTTTCCAATCCTGAGCTCATATAGATGATGTGAGGAAAATTATTTTTTTCTTTCATGCTTTTAGCCATTCTGTCAGATATGTTGTTTATAGAATTAGAGCTTTTTCCTTTCCTTTTCCACTTTACCTTTTCCTTTCTCTACAGATTTTGCTTTGACATAAAAAGGAGATATTAATGGAACACTCAGTTCTTTCCTTGCTCTTCCATTGGTCTTTGACAATTGTGTGCATAGTCTTCTTTCCAAGGACTTATAAGGACTTTACATGGTCTTCACTAATGAACTGTCACTAATGAACCTCTATACTCTTTCAGGATAGCAAATACATTTTTCATCACTCCTGAAACATGGAACTTCTGACTCTGGAGGTTCTTATTGGCAAGGATAGCCTTTGTCTTCTTTCTCCATATACTGTCCAAAGTGTTGGCACTTGACAAGCAAATATGTGCTTATTTCAAGAAAACGAATTGGCTTTTCTCACCTAAGTAAAATGACCTTGTTATTTATAGCTGCTGTCTGGATTCTATTGTTTTTAATTTTTAAGTTAAAAAAAAAGTCTTCTTTACAGTTAAATCTACTTGAGTTTTCATTCTCTTACTGCTTTCCACTTCCTACTAGGAATAAATGGCTGTTTTCTAACATCAAACTATTCTGGACACATTTTTTTAGTAATATTTGTGGAATTCTAAATATCTCCTGATTGTCAAATATGTGCATAATTCCCCAGTCTATATCCAAACTATGAAGGAAAAAGGTCATTGGACTAGTTCTCACAATAAATTAAAATATACATATTGTGAGAGAAAAAAGAGTAAAGAATTTTAAAAATAGCATCCAATCTTGAGGGAATCATGTTTTATAAATATAATAACCAAATATTACAAATATTATTTATCATTTTGTTGTTTTGATTTATTTGTTTTCAGGGCTTTGAACATTAGAATCAGCTTTAAAAAGTTAGAGTAAGTCTTTTAAAACTGTTTTCAAAATCACCCCAGGAAAGGTGTTGAGTCACAGAGAACACATCTTTTCACCTTTTTGTGAATCAGGATAAGTCAGCTTGACTGATTCACTGTCTGACCACTGGACAAGGTATAAATCATGTAGGAAAATGTCAGTTGAAATGTTAGTGCACTTTAAAGTCATCCATTGAATTTTCAGTGTGTGTCTATATCATCTTCAAAAATTCTCAGCATTAAAACGCAGGTGTAAAGCAACGAACATGTAGTCTTCATTATCTCTCTTTATATTCAGACCTATGTCAGAACGAGTATGGTTAAAAATTAATGCATGAAATAATGCAATGAAATTTTTGCTATATCTGTTTATCAGATGGAAATCAATTTAGCAAACATTGAACTCCTTGCCTACTTCACTCTAAAACAAATAAATAAAAGCCAAAAGAATTTAAACAAAGGAGAACCACAAGGAATCTATAGACAGTGGCAAAAAAAAAGTTGTAACTAACATATAAAAATAATGTCAGTTACTAGGATGGTTATTTTTTCCCCATAAGAAGAGCTCAGGTACTGTATTAATCATGTTTTGGCAACAAATCAGAAGACAGTTTCCTAAACATTTGCCATATCATCAAGAGATTTCCATTTCAACAATATGTTATCAGACTATATTTAGCCAGTGATGTCCATACTGTATGGAAAGCAGGTTAACAACAGAGTCTGAAATACTTATTTTAAATTTCTAAAATCAACTCTGAATTTGAATGTTTTATAAAGTAAATACAAAAAAATATGAGGCAGAAATTTGTATAGATGATAATTAATAGCCAAATAAAGTAATAACTCAATGTGGTAAAAAATGGTGATTATTATAGCTAACATTATAGAAAATTAAATGTATGGTGCTACCAAACATTTCCCACCAAAGAAAATTTAAGGAGAAATTATAATAATTTTCCAAGCATTTGCTGAACTGTTGCATACAATATACTATACACCGTTAAATGTCATTAAAATGTAGTAGTTCAAAGTCCTTAGGGTTTTACAAATTTTCCAATTTTAAAATACATTAAAGTAACAATATAAACCAATTATAAAATACCTATTATTTTAAAGCAATTAAGGTAGAAAATCTACTTCTGTAAAGACAAGAAATGAAGTACTTGGCATCCATTAACTATTGCCACTACTTGAACGCAACCTCCACCAGGAGAGGGCCTTAGTGCATTTACCACTGTATCCTCAATATCTAGGAGAGAACCTGGCCTACCAGAAGCACACAACCAATATGTGCTGAATTAAGGCATACATATAGAGTTGATAACCAAATTAAATGTCTTATGACTGAACTCTGAAACAGATCAGTGTAAAAGGAAATACTTTGAATAAACTGAATGAAAATCATTGTGATTTTACAATACTTCAATACTTCACAAAGAACTAGATTTCCAAACCCATATTTATAAGATACTTATGCTTTATACACAAACTACTAAAAAGATGGTTGTCTGTATTAGTTTGCTAAGTCTTCTATAACAAAGTACAACAAACTAGGTGGCTTAAACAACAGAAACTTATTTTATCAAAGTTCTGGAGGCTAAAAGTCCAAGATCAAGGTGTCAGTAGGGTTGGTTTCTCCTAAGCCTCTCTCCTTGCCTTGTTGATTGTCTTCTTCCTGTGTCTTCACATGGTTATCTGTCCATACATGCTTCTGTCCTAATTTCCTCTTCTTATAAGGACATCAATCATATTAGATTAGGGAACTCGTTAATGCCTTTATTTTAACTTAATTATCTATTTAAAGGCCATATATCCAAATGTAGTCACATTCTGAGACACTGAGGGTTAAGATTTCAACATATAAATTTAGAAGGGGAAAGATATTCTTCAGCTTATAACGCGTCATGACACAAAAGATGGAGTAGGGTTACAAGACAAATGAACAATGTATGAAAATCATAAAATATAATTTAAATTGTGAATAACTTGCTCAATTTTTAATGGCCACAAAGATAAATGGAAAGATAACAAAAGGCGATGTACAATGACAAAGTAGCAGAATAAATTATAATCACAAGTGTTGAAGTGACTTGAGGGGGAAAAAAAAAAGACATGTACCATATGTATCAGGGAATGTTTCTTGAAGTAAGAATCTTTTTTTGTTTGTTTTTTAGGTCAATAGTTCCTTAATAAGGGCTCCAAAGTTCTCAAAATGTTAATATTTCTACAGGAAATTATCAACTTATTTCTTCTCAACCAAGACAAATCTATTAAACTGTTTATTCCCATGGAGTTATATCTACAATAAATAATCTAGCAGATGGCTAATACACTGGCAACTCATGGCAGTATATTAAGATTTTAAGGAATTAGATGGGTCTTTTTTGGATACTCATAGAATTTGGTACAGAACTGCATACACCAAAAGAACCTTATTATAAAGTTGTGTGATAGTGATACTCTAGTGTCTGAAGTAAGTAGATAAAAAATGTAAGAGGACAAAAAGCTTATATATAATGAAAAAAAAATAAAATTCCTGATTTTACACACTAAAAGCCAAAAAACTATATCATTTTCTAATTTTTATTAAATTAGATGAAGGTGAAGTTGGAGCCTTTAGCTGGCTAAGCTTGGTCATGTCAATTTCAGAAAAAGTGCTTTATATTTATACTAATTTAATTCCCCTATAATACATAATAACAATAACTATTTGTTAGATTTCCTTCTGTTAAATTATTGTTATAGAAAGGATAAAGGTGCTCCAAAGGTCTGATGTCAAATAAACATGAAGGTTCAGGTAGTTTTCTGAACAAAAAATAAACACATTCTGAAGGTAAAGAGTAGTCAGATAGTAAATAGACAAAATATCTTATTTTGATTCATAAAAGGTAAAAAGGTGTGTTTCTGTTGATCTACACCTTCTCTTAGGTGATTTTGGATACAGTTTTCAAATACTGTTGTGATCTTTTTAGACTGAGTCTAAAATAGAAAATTTTAAATCAAGGAATCACAGACTCTGGTGAATACTGTTTAATTGGTTTATCTTAAATATCAATGGCCAAATCCTTCTTAGTCCTACCATGTTCCTAAACAAGATGTTAATCAAATACTAGATTTTTTTCTGAAGTCAAAATATGAAGCCTGAAAACCAAATTATCTGTGTTATTTCAAATACTGAAAACATTATGATCTTTAGGGATCCCACTCTTCCACGCATTTCCTCAAATGATAACTTTGGGGTCTAAATCTATTATCATGCTTCTGGACTGATCCAGTGAAGAATAACTGACTCTTGCATTTGAAGTATAAAGCATTTTATTTTCTTCATTGGAATACCTAGAAACCTTTGGAGCTTCAAACATCAACTTCTTGGACTGAGGGGTGGAAAATAAATTAGGAAGCTTCTGTTTTAAAAGTCAGGTTAAACTACTTAATTTGGAAAGCCAATAAGATGAGTCAATAAGGTGAATGAGAATAAACTCTTCCTACCACTTGTAGCAGGCCTTGCCTTTTGAGCTCTTTTTAAGAATCTAGATTTAATCTCTAATTATATACCTCAGGGAATTTAGATCCAAAATAATTCTGAGTCCAAACAAATGCAAGCTGTCATGGTGGGGCATGAAGTCAGGCTTGTCACAAGAACTTGGGTTTGCAACATTAAAAAAAAAAAAAAAGATTTCCGGGGAAGTAACTTAATAGGCTCTAATCCTCGATTAAACCTCAGTTCAGTAAATCATCTTTACACCCTCTGGCTGCTTAAACTAAGGTCAATCTAAAATAATAAAAGCAGAAACTACACTAAAATAACATTTATTCCTTAATCCGTTTGTTAGTTGGTAATGTTGAGACTTGTATTGAATAGAACATAAAACCAGTAAGATTTAATGGGAAGATGTAAGAGGGATGTGTTACATAAAAGTCTGGAGACATTAGAGTCATCTTTTCTCCTCCATCTCCCTCACATTCCACGGCTTATTCATCGGGAAACACTGTTGTTCCATATTCAAAATATACCTGGCATTTGACCACTTTTATCACATCCACAGCTTAACTACCCTGCTCCTTGCCCTCACCATCCCCACCAGCAATAGCCTCCCAACTGGTATTGCTGCTTCCCTTCTTATTTCTCTGTAGTCTATTTTATATTTTTATATTTTTTATTGGAGTTCGATTCGCCAACATATAGTATAACACCCAGTGCTCATCTCTTCAAGTGCCCCCCTCAGTGCCCATCACCCAGCCACCCCATCGCCCCACCCACCTCCCCTTCCACTACCCCTTGTTCATTTCCCAGAGTTAGGAGTCTCTCATGTTCTGTCACCCTCTCTGATTTTTCCTACTCATTTTCTCTCCTTTCCCCTATAATCCCTTTCATTCTTTTTTAAATTCCCCGTATGAGTGAAACCATATGATGATTGTCCTTCTCTGATTGATTGATTTCATTTAGCATAATACCCTCCAGTTCCATCCATGTTGAAGCAAATGATGGGTTTTAAATTAAGAAACCAAAAATGATCTTTTAAAAGTGAAAATCAGATCATACCAGTCTTCTGTAAAGTCAAAGTGTTCACAACAGCCAATGAGGTCCTATATAATTTAGTCCTCATGATCTCTCTTTTTTTTTAATTTATGATAGTCACAGAGAAAGAGAGAGAGGCAGAGACATAGGCAGAGGGAGAAGCAGGCTCCATGCACCGGGAGCCCGATGTGGGATTCGATCCCGGGTCTCCAGAATCGCGCCCTGGGCCAAAGGCAGGCGCCAAACCACTGCCCCACCCAGGGATCACCCTCATGATCTCTCTGACCTATTATATTATTCCCCAACTTATTATTGCAGCTCCAGTCACACTGGCCTCTTTGCTATCCTTTGAACATGCCAGGCATGTTATATCTCCTTAGGGGCTTGTTTCTTCTGCCCAGAGTTTTCTTCTCTCAATATCTATTTGTCTAATTCATTCACTTTCATCAAATCTTTGCTCAATGTTACTTCTCTGTGAAACATTACTTGATTGCTGCAAACCCCACCCTGCCTTGGTTCTTGTAAACTTTCTTATTCTACTTTACTTTTTTCTTGACAGTGCTTATCATTTTCTATATACTATATATTTTCCTCATTTATTTTATTTTTTTTGTCTCCCCCTACTAGAACATAACCACCTCAAGGACAACAATCTTACTCCGTTTTACCTCAAACAGTATCTACCAAAGAGTAAGCACTCAACAAATGTTGGCTGACTGAAGGGAAAGGTAGATGATGCTGATGGAGATGGTAAATCTGTGTGATACGAGGAAGGTTCTGAGAAAACATGAAGCCATTGGATCACAACACACCTGTAAGGTGTGTAGTATACTCATTTTACAGAATGACTCAGAGATTGAATGTTTGTCTGAGGTCACACAGTTAATAGTGCCAGAGCTGAATTTTCACATATGTCAGTAGGACTCCAGGTCAGATGGTTTCATGTCAGATGGTGCTAGAAGAAAGTTACTCAAGATAAAGTTTATCTGTAAAGAAAAACCAGATGAGGTGATATGACCTGGTACCTAAGATTCTATGTTAATCAGAAGTAAAAACCCCTGAAGGGGAAAACAGTTGTCAAGGTAGAGGAAAGAGATCCTGATAGATTTTCAGGGTGGTGACTATAGCTACAACTTATTTAGATTCACTAACCACTGCTTAGAAATTTGGAGGGTCCAGAAAGGAGGCAATGCCTCAGAAATCCTTGAATAGGAGCTTTACTTGACCCTGTTCTGCCTTAATTAAATTCTTTGTGGTAACTGAAAGTTGAGACACTGGCTCAAAGCAATTTCTTGAAGTTCCAAATAGAATTCAGACCTAGGGTATCATGCCAAGATCTATCTTTCAGGGAAAGGAGTTCTCAGCACACCCCTAATAGAACTTGAAGTTCTTTAAGACTTGACAAGTTAGAATACTTTTCCATGGAAATAGGTATCACTTCATGTCTGTACCCACTGTTATTTTGTGATTTATTGTTAAATGTGACTTCATGAGATTGGGCCCACTCAAATTATGTTATAGCTGTGGGAGCCAGTGTTGTTCTTTCCCTATTTAATGGTCCTGCCCAATCAAGGATTTTCATGCAATCTCCAACAACATTCCAATGTCACAATCATCTCCACAACCTTTCTGAGCAAAGGGTGTTGGTGAGCTCTAATAAACGTGATAGAACTCTCAGAAATACATGGACTATTACAGAGATACTTAATTTGTGGAACATGAGTCATGATTTTGTTTGTTGGGATAAACAATTGTGATGAAACAAAAAATCATGTTTCTCATTGAAGTGTATAAAGGAAAACAAAATTAAAAGATAGTTTTATCTTTTGCTGTATACCAAGTCATCCTGAAACTTAGTGACTTAGAACAAAAATTATTTATTGGCTCACACTTTTGTGGGTCAAAAATACATACACCTAATGCATTGAAAGACATTCCTTCCAAGCGTTAAGTATCTATTGAACAGCCCAACCTTCTGTCAGAGCATTTAGGTAAGATATAAATTGAAGGAGAAGGTGAATACTACATTTTGTTATTTCTCCTCATGTGGTCATTCATCCTCAATATGGCTTGCCTAGGCTTCTTCACATAGCAGTGGTAGGGTTCTTAGAGAACAAGAGTGGAAGATGCAAATTTTCTTGAGGACTAGGCTCAGAACTCACACACTTTGACTTCTGTGACGTTGTGATCAGAGCAAGTCACAAGGCCAACTTATATTCATAAGGTGGGGAAATAGACTCCACCTTTTAAAGAGAAGAGCTAAAAACATTGGCCATGTTAATCTATGAAAGATATCTACTTCTTAGACATCAGAGATAATAACTTAAAATCAGATCAGGCAGGAATTGAAATGTTATATTAAGAAACTTAAACTTTACCCTGAGGTGAAAGGGGAAATACTGGAAGGTTTTGAGTGGAGAAATTGATATGATTAAATGTATGTGTTAGAAATATCACATTGACTAAAGAATGGAGAATGAATTAGAATAAATTCAAGAACAAGTGTGAAGGCAGTAGTACTGTTTAGAATCATATTATGATGGTCTATGCAAGAGGTGGCTTGATCCAGTGTACAGGCTATGAGATGAAGGAGATATACAAATTGAATATATATATAAATATTCAATAGATAAGAACCATTAGGATCCTTGTGAAGATGGCAGTGAACATAAGTGAGTAAAGAAATCAAATAATAATGATGGAACTTAAAATATTAATTTGAGGTTATAACTTTAGCTTGTTTGCATTTTGATTTTTTCAGGCCCTATACTAATATTTAAACTTGTATGGATGATTTCCTATTATTAAACAACATTATCTTTGAAGTTGCTCAATTATAATATTTATATTATTAGTTAATGTGTCACTAATATAGCAGAGTGCTTAAATATAATCTTGTTCTATAACACAGATAATGTACATTTCTTCTTGACTATTTAGAAGCAGAAAATAGGTATGTGTTCTACCTGTTAGTATTTTGAGTTAAATAGAATATCCAGGTCTTCATAATGAGCCAACAAGAACAACTAGAATTTTTCTAAAATGAAACCAACATTCCTCTGAAGTTTAGATTTCTCAAGAAATTAACAATGTTCATTAATAAAATTAAGCATTTCTATTTTCCGTGGTTGTTACAATTAACATTCTGTACCCTGTTACACTCCTCACAAAGTAGACTTAGGTTTTACAACCAATACAGTACTGTTCCATTCAGGATCACTAACTTCATACCTTTTAATAGTTGTAGTGTGGTGTTCTGCATGATGGTTTGGTTGCTAATTGGCTTCTTACAAGGTTTTCTGCTGAGGTATAGTTTCAGGAGATAGCACTAGTTTATTCTAAAACCAGAGGATGACATCTTACTCTCCTTGAGGTCTTTTTTCCTCCCTTCTGTGCTTCATCTTTGCCCAAGGGGAAAACCTGCATAAATGGAAACACTTCCCATGCATTATATATCTATTGAACAGCCCTACCTTCTGTCAGAGCATTTAGGTTTATATCTTATAAACCAAAGAACAAGGTGAATACTGTATTTTGTTATGCAATTACCATCTAATTTTCACATAGACTTTCAAGTCTAAGTGATATTCGTATCCCTTTTGCTTTTATTCACATTTATCATTATAAAAGGAAAGTAAAGGTTTTAAGATGTTGGTTTCAGAGAGGCAGGAGGTGTTGTGAAGTCTTATTACCTTTATATGTGCTAATATAGCAAACACTTTCCTCCATCTAGCAATAAGAAATACAAAAGTAATATCTGTTAAAGTTGAGTTGAGACTGAAGTTTCACCTTCAAATAGAATTTTTATCTCATCTTAAACTTGAAATAAATCTTAGTAATACCCTCCATCCCTACAACAAATTAGCTCACATTAGAAAGCCAACTAAATATAAAACAGCTGTGTGCACATCATTCTGCTTGATTGTACATTTCAGTTCATAATATGAGTAGCCTTGTATGCAAGCTGAATAATCCATACCCAAAGGGTATTTTGGTTGGTAGCTGATAGATTTATATTAATTGAGAAAGTTTGAGAAGTAGCTCCCCAAACTACAGTAATGAGAAACAACCATAATGTTGCGCATCACTGATTATTTAGCTACAAAGGAAATATTACTTCCCAAACCTGATTTGCCCTGGTACTAAAATGTATGTTTATTTCAAATGGACAAATTAAGGAGTACTGGTTTTCAGGATAAGACTGCAAATTATTTCTTTGAGGATCAGAGAGGAATATTTCCAAATGCAAGTTTAGTTCAAAAGTGAACTGATATCATTTCTGAGCTGTCATTTAGATTTCACTTGATTGTAATTTAGAATTCTATTTTACTTAATTTTAATTCTTGATTTTAGCAGTAACATTACACTTATAAAAGCAGGTTGGAAGAGGGGTGGCTTAACAGAGCAGAGTTATCATACCTTTTACAACTATAGCACCTATCACAGTGTTTGGTATATAGTTGGTGCCCAGTAAATGTTCATTTTTATTGATGAATGACTACATCAGTGTCAAAAGAGTCTGGGATTTACAAAATGCATGATAAATTTGAAAAATGGTTACATCTAACAGAAGAATTCTACAGATAAAGTATGGGGTAGTTTAAAAAGAAATCCAAATTGAAAATTAGGACAAGGCAATGCTTTAATAGTTAAATGATCTTGGCCAAGTTAAGTAACCTCTTTGTGCCTCAGCTTTCTCATCTTTGAAATAAAGCTGTCTATACATGAAAGGTTCTTAAAATAATATCTGACATATGTAATCATTAAATTGATATCAGTTATTGTTATGATAATAATGAATACATATTTCATTCTAAACTCTTTTATTAATCAGAGTCTAACCAGAAAACAGAAACAACTATAAGTACCTAAAGCAAAGGGAATTTAATGTAGAAAATTTTTACACAGGTTATGAAAGATTTCTAAGAGGCTAACAAGGAATGATGAAGCAATTGAGTAAATAACAAAAGCAGAATTTTGCTACAGGATTGGACTCTAAAGTTAAAGGTAGAAGCAGATGTAACTAGAACTAGAATCTAGAGGTCAGAGCCACTTAGGGGAATCTAGAACCATGGCAGGTTTCTACAAAGGAAACTGGAATCATGGACACCAAAAAAGAGGGAAATAAATACTATGGCTTTGCCTTGCTGTTCTCCATTATCTAATCAGTGACTTCCATTGTTCAAACCCATTTAAAAGCTAGTTTACAAAAGAAACTTGGAAATGCCACCTATAGGGGTCAGCATCTCACGATACAGAGTAGAGCAGGGGAAGTATGAGAAATGGATTTGAGAGCCAATAGACCAAGGACTTGTACAATCCCACATTGGTTGTTTCCTTGAATTATTACTCTACAAGTCTCTCTCACTAGACTATAAATATCTTTGACAATACAGTCTGGGTTTCATTCTTTTTTGTGCTCCTGACCCCCTTCTCCTGTCAATATTGTGCTTTGCACATTACAGGTGTTTGTTTGTAAGTACTGGTGAAAATTTTTCACATAGATATGAATCTCTTAACTTCTAGTACATGGTTACTTTTTTCCTATGTGAACAGAGGATATTTATCAATTATGTCTGCTTTTCTTATGCAAGATATGCCTTTTTATGGAGATGCAAAGCTGACTGCATAATACCATAGCTGCATGTCTGCACTGATTAAGAATTAGCAATATATGCAGACCAGCTGCTTGAAGCCCTGTGTTTAGAAATCCTACTTATTTGTTGAATTCTCTAATTTACTCAGGGGGTGGGGGAAGGCTCCTTTACTTCTGAAATAAAGCAAAAGAATAACATAACTGGTATGTCTAGTATAGAAATCAAATGCAGTAGTTTTCACACTTGTCATTTTTAAAAAAAAATTCTTTTTTTTTATTGGAGTTCAAT
This sequence comes from Canis lupus dingo, assembly GCF_003254725.2. Taxonomy (NCBI): domain Eukaryota; kingdom Metazoa; phylum Chordata; class Mammalia; order Carnivora; family Canidae; genus Canis; species Canis lupus. The sequence continues at coordinate 71,893,368 of NC_064281.1, forward strand.
TTGCCAACATATAGCATAGCACCCAGTGCTCATCCCATCAAGTGCCCCCCTCAGTGCCCATCACCCAGTCACCTCCACTCCCCACCCACCTCCCCTTCCACCACCCCTTGTTCGTTTCCCAGAGTTAGGAGTCTCTCATGTTCTGTCTCCCTTTCTGATATTTCCCACTCATTTTTTCTCCTTTCCCCTTTATTCCCTTTCACTATTTTTAATATTCCCCAAATGAATGAGACCATATAATGTTTGTCCTTCTCTGATTGACTTATTTCACTCAGCATAATATCCTCCAGTTCCATCCACGTCAAAGCAAATGGTGGGTATCTGTCGTTTCTAATGGCTGAGTAATATTCCATTGTATACATAAACCACATCTTCTTTATCCATTCTTCTTTCTATGGACACCGAGGCTCCTTCCACAGTTTGGCTATTGTGGACATTGCTGCTATAAACATCGGGGTGCAGGTATCCCGGCGTTTCACTGTATCTGTATCTTTGGGGTAAATCCCCAGCAGTGCAATTGCTAGGTCGTAGGGCAGATCTATTTTTAACTCTTTGAGGAACCTCCACACAGTTTTCCAGAGTGGCTGCACCAGTTCATATTCCCACCAACAGTGCAGGAGGGTTCCCCTTTCTCCACATCCTCTCCAACACACACTTGTCATTTTACCAACAGTAAGAAATACTTTTTATATTGTGACCCCATACACACAGACACACAGACACACAATTGAAACAGATGTTTGCAAATGTGCCATATAATTCATTCCAAATTGTTTTTAAAATACTGGTTAAACCCATCAAATTGATTTCACAAGGCATCAATGTGTTATGATCCACAGTTCACAAAACACAAGTCTAATAGGATTATGCCCTTGGCAGAGATTGGAAGTTCATGCCATCTTAAGTTCCAAGCCTCTCCCTTGGTAGAGGTAATAAAAGAGGGCAGAACACTCTCCATCTATAGGTGGAGCCTGAAGAGCCTGAGTTCCAAGACCTAGAGTAAGGGCAACAGCCCCACCCTCACCCTTCCACCTCTTCCTTGCCTACTGTCTGCCTCAGTCACCAGCTCTAAGCAATTTGGGCAAGTGAAGATTTTGTCTGTAAAGTAGAGGGAATAAAACACTAAACATAACATTTAATTATGTTTTAGACATTACATTTCTTAGTGTTTAAATTCCTTTAACCAGTCTCTGTGGAGACTAAAACTTTCTTTTTGTGATTCACACAGCAAATCATCATCTGGCCCAGACTGGAGAAGCATTCTTTATTCTGTCAGATCCTAAAGCAAAAAGTAAAGAGACTAACTAGAAGTCATAGTGGAAAATATGTTCAATTCAATTTGGCAATCTATTATTGAAAAACAAGAAGGATATCATTATGGTAAAATCAAGGACTCTTCCCTTTTGAATATCACCTCAGTTTCTGACGGTTCACAAAATTACATTTTTAAGTTCAGTTTTTTCACAAACTTCAGAATTTTTATCAAGCTGTCTGAAAACAAAATGTTTTTGCTCCTTCAACACAGCTGGCAGATCTGAGAGTATTGTACATAGTTGGCCAAATGTCAAAAGATTACATAAAGCATAATGCATTTTATATGGCTTTAAAATATGAGTTTTCCTTTTGGCTTTTGGCTTAGAAGAGGCAAAGGTGCAACTGTCTTCCATCATCCCAATTTTAGGATATTCTGACACCAGCCATCTCCATCCTATCACCTAAAATCAATCCAAACAAGATCAAAGTCACATACCTGAGGTGTACCCTTGGGGAAGTTGGTGCCACATCTGCCCTGGCCCCAAAGATTGGCCTGTTGGGTCTGTCTCCAAAATAGATTGGTGATGACATTGCCAAGGCAACCAGTGATTGGAAGGGTCTAAAGATTACAGTGAAACTGATCATTCAGAATAGATAGGCCCAGATTGAAGTGGTACTTTCTGCCTCTACTATGATTATGAAATCCCTCAAGGAACTGCCAAGAGACAGAAAAGAGCAGAAAAATATTAAGCACAGTGGAAATGTCACTTTTTATGATATTGTCAATATTGCCCAACATATGTGGCACCAGTGTTTAGCCAGAGAACTCTTTGGAATCATTAAAGAGATCCTGGAGACTGCCCAGTCTGTGGGCTGCTATGTTGGTGGCTGCCACCCTCATGACATCAATAGTGGTGCAGTGGAATGTTCAGCTAGTTAAGAACCACAAAGGAGAATATTCCAATAAAGGATCATTTGACAAAAAATAAAATAAAATACTCAATTAAATAAAGAAATAAAAAATATTTAGGAAATATGAATGTAACTCCATGCTATAGAATCTTTTAGAAACTTCATCATGAATTCTCAGGTAAATTCTGTAATCGATTTTTAGTGCTGGAGCACAATTATCCCCTGCTCATTGTCATCCCAGTTCGTAAAACAAATATACTCATCCTAACCAGTCTGGGATGGTATATAATTCACAATAGACAAACTTATCACATAAGCACATGTCCACTACTTCAGTGACCTTTATCTGAATATAAAATTTGACTCACTGTCTTCAAGACAAAGTCAACTCCTGAAATAGCTATCTATGCTTATGGAAAGAAAAAAAAAAGGCACTTAGATAAGCTTAAAAATATTTCTGTCTTTGGAATATAATCAAAAGATACCTGAGAAATAAAATGGATATCCATGGGTAATAGCACTATATAGTTGGGGTCTGGAGTCTGGTTCTAATTCTGGCTCTGTCATTTAAACAGATACATTGGGAAAATTACTTCACTAATCCTCATTTTCCTTATCATGTAAAATGAGGCTAATAAGAGTGTAACTCACAGAGCTATTGCAAGATTAAATGAGATTATATTTGGAACAGGATTTAGATCAATGCTTGGCACATAGAACACCTGTCAATAGAAAGTATCAATGATAATAAATAGCCATGCTATAATTAGAATAATGATTATTATTAACATATACTTAATTTCTCCTGGCTCAGCCTTGAGCTTTTTGTCTCATCATATGATTGTTGGTAGCCCAGGACTCTGCTAGAAATCTAGATAAGCCAATGGAATTTTACTAAGAATGAAGCACATACTCATATTTATATAAGATGGAGGTAAAACTACTCCATTCATAGAGATTTACCCTAAAAATCACCAAATAACTGGCCACATTTTGAAAGTAGCTTTAGAGTGCAGCTGAATAACAAAGAATTGATGCATCCATTTTAATATCTATCCATCCTTTCTTGACAGGATCAGTTATCCAGTGCCATTCTCTGTCTACCTTGTCACATCAGGACCTGTAGAACATGAGTACACAGTTCTTATGGGAAAAGCCCAGTGGTGATAATGCTGAAGTGCCATATGTGAAGATAATATAAAATCAAATTTAGATAGGACAAAACAAACTGTGATTGTCACCTCATGCAATGCAGTAAATGCAATGACCTTTTAAATCTGTAAATTAGTCCCTGAACTCTCGCACTAGGCAGATTAGATAAATTTTCTTATTGAGAAAGCAGGATCCAAGTTTTTGTTGACCCACACACAGAAGTGTGCTTCTAGACTCATGTTGAAATTCAACATTACAGGGAATGAAATTCAAGTAACAACTCTTCAAAGGATGGTAACTAAATAATATTTGCTATTCTATGTGCTCACACATATAAGCAAACTGAAATAACCTGAAAGTAGCAACAAAGGGTCTTACCTGAAAAATCACTTATGGTAGTTTTGAGAACAGAAAACTGTATCTTGATATGGGACAGTTTCCATCAAATACAGCTGTCATTCTATATGTATGTGAGTATATAGATATACTCACAAGGGACATTATATCTCTGTGTTGGGAACACTGTTATTGGAGGGAAACATTAAAACCATATGATTGCCTCACATTCTGCTGGCATTGTAGTTCTTGATGTAGAATAAATCTTACCGTTACCGCAAAATTCTTTTGCTTTGAGTTAAGCAGATCATTTGAAGGAATCAAAAATTGTATTTTATGTGACTTTCAGAATATCCTGAATTTGGACATAACTTAAAACTTTATATGAATGAAAATCATTTATATTTTCTATATCAGTACCCAAATTGTGATTCTTTATGTTTAACAGCTGAAAAGTAGGTAGGAAGTTAAAATGTGTATCAAATAGATTCATAATGAAAATGATTAACTATTACTAAAAATAATAAATTATTCGATGTCATCCCTCGTATAGACATCACAACTGCCCTGATAATACAGCACTTTTGAAAAAAAAAAGTACTGTAGTGATAATAAACAACAAAATAGTTTGGTAATTTATTAAGTGGTAAATTCTAGCATATAAATGTAACAAATAAGTAATTTTCTGCTTACAAAAGATTTTTATAACGTCTTTTCAAATTATAATATTTACGTTTTTTAATTATCAAGGTACTAATTTTCCATATATAATATAAAGGTGGGCCAAATGTGAGTTTTTAAAATATTAGGATAATTATCTTGTCCCAATTCACACTGGTATTGCAAAATAATTTTCTTCCAGTAATTTTGAAAAGACATTCATGGCCCTTTCATAATTCTCCCAATCTCATTTCAAAATTAGAACTTCTCCTTAATGCATATTCTCTTACCATGCCCTAGTACATTTTGCTCTAATGTTAGTCTCTAGCTTAATATGACTGATAGTATTATTTAGTATCTGTGACAATACTAACTCGTAGAATTTGAATTGAAACTCTAATTCATCTTCTATTACACTGAAACGAACACCTGTCCTTTAGGTTCTAGACTTGAGACCAAGGATTCATTCAGGGTCATCAATTCATAGTTCTTCAATGATGGCACACAGACCATGTTTATTGGGATCAACCAATGGCAAATCCCATTATCAACCCCCCAAATGATCTATTTCCCTTTTAAAATGGATTGTTAATTTCATTTTGTAACTACACCAAGTGACTATTTTTCTAAAAACTAAATGAGACTAAAATTATTGTTTGGTTAGGTACCATCGAAATAGGCCAAACTGATTTGAATACACAGATTAGAAAAAGTGCAATGTTTCTTGGTCACCATCAGTGCTTAAGCAATTATCTGCCTGTGGTGCTCTTAAAATGCTGGTCAAGGAACTGAACATCAGTTATCTGTCTAGTCTTTGTAAGGATTAAATCACCCACACCAACTGCACTAACACACAGGGCCCTTGGAATTACTAAGAAATCTCATTTCTTACTCCACCCAACCTTGTATCTTTTAGGGACAGGGAGCTTATATTTGCAAATTTTTAAGTTTTGGTGATTGTCAATTGTTCCTTACATTACATTCCTTCACCTGTGTTTCACCTATTCCTTATCTCCCAAAGAAAAAAAGAGCCCCCCTTGTTAGCTGGCATTTATTTTATTACCACTGACTTACAAATTAAATTTCTTCAAACTTCCAGGTGATTACTCCAAAAGAAATGAACAATGGAATGGAACAGTGTGTTTTTATTTTGATTTTTTTGTTTATTTTTGTATTGGAGTTTGGTTTGCCAACATATAAAACCCAGTGCTTATCCCATCAAGTGCCCCCCTCAGTTCCCATCACCCATTCATCCCACCCACCTCGCCTTCCACTACACTCTGTTCATTACCCAGAGTTAGGAGGCTCTCATGTTCTGTCACCCTCTCTGATATTTCCCACTCATTTTATCTCCTTTCCCCTTTAATACCTTTCAGTATTTTTTATATTCCCTGGATGAATGAAACCATGTAATGTTTGTCCTTCTCTGATTGACATACTTCACTCAGCATAATACCCTCCAGTTCCATCCACATTGAAGCAAATGGTGGGTATTCATCCTTTCTAGTGGTTGATTAATATTCCATTATCAATTCATCTTTTGATGGAAACCAAGCCTTCTTTCACAGTTCCGCTATTATGGACATTGCTGCTATAAACATTGGGGTACACTTATCTTGGTCTTTCACTGCCTCTGTATCTTTGGGGTAAATACCCAGTAATGAAATTGCTGGGTTGTAGGATGGCTCTATTTTTAACCCTTTGAGGAAGCTCCACACAGTTTTCCAGAGTGGCTATACCAATTCACTTTCCCACCAACAGTGCAAGAGGGTTCCCCTTTCTCCACATCCTCTCCAACATGTGTTGTTTCCTGTCTTTGTTAATTTTCACCATTCTTACTGGTGTGAGGTGGTATCCCATTGTAGTTTTGATTTCTGTGGAATCAGAAAAGACCTCAAATAGCCAGGGGAGTATTGCAAAAGAAAACCAAAGCCAGGGGCATGACAATGTCGGATTTCAAGTTGTACTACAAAGCTGTGATCAACAAGATAGTGTGGTACTGGCACAAAAACAGACTCATAGATCAATGGAGCAGAATGGAAAACCCAGAAATCGGCCCTCAACTCTATGGTCAAAAATATCCGGCAAAGCATGAGAGACTATCCACAGGAAAAACGACAGTCTCTTCAATAAATGGTGCTGGGAAAATTGGACAGCCATGTGCAGAAGAATGAAACTATACCATTCTCTTACACCACACACAAAGATAAAGTCAAAATGGATGAAAGATCTAAATGGGAGACAAGATTCCATCAAAATCCTAGAAGAGAACACAGGCAACATCCTTTTTGAACTTGGCCACAGTAACTTCTTCCAAGATACATCTATGAAGGCAAGGGAAACAAAAACAAAAGTGAACTCTTGGGACTTCATCAAGATAAAAAGATTCTGGGGGGGAGGGGCAAGATGGCGGAAGAGTAGGGCCCCCGAGTCACCTGTCCCCACCAAATTACCCAGATAACTTTCAAATCATCCTGAAAACCTACGAATTCGGCCTGAGATTTAAAGAAAGAACAGCTGGAATGCTACAGTGAGAAAAGTTGGCACTTCCATCAAGGTAGGAAGACGCAAAAAAAAAATAAAAGAAATAAAAAGCATCCAAGGGGGAGGGGACCCGTGAGGACACGGGCTAAGGCCAGGCGGCGAGTGCCCCCAGGACAGGAAAACCCTGGCCCAGAGAAGCAGGAGCTTCATCAATATTCCCAGATGGGAAGGCGCTCACAAGGAGTTGGAGCAGGATCCCAGGAGGGGCAGGGATGCCCTCAGGCTCCCAGGGGCACTAACTCAGGACCTGCACCCCGGGGAGAGCGCTCCACACACCACGGTGGAGCTCTCTAAAGGGCTGCAGCGTGCGCCCTATGGGGCACAGGGGGCAGCTCAGGCGGCAGCTCGGGTGCAGCTCCGAGGGAGGGGACTGCACCTCCCCGGGAGCGAGATTCCAGCAGCCTAGGCCCCAGAGCCCAGGGCGCAAGGGGACACAGCCCAGGAGCCGGCACTCCCACTGGGACAGGCGGAGGCTGGGAAGGCACAGACAGCGAGGACGCTCCTACCGCTGGGCTGCCCGAGGTGTGAAGATCTGCGCCCCCTGCCCCCGGAGCATCCAGGCCCTGAAGACAGCTGCAATAGTTACTGCAGAAGCTGACTCCAGGGTTGGAGAGCTGGCGCCGCCACTGTTGTTGTTCCTTCTGGGGCCTCACAGGATAAACAACACCCACTGAGCCTCACAGTGGCCTCACAGGATAAACAGGATAAGCAACTCCCACTGAACCGTGCCCAGGCAGAGGGCTGAGCAGCTCCCCCAGGTGAATACACCTGAGAATCAGCACAGCAGGCCCTTCCCCCATAAGACCAGCTAGATGGACAGGGGAAAAGCAAGTTACTGACCAAGCAGCACTGGAAAGTTCCAGGGGAAGTCAGGGATTTACAGAATATAGAATCAGAGGATACTCCCTCTTGCTTTTTGCTTTCTGTTTGATTCCACCCCTTTTTATTTTTTTCTTCTATGTTTTTTTCTTTTCTTTTTTCTCTACTCTCTTTTTCCCCTTTTTCCAGTACAACTTGTTTTTGGCCACTCTGCATTGAGCAAAAACTAGGAGGAAAAACTCACCACAAAAGAAAGGCACAGTCCTCTCTCCCACGGAGTTACAAAATTTGGATTACAATTCAATGTCAGAAAGCCAATTCAGAAGCACAATTATAAAGCTTCAGGTGGCTCTAGAAAAAAACATAAAGGACTCAAGAGACTTCATAACTGCAGAATTTAGATCTAAACAGGCAGAAATTAAAAATCAATTAAATGAGATGCAATCCAAACTAGAGGTCCCAACGACAAGGGTTAATGAGGTAGAAGAACAAGCATGTGACATAGAAGTCAAGTTGATGAGAAAGAGGGAAACCGATGAAAAAAGAGAAAAACAATTAAAAGATCATGAGGATAGGATAAGGGAAATAAATAACAGCCTCAGAAAGAAAAATCTACATTTAATTGGAGTTCCCGAGGGCACCAAAAGGGACAGAGGTCCAGAATATGTATTTGAACAAATCATAGCTGAAAACTTTCCTAATCTGGGAAAGGAAACAGGCATTCAGATCCAGGAAATACAGAGACCCACCCCCCAATCAATAAAAACCGCTGAACACCTCGACATTTAATAGTGAAGCTTGCAAATTTCAAAGATAAAGAGAAGATCCTTAAAGCCCCAAGAGACAAGAAATCTCTAACTTTTATGGGGAGAAATATTAGATTAACAGCAGACCTCTCCACAGAGACCTGGCAGCCAGAAAAACTGGCAGGATATATTCAGGGTTCTAAATGAGAAAAACCCGCAGGCAAGAATACTCTACCAGCAAGGCTCTCATTCAGAATAGAAAGAGAGATAAAAAACTTCTAAGATAGGCAGAAACTGAAAGACTATGTGACCACAAAACCAGATTTGGAAGAAATATTAAAGGGGACCCTATAAAAGAAGGAGGAAGTCCAAGGAAACAATCCACAAAAACAGAGACTAAATAGGTATCATGACACCAAATTCACATCTTTGAATAGTAACTCTGACCGTGAATGGGCTTAATGACCCCACCAAAGGGACAGGGTTTCAGACTGGATAAAAAAGCAAGACCCATCTATTTGCTGTCTACAAGAGACTCATTTTAGACAGAAGGACACCTACAGCCTGAAAATAAAAGGTTGGAGAACCATTTACCATTCAAATGGCCCTCATAAGAAAGCAGGGGTAGCCATCCTTTATCAGATAAACTAAAGTTTATACCAAAGACTGTAGTAAGAGATGAAGAGGAACACTATATCATACTTAAAGGATCTATCCAAAAAGAGGACCTAACAATCATGAATATTTATGCCCTGAATGTGGGAGCTACCAAGTATATCAATCAATTAATAACCAAAGTGAAGAAATACTTAGATAATAATACACTTATACTTAGTGACTTGAATATAGCACTATCTACAATCAACAGGTCTTCTAAGCACAACATCTCCAAAGAAACAAGAGCTTTAAATATACACTGGACCAGATGGATTTCACAGATATTTACAGAACTTTACGTACAAATGCTACTGAATACACATTCCTCTCAAGTGCACATGGAACTTTCCCCAGATTAGACCACATGCTGGGTCACAAATCAGGTCTTAACCAATACCAAAAGATTGGGATCGTCCCCTGCATATTCTCAGACCATAATGCCTTGAAATTAGAACTAAATCACAACAAAAAGTTTGGAAGGACCTCAAACACGTGGAGGTTAAGGACCATCCTGCTAAAAGATGAAAGGGTCAACCAAGAAATTAAGGAAGAATTAAAAAGATTCATGGAAACTAATGAGAATTAAGATACAACTATTCAAAATCTTTGGGATACAGCAAAAGCAGTCCTGAGGGGGAAATATATTGTAATACAAGCATCCATCCAAAAACTGGAAAGGATTCAAATATAAAGCTAACCTTTCATCTAAAGCAGCTGGAGAAAAAAAACAGCAAATAGATCCTACACCCAGCAGAAGAAGAGAACTAATAAAGATTTGAGCAGAACTCAATGAAATCGAGACCAGAAGAACGGTGGAACTGATTAACAAAACCAGGTGTTGGTTCTTTGAAAGAATTAATAAGATAGATAAACCATTAGCCAGCCTTGATAAAAAGAAGAGAGAAAATACTCAAATGAATACAATCATGAATGAGAAAGGAGAGATCACCACCAACACCAAGGAAATACAAACGATTTTAAAAACATATTATGAACAGTTATACGCCAATAAATTAGGCAATCTAGAAGAAGCGGACCCATTTCTGGAAAACCACAAACTACCCAAACTGGAACAGGAAGAAATAGAAAACCTGAACAGGCCAACAACCAGGGAGGAAATTGAAGCAGTCATCCAAAACCTCCCAAGACACAAAAGTCCAGGGCCAGATGGCTTCCCAGGGGAATGCTATCAAATGTTTAAAGAAGAAAACATACCTGTTCTACTAAAGCTGTTCGGGAAGATAGAAAGAGATGGAATATTTCCAAACTCGTTCTATGAGGCCAGCATCACCTAAATTCCTAAACCAAAGACCCCACCAAAAAGGAGAATTATAGACCAATATCCCTGGTGAATATGGATGCAGAAATTTTCAACAAGATAGGAGCCAATAGGATCCAACAATACATTAAGAAGATTATTCTCCATGACCAAGTGGAATTTATCCCTGGGAGGCAAGGCTGGTTCAACACTCATAAAGCAATCAATGTGATTCATCATATCAGCAAGGGAAAAAACAAAAACCATAGGATCCTCTCAATAGATGCAGAGGAAGCATTTGACAAAATACAGCATCCATTCCTGATCAAAACTCTTCAGAGTGTAGGGATAGAGGGAACATTCTTCAGCATCTTAAAAACAATCTATGAAAACACCTCAGCAAATATCATTCTCAACGGGGAAACACTGAGAGCCTTTCCCCTAAGATCAGGAACAAGACAGGGATGTCCACTCTCACCACTGCTATTCAACATAGTACTAGAAGTCCTAGCCTCAGCAATCAGACAACAAAAAGAAATAAAAGGCATTCAAATTGGCAAAGAAGAAGTCAAACTCTCCCTCTTCACCGATGACATGATACTCTACATAGAAAACCCAAAAGATTCCACCCAAAGATTGCTAGAACTCATACAGCAATTCGGCAGCGTGGCAGGATACAAAATCAGTGCCCAGAAATCAGTGGCATTTCTATACACTAACAATGAGACTGAAGAAAGATAAATTAAGGAGTCAATCCCATTTACAATTGCACCCAAAAGCAGAAGATACCTAGCAATAAACCTAACCAAAGAGGTAAATGATCTATACCCTAAAAACTTCAGAACGCCTCTGAAAGAAATTGAGGAAGACACAAAGAGATGGAAAAATATTCCTTGCTCATGGACTGCAAGAATTAATACTGTGAAAATGTCAATGCTACCTAGGGCAATATACACATTTAATGCAATCCCTATCAACATACCATGGACTTTCTTCAGTGATTTGGAACAAATTATCTTAAAAATTGTGTGGAATCCGAAAAGACACTGAATAGCCAGGGGAATATTAAAAAGGAAAACCATAACTGGGGGCATACAATGCCAGATTTCAGGTTGTACTACAAAGCTGTGGTCATCAAGACACTGTGGTACTGGCAGAAAAACAGACACATAGGTCAATGGAATAGAATAGAGAATCCAGAAGTGGACCCTCAACTTTATGATCAACTAATATTTGACAAAGCAGGAAAGACTATCCACTGGAAGAAAGACAGTCTTTTCAATAAATGATGCTGGGAAAGTGGACATCCACATGCAGAAGAATGAAACTGGACCATTCTCTTACACCATACACAAAGATAAATTCAAAATGGATGAAAGATCTAAATGTGAGACAAGATTCCATCAAAATTCCAGAGGAGAACACAGGCAACACCCTTTTGGAACTTGGCCACAGCAACTTCTTGCAAGATACATCCATGAAGGCAAGAGAAACAAAAGCAAAAATGTACTATTGGGATTTCATCGAGATAAAAAGCTTCTGCACAGCAAAAGTAATAGTCAACAAAACTCAAAGAGAACCTACAGAATGGGAGAAGATATTTACAAATGATGTATCAGATAAAGGCCTAGCATCCAAGATCTATAAAGAACTTATTAAACTCAACAGCAAAGAAACAAACAATCCAATCATGTAATGGTCAAAAGTCATGAACAGAAATCTCACAAAGGAAGACATAGACATGGCCAACAAGCACATGAGAAAATGCTCTGCATCACTTGCTGTCAGGGAAATACAAATCAAACCCACAATGAGATACCACCTCACACCAGTGAGAATGGGAAAAATTCACAAGACAGGAAACCACAAATGTTGGAGAGGATGTGGAGAAAGGGGAATCCTCTTGCACTGTTGGTGGGAATGTGAACTGGTGCAGCCACTCTGGAAAACTGTGTGGAGGTTCCTTAAAGAGTTAAAAATTGATCTACCCTATGACCCAGCAATTGCACTGCTGGGGATTTACCCCAAAGATACAGATGCTTTGAAACATCGGGGACACCTGCACCCCGATGTTTCTAGCAGCATTGTCCACAATAGCCAAACTATGGAAGGAGCCTCGGTGTCCATCGATATCGATAAATGGATGAAGAAGATGTGGTCTATGTATACAGTGGAATATTACTCATCCATTAGAAACGACAAATACCCACCATTTTCTTCGATGTGGATGGAACTGTAGGGTATTATGCTGAGTGAAATAAGTCAATCAGAGAAGGACAAACATTATATGGTCTCATTCCTTTGGGGAATATAAAAAATAGTGAAAGGGAATAAAGGGGAAAGGAGTAAAATTGAGTAGGAAATATCAGAAAGGGAGACAGAACATGAGAGGCTCCTAACTCTGGGAACCGAACAAGGGGTGGTGGAAAGGGAGGTGGGTGGCGGGTGGGGGTGACTGACTGACAGGCACTGAGGGGGGCACTTGATGGGATGAGCACTGGGTGTCATGCTATATGTTCGCTAATTGAACTCCATGAAAAAATTTAAAAAATTAAAATAAGAAGAAATGGCTCATCTAAGAAAAAAAAAGATAAAAAGCTTCTGCAGGACAAAAGAAACATTCCACAAGCCTAAAAGACAACCTACAGAATGGGAGAAGATATTTGCAAATGATCTATCAGATAAAGAGCTAGTACCCAAGATCTACAAATAACTTATTAATTTCAACAGTAAAGAAACAAACAATCCAATCATGAAATGGGCAAAAGACATGTACAGAAATTTCACAGAGGATGACCTAGACATGGCCAACAAGTACATGAGAAAATGCTCTGCATCACTTGCCATCAGGGAATTACAAACCGGAACAGTGTATTTAAACCTCAAAGTCAAGCATTAACTCAAACCCTGTATAAAGTTATTACATTTTTAAAATTATAACCATAGAATTTTCCAAGGTAATTTGGGAAATATTACTTCCTTCAAATAGCATGGTAGCTAAATGTCAGTGATTATGAGCTTTTTCAAAAGAAAAAAGAAATCCAAGCAACTTCTGCTTGAGATTAGAGAAGGAAGATTTGTATAAAATAAAGATGTAAAGTTACGTCAGTTCCTAAAAGCAGATTTTCAGGTTCGAAGACGGTAGCACTTTAAAACCTAGCCTTCAAAATTCTATCTGCTACATAAAGAAATAATCTTAAATAAAAATAACCTGAAAGAAGTAGCACTTTCTTTCCAATTAATTTGAAATTTTTTATTTCAAAATAATTAAGATGTTTTCTTCTCTTTCACAGGCTGTTTGTTTTGGCACAAAATATTCTTGCATTTTGGAATAATTGACTCAAAAGTAGACATAAAGTCACTTTAAAAAAGGCTAGCTTTTTCTGACAATAAATTTCTAATCTAGTTAGGTTTTCTGTGATTCTAATGATTGAGAATTTTATTAGGGACCAAGGTATCTATTTTTCATCAGATATAACTGACTCTGAAGCTGAGGCTTCAGGAAAGTTGGACATGGAATGTTGCCTTTAAAGGCCAAATAAAACCCATCTTTTATTTTTTTTATATCTTCATTTTGGTTTTCTTTTCTCTGCTTCATTCTTAAAGCAAAAAGAAAAAACAAACAAAGAAAAACAACTTTTACTACCAGGTACTTATACCTAGAATACTGAACCATTAATCGCCTTTTTCCCCTTCACTGAAGTTACTAAGATTACCTATGTAAAATGAAGGTTTTACTTTTCTTTAAAAAATAAAGATTAATTATATAAATGATTATTATTTTCATGAACCTACTATTTAACTCTCCAGTGCTTGTTTTTTTTCTTTTATTTCCTTCCATCTAACCCCCATATTGTTTTTTGTCTTTGCTACTTTATGTATTCTATGTCCCTTAGAATAGGAGAAGTGAGTACAGTGTAAGAAAGCCCAATTATATTAATGCACCACACAATAGGTTTATGGTAAGTAAAGGGGCAAGCTCAGAACCTTGTGTTGTTTTTTATGGCATCTTGCTATTAGATTTATTTTTTCCTGTTATTAGATTTCTTGAGACAGCAAAAGAGGGTAGAAAATGAGGTTCAGTTGAATAGCTGTGATCTGCCCTTAGAATCAGTGCCATTAGAATTCCTGCTTGGGGCCACACACCAGGTAACAGTAAGCTTAAAAGATTTAACTCACTGAATATTAATTCTTTGTTTTTTTTAATTGTTTTTATTGAAGTTTGATTTGCCAACATATAGTATAACACCCAGTGCTCATCCCATCAAGTGCCCCCCTCAGTGCCCGTCACCCAGTTACCCCAACACCCTGCCCCCCTCCCCTTCCACAACCCTTTGTTCATTTCCCAGTCTCTCTTAGTTTGTTTTCCTCTCTAATTTTTCTCACTCAGTTCCCCTCCTTTCTCTTATGATACCTTTCATTATTTCTTATATTCCCATGTAAGTGAAACAATATGATAATTGAATACTAATTCCTATTCAATGCTGGCTTGTGGCTGCCTCAGGGACTTGGAAGCAGATCTATACAAAGCAGACCTCGCTACTGGCCACACTTGACCAAGGGACTTAAAAACTCATAGAAAGGGATCCCTGGGTGGCCCAGCGGTTTGGCGCCTGCCTTTGGCCCGGGGCGTGATCCTGGAGACCCGGGATCGAATCCCACGTCGGGCTCCTGGCATGGAGCCTGCTTCTCCCTCTGCCTGTGTCTCTGCCCCTCTCTCTCTCTCTCTCTCTCTGTGACTATCATAAATAAATAAAAATATAAAAAAAAATGGGCTGAAGATTAAAAAAAAAAACTCATAGAAGAATAAAAATGCTTGAGACCTTCACTTCTCCACCTACAAGGGTCCCAATACTCTCCAATGCTCCTTAAACAGATGAACAGAGGGTTCAGGGTTAACTTCTCCCACAGGGTCTCCAGCACTTTGGCAACCATGCTGGCCCTATACAGGGCCTTCTGGAGGTTGCAAGGACCTGACTTCCTGTATTCTGCACCTGATTCCTTAAGCTCCATAGTTGCTATATATTTTTTATCTAGCAGATAGGCTCGTGCAATAGCAATAAAATGGGTGGTGCACAATAATGAAAGTGAGGATGCTGGCAAGAAAAACAAAGAAGCAATGAGAGGTATGGTTCTGCAGTTTTAGTAATTTAATTCAATTCACCACAGATTTCTCAAGCACCAATTATGTACTTAGTACTCATATTGAACAGAAACGTCAGGATAACCTGTTAACATTAACTAGAATATTTAGCACCTGAGATACACTTACTCCTAAAATAAGTTTTTTTTTTTTTTTAAGATTTAATTTATTTATTCATGAGAGACGGCGGGGGTGGGGGGGTAGAGACAGAGACAGGCAGAGCGAAAAGCAGGCTCCATGCAGGGAGCCAATGTGGGACTCGATCCCAGTTCTCCAGGATCGTGCCCTGGGCTGAAGGTGGCGCTAAACTGCTGAGCCACCCGGGCTGCCATCCTAAAATAAGTTTTAATGCACCTTTGACCATGTTTTTTATTTGTAATGAAAACATACTTATTTTTTGATAATATGATTGTTATATTAACTTTTTAACAATTAAAATATTAGATTCCATTTCATGACTATTACAGATTTCTGTTATAGTATAATGAAATGGCACAAATTTAAGAAAATAAAAAGAAATAAGAACAAATCCTCACCAGTTAATTGAACAAGTATTTACTGACCAAATATATAATAGGAGCTCTGTATAAGATGCTAGCAATATTAGTAATTCCTGCCTCCACTAAGCTTTCCAGCAACTGAGGGACACAGAAGAATAAGTACAGAGTTGCTGCATGAGATCATAAAGGCCATGAACAGGAGTGAAGGTATTATAAGAAACCATAGAATAGGCCTCTCACCCACCCCTGAAACAGTAGAGATGACTTCCTGAAGGAATATAAATGATATCAAAACTGAAATCTGAATGATGGGGCTCTATCTCACAACACTGAGATCCTGACCTACGTGGAAATCAAGAGTCAGATGCTTAACTGAGCCACCCACGTGCCCTGGGGCTAAGAGGAATATTCTAAGCAGAGAAACAATATTGCACTGGAAGAATATTGCAAGCCAAATATTAAACCATTAGTAGCTTGAAATAGGCTGTTGTGGGAGTAGTATGCAGAAATTATCAAATGCAACAAATCAGGGCCTTCCTCTCCTACATACCCATCCCCACCTACTAACACTACACTGGAAGTGAGTAAGGTCACAGTAAATTAAGGAACTGAAAGTAGTCTGCATAGCTGGAGTGGTAAAAAAAAAATGAGGCTAGAATAGCAAGTAGAGGCCCCATCTTGAAGGACCTGGTAATCCATAATAAGAAATTTGGAATTTGTCAGGATGAGAAAGCGAAAGAAATGAAGAGTTTTAAAGAGGGAAAGTCTTGATTCTGTTTGCATTTTAAAATGCAAAATGTGACAGAAGTATGGAGAACATTCTGGACAAATACCATGTGTGTTTTCTCAGAAACAAGTCAAAGGACATCATGTGATTTGAAAAATATAGAAAAAACATTCTCAATATGACAAGAGTACATTTGGGGCAGATTTATTCCCACAGCATATTGTGATAGTGTGTGCTCTAACAGATGGACAAGGAAGGTAAAATAGATTATGGCAACTGTTTCATATGCTGCTACCTGTACGACAATAGCCATAAAAATGGAGCCATGTGTTGCAATGACTACAATGTCAATTTGAGCATTAAGGCCAAAGAAAAAGCCAGCCAACACATCATTTGTTCACCTATTGTGAATGTAATTCATTAACTGTATACAATACATTAACAATTAATAGTAATTAATACTAATTAATAGTAGAGACACCTATAAAGCTAATGTGAGGGGCCTGTATTGGTGGTATTTGACAATCAAATTTGAAATAATGTTATACATCACAAGCAATGTGGGTTGTTTCACTGGATATATATATATATAGTTTCACTGGATATATTGCATGATTATGATTTACCGTATGTATGATTCAGTAGCTTTCCTAGATAAAAAGGAAAATGTATAACTAAGTTTTCTATGGACAAAATACACAAATTTAACAAGTCTATGATTTAAAATTTTGCTATAGTGGAATGCCTGGGTGGCTCAGCGGTTGAGTGTCTGCCTTTGGCTCAGGGCATGATCCCATGATACAGGATCAAGTCCCACATCAGGCTACCTTTATGGAGTCTGCTTCTCCCTCTGCCTGTGTCTCTACTTCTCTCTCTGTTTTTCTCTCATGAATAAATAAATATAATCTTTAAAAAAATAGATAAAATGTTGTTATAGTCCAAATAAGAAATACACATAGCACTGCACTGGTTTCTGTCTGAGAATCAGTCATTTACCTAGTGACGGAGCCTACTCAAGAGCCTAGATCTGCATCTCAATAAAGCTTTGTTAGTCACTTTGCCATAGACAGATTTAATAGAAGAGTTAAGGGGAGGACACATATTCTTGGCTAATTAAACTCAATATTTTAAAAATGTCAACACTCTATCAAGAGTTTTTTGAAATGAGATGTGCTGACTCAAAATTATATATGTTGAATTAAATGTGTAAGAAGAGCTAAGAAAATTCTCAAAAAGAGAATGAAGGGAGCTTAGCACTACCAGATACTAGCATGTATTACATAGTTATGGTAATTATAGAATGAGATACACATAAATCTCAAGAGACAGATTAATGGAACAGAATAGAGAAGCCAGAAATAGACCCAAGTACATATGGAAATTTAATATGCAATAAAGGTGAAATTGCAAATTGATAGATTAAAAAATTAAACATTAAAATGAAGCCATAAAAGCACGAGGAGAAAGTATGACATAGTTCAAAAAATAGTCTTGGTACAGGGAAGGACTTGGAAAACCTGACAAGGAATACAGAAACTACAGGAAATGAAACATGCATATTTGAATGGATACAATAATTTTTTTCTATAAGATAAAACATCAAAATAAACTATAATGTAAATAATGTACTGGCAATGAAATATGTGTGACATATGAAAAAGGGAATTTTTCAGTAATATATACAGAACAAATCAGTACGAAAAAGAACAACAATCTGATAGAAAATAGGTAAAAATCATGAAGGCACACTCCACAGAAAAGGATAAAAATGTCTTTTAAAGATGTGAGACAAGAAACTATCAAAATCCTAGAGAAGAACACAGGCTTTTGAACTTGGCCACAGCAACTTCTTGCAAGATACATCTGTGAAGGCAAGGGAAAGAAAAGCAAAAATGAACTCTTGGGACTTCATCAAGATAAAAAGCTTCTGCACAGCAAAAGAAACCGTCAACAAAAGTAAAGGACAACCTACAGAATGGGAGAAGATATTTGCAAATGACATATAGACAAAGGGCTAGTATCCAAGATCTATGCAGAACTTATTAAACTCAACACCCAAGAAACAAACAATCCAATCATGAAATGGGCAAAAGACATGAGCAGAAATTTAACCAAAGAAGGCATACACATGGTCAACAAGCACATGAGGAAATGCTCTCTCTGCATCACTTGCCATCAGGGAAGTATAAATCAAAACCACAATGGGATACCACCTCACACCAGTGAGAATGGGGAAAATTAACAAGACAAGAAACAACAAATGTTGGAGAGGATGTGGAAAAAGGGGAACCCTCTTGCTTTGTTGGTGGGAATGTGAACTGGTACAGCCACTCTGGAATACTGTGTGGAGGTTCCTCAAAGAGTTAAAAATAGAACTGCCCTATGACCCAGCAATTGCACTGCTGGGGATTTACATAAAGATACAGATGCAGTGAAAGACCAAGACAACTGCACCCCAATGTTTATAGCCACAATGTCCACAATAGCCAAACTATGGAAGGAGCCGTGGTGTCCATCGAAAGATGAATGGGTAAAGAAGATGTGGTCTATATATACAATGGAAGATTACTCAACCATTAGAAAGGATGAATAACCCCCATTTGTTTTGATGTGGATAGAGCTGGAGGGTATTTTTTTAATTTTTTTTTATTTATGATAGTCACAGAGAGAGAAAGAGAGAGAGGCAGAGACATAGGCAGAGGGAGAAGCAAGCTCCATGCACCGGGAGCCCAATGTGGGATTCGATCCCGGGTTTCCAGGATCGCGCCCTGGGCCAAAGGCAGGTGCCAAACCGCTGCGTCACCCAGGGATCCCGAGCTGGAGGGTATTACGCTGAGTGAAGTAAGTCGATAGGAGAAGGACAAACATTACATGGTTTCATCATACAGGAAATATAAAAAATAGTGAAGGGATTATAAGGGAAAGGAGCAAAAATGAGTGGGAAATATCAGAGAGGGAGACAAAACATGAGAGACTCCTAACTCTGGGAAAAGAACAAGGGGGAGTGGAAGGGGAGTTGGCCCGGGGTTAGGTTGAATGGGTAATGGGTACTGAGGGGGACACTTGATGGGATGAGCACTGGGTGTTATACTATATGTTGGCAAATCTAACTCCAATAAAAAATATACAAAAAAATTAAAAAGCTAAAACCATAAAACAATTAAAAAAGAAAATAAAGATGTGAAAATATGCTCAACTTCATTCATTACAAATAAATGCAAATTCAAACTTCCAAGAGAAACTTTCACCTTCAGATTATCATAGGAACAGTGTATGACACTCACATATGTCATAGAAGGATAAATTGGTATGAATTTTTTAAAAGTCATTTTACAATTTGTATCCTAATTTCAAAGGCAGATATCCTTTAAAACAGTAATTCTACTTTGAAGAATTTGTTCCTCATGCATATTTGTACATATATACACTAAGATATTCCTTGTATCATTATTTTTTAATAAAATAATTTTTTATTGGTGTTCAATTTACCAACATACAGAATAACAACCAGTGCTCATCTGGTCAAGTGTCCCCCTCAGTGCCCGTCACACACTCACCCCCACCCCCGCCCTCCTCCCCTTCCACCTTCCCTAGTTCCATTCCCAGAGTTAGGAGTCTTTATGTTCTGTCTCCCTTTCTGATATTTCCCACACAATTCTTCTCCCTTCCCTTATTTTCCTTTCACTATTATTTATATTCCCAAAATGAATGAGAACATACACTGTTTGCCCTTCTCCGAATTGACTTACTTCACTCAGCATAATACCCTCCAGTTCCAACCACGTTGAAGCAAATGGTGGGTATTTGTCGTTTCTAATGGCTGAGTAATATTCCATTGTATACATAAACCACATCTTCTTTATCCATTCATCTTTCGATGGACACTGAGGCTCCTTCCACAGTTTGGCTATTGTGGACATTGCTGCTAGAAACATCGGGGTGCAGGTGTCCTGGCATTTCATTGCATCTGAATCTTTGCGGTAAATCCCCAAGAGTGCAATTGCTGGGTCGTAGGGCAGGTCTATTTTTAACTCTTTGAGGAACCTCCACACAGTTTTCCAGAGTGGCTGCATCACTTCACATTCCCACCAACAGTGTAAGAGGGTTCCCTTTACTGCGCATCCTCTCCAACATTTGTAGTTTCCTGCTTGTTAATTTTCCCCATTTTCACTGGTGTGAGGTGGTATCTCATTGTGGTTTTGATTTGTATTTCCCTGATGGCAAGTGATGCAGAGCATTTTCTCATGTGCTTGTTGGCCATGTCTATGTCTTCCTCTGTGAGATTTCTGTTCATGTCTTTTGCCCATTTCGTGATTGGATTGTTTGTTTCTTTGGTGTTGAGTTGAATAAGTTCTTTATAGATCTTGGAAACTAGCCCTTTATCTGATAGGTCATTTGCAAATATCTTCTCCCATTCTGTAGGTGATCTTTTAGTTTTGTTGACTGTATCCTTTGCTGTGCAAAAGCTTCTTATCTTGATGAGGTCACAATAGTTCATTTTTGCTTTTGTTTCTTTTGCCTTCATGGATGTATCTTGCAAGAAGTTACTGTGGCCGAGTTAAAAAAGGGTGTTGCCTGTGTTCTCCTCTAGGATTTTGATGGAATCTTGTCTCACATTTAGATCTTTCATCCATTTTGAGTTTATCTTTGTGTATGGTGAAAGAGAGTGGTCTAGTTTCATTCTTCTGCATGTGGATGTCCAATTTTCACAGCACCATTTATTGAAGAGACTGTCTTTCTTCCAATGGATAGTCCTTCCTCCTTTATCAAATATTAGTTGACCATAAAGGTCAGGGTCCACTTCTGGGTTCTCAATTCTGTTCCATTGATCTGTGAGTCTTTTTTTGTGCCAGTACCACACTGTCTTGATGACCACAGCTTTGTAGTACAACTTGAAATTTGGCATTGTGATGCCCCCAGATATGGTTTTCTTTTTAAAATTCCCCTGGCTATTCAAGATCTTTTCTGATTCCACACAAATGTTAAAATAATTTGTTCTAACTCTCTGAAGAAAGTCCATGGTATTTTGATAGGGATTGCATTAAACGTGTAAATTGCCCTGGGTAACATTGACATTTCCACAATATTAATTCTGCCAATCCATGAGCATGGAATATTTTTCCATCTCTTTGTGTCTTCCTCAATTTCTTTCAGAAGTGTTCTGTAGTTTTTAGGGTATAGATCCTTTACCTCTTTGGTTAGGTTTATTCCTAGGTATCTTATGTTTTGGGTGCAATTGTAAATGGGATTGACTCCTTAATTTCTCTTTCTTCAGTCTCATTGTTAGTGTATAGAAATGCCATTGATTTCTGGGCATAGATTTTGTATCCTGCCATGCAAACAAATTGCTGTATGAGTTCTAGCAATCTTTGGGTGGAGGCTTTTGGGTTTTCTATGTAGAGTATCATGTCATCGGCGAAGAGGGAGAGTTTGACGTCTTCTTTGCCAATTTGAATGCCTTTAATGTCTTTTTGTTGTCTGATTGCTGAGACTAGGACTTCCAGTACTATGTTGAATAGCAGTGGTGAGAGTGGACATCCCTGTCTTGTTCCTGATCTTAGGGGAAAGGCTCCCAGTGCTACCCCATTGAGAATGATATTTGCTGTGGGCTGTTCGTAGATGGCTTTTAAGATGTCGAGGAATGTTCACTCTATCCCTACACTCTGAAGAGTTTTGATCAGGAATGGATGCTGTATTTTGTCAAATGCTTTCTCTGCATCTAGTGAGAGGATCATATGGTTCTTGGTTTTTCTCTTGCTGATATGATGAATCACATTGATTGTTTTACGAGTGTTGAACCAGCCTTGTGTCCCGGGGTAAATCCTACTTGGTCATGGTGAATAATTTTCTTAATGTGCTGTTGGATCCTATTGGCTAGTATCTTGTTGAGAATTTTTGCATCCATGTTCATCAGGGATATTGGTCTATAATTCTCCTTTTTGGTGGGGTCTTTGTCTGGTTTTGGAATTAAGGTGATGCTGGCCTCATAGAACGAATTTGGAAGTACTCCATCTCTTTCTATCTTTACAAACAGCTTTAGTAGAATAGGTACGATTTCTTCTTTAAACGTTTGATAGAATTCCCCTGGGAAGCCATCTGGCTCTGGACTTTTGTGCCTTGGGATGTTTTTGATGACTGCTTCAATTTCCTCCCTGGTTATTGGCCCGTTCAGGTTTTCTCTTTCTTCCAATTCCAGTTTTGGTAGTTTGTGGCTTTCCAGGAATGCATCCATTTCTTATAGATTACCTAATTTATTGGCATATAGCTTTTCATAATATGTTTTTAAAATCGTTTGTATTTCCTTGGTGTTGGTAGTGATCTCTCCTTTCTCATTCATGATTTTATTAATTTGAGTCTCCTCTCTCTTCTTTTTATTAAGGCTGGCTAATGGTTTATCTATCTTATTATTTCTTTCAAAGAACCAACTTCTGGTTTTGTTGATCTGTTCCACAGTTCTTCTGGTCTCGATTTCATTGAGTTCTGCTCGAATTTTAATTAACTCTCTTCTTCTGCTGGGCGTGGGGTCCATCTGCTGTTTTTTCTCTAGCTCCTTTATGTGTAAGGTTAGCTTTTGTATTTGAGTTCTTTCCAGTTTTTGAATGGATGCTTGTATTGTGATGTATTTCCCCCTTAGGACTGCTTTTGCTGCAGCCCAAAGATTTTGAATGGTTGTGTCTTCATTCTCATTAGTTTCCATGAATCTTTTTAATTCTTACTTAATTTCCTGGTTGACCCTTTCATCTTTTAGCAGGATGGTCCTAAACCTCCACGTGTTTGAGGTCCTTCCAAACTTCTTGTTGTGATTTAGTTCTAATTTCAAGGCATTATGGTCTGAGAATATGCAGGGGACGATCCCAATCTTTGGTATCGGTTCAGACCCGATTTGTGATCCAGTATGTGGTCTATTCTGGAGAAAGTTCCATGTGCACTTGAGAGGAATGTGTATTCAGTTGAGTTTGGATGTAAAGTTCTGTAGATATCTGTGAAATCCATCTGGTCCAGGGTATCATTTAAAGCTCTCATTTCTTTGGAGATGTTGTGCTTAGAAGACCTATTGAGGGTAGAAAGAACTAGATTGAAGTCACCAAGTATAAGTGTATTATTATCTAAGTATTTATTCACTTTGGTTATTAATTGGTTTAAATATTTGGCAGCTCCCACATTCGGGGCATATCTATTGAGGATTGTTAAGTCCTCTTGTTTGATAGATCCTTTAAGTATGATATAGTGTCCCTCTTCATCTCTCACTACAGTCTTCGGGGTAAATTTTAGTTTATCTGATATAAGGATGGCTACCCATGCTTTCTTTTGAGGACCATTTGAATGGTAAATGGTCCTCCAACCTTTTATTTTCAGGTTGTAGGTGTCCTTCTGTCTAAAATGAGTCTCTTGTAGACAGCATATAGATGGGTCCTGGTTTTTGATCCAGTCTGATACCCTGCGCCTTTTGATGGGGTCATTAAGTCCGTTAACGTTCAGAGTTACTATTGACAGATATGAGTTTAGTGTCATCATGATATCTATTCAGTCTCTGTTTTTGTGGATTGTTGCATTGAACTTCTTAAAGGGGAATTTTAAGAGCCCCCCTTAAAATTTCTTGCAGAGCTGGTTTGGAGGTCACATATTCTTTCAGTTCCTGCCTGTCTTGGAAGCTCTTTATCTCTCTTTCCATTTTGAATGAGAGTCTTGCTGGATAAAGTATTCTTGTTTGCATGTTCTTCTCATTTAGGACCCTGAATATATCCTTCCAGCCCTTTCTGGCCTGCCATGTCTCTGTGGAGAGGTCTGCTTTTACCCTAATACTCCTCCCCATAAAAGTCAGGGATTTCTTGTCTCTTGCTGCTCTAAGGATCTTCTCTTTATCTTTGGAATTTGCAAGCTTCACTATTAAATGTCGACGTGTTGAACGGTTTTTATTGATTTTGGGGGGGATCTCTCTATTTCCTGGATCTGAATGCCTGTTTCCCTTCCCAGATTAGGAAAGTTTTCAGCTAGGATTTGTTCAAATACATATTCTGGCCCTCTATCCCTTTGGCACCCTCGGGAACCCCAATTAAACGTAGGTTTTTCCTCCTCAGGCCGTCGTTTATTTCCCTTAATCTGTCTTCATGGTCTTTTAATTGTCTCTTTTTTCCTCAGTTTCCCTCTTTGCTATCAACTTGTATTCTATGTCACTCACTCGTTCTTCCATCTCGCTAACTCTCGTCGTTAGGACTTCTAGTTTGGATTGCATCTCATTCAATTGATTTTGAATTTATGCCTGATTGGATCTAAATTCTGCAGTCATGAAGTCTCTTGAGTCCTTTATGCTTTTTTCTAGAGCCACCAGTAGCTGTATAATATGCTTCTGAATTGGCTTTCTGACATTGAATTGTAATCCAGATTTTGTAACTCTGTGGGTGAGAGGACTGTTTCTGATTCTTTCTTTTGAGGTGAGGTTTCCCTTATAGTCATTTTGCTCAGTGCAGAGTGGCCAAAAACAAGTTGTATTGGGAAAAGGATAAAAAGAGAGAAAGAAAAGGAAAGAAAAGAGAAAAAGAAAAAATGAAGAATAAAGGGAAAAAAGAGAAGAAAAAGAGAAAGAAAAAGAAAGAAAGGTGACAAAAAAGGGTGGGGGAAGCAATCAGAAATCAAAAAAAAAAAAAGAACACGGTGGAGTATCTTCTGATTCTGTGTACTTTAAGTCCCTTGACTTCCCCTGGAACTTGTCGGTCTAGCTGGTCTTCTCGGGGGAGGGGCCTGTTGTGCTGATTTTCAGGTGTTAGCACTTGGGGGAGCTGCTCTGCCCCCTGCCTGGTGCAGGGCTCAGTGGGGGTTGTTTACCCAGTGAGGCCGTAGGAGGAACAACCCCAGTGGCTGTGGCAGCTCTGGAAACCTGGATTCAGCCCACGCAGTAACTAAGGAGCTCTCAGTCTGCAGGATCTGGAGGCTCCGGGGCAGGGCCGCTGATCTGCTCAGCTCGGGGCAGGAGGTCCTTGCTGTCCTGGGCCCTCCTGGCCTCTGCCTGTTCCGGGGGGAGGCTGGATCCTGGGCTGTGTCCCAGTGCTCTGTGCTCCGGGGCCTGCGCTGTTGGACTTGCACTCCCGGCTGCACAGCCCCCTCCGTGGAGCCGCCGCCCGAGCCCCTCCGAGCTGCTCCTGGGTCCCGCCGTGCACGCTGCAGCCCTTAGGGAGCTTGGCGCACTCTCCCGGCGCGCAGGTGTCTGTTACTGTCCCAGGGAGCCTGAGGACATCCCCCGCCTTCCTGGGGTCCTGCTCTAACTCCCTGTGGGCGCCTTACCGCCCCGGGAATGTTGGTGCAGCTCCTGCTTCTCCGGGAAGGGGCTCTCCTGTCCTGGGGACACTCGCCCCGGCCTCAGCCCGGCTCCTCGGGGGCCCCTCCCCCTCAGATGTCTTTTGTTTCTTTATTTCTTTTTTTCTCCATCTTCCTACCTTGATAAAAGCGCGAACTCTTCACTGTAGCATTTGTGCTGTTCTCTCTTTAAATCTCAGGCCGAATTCGTAGATTTTCAGGATGATTTGAAGGTTATCTAGGTAATTTGGTGGGGACAGGTGATTTGGGGACCCTACTCTTCTGCCATCTTGCCCCTCCTCTCCTCCTTGTATCATTATTTAAAATAGAAAAAAAATTGGGCAGCCCCGGTGGCTCAGCAGTTTAGCACCACCATCATCCCGGGGCGTGATCCTAGAGACCCGGAATGGAGTCCCACGTCAGGCTTCCTCCATGGAGCTTGCTTCTCCCTCTGCCTGTGTCTCTGCCTCTCCCTCCCTCTGTGTCCCTTATGAATAAATAAATAAAATCTTTAAAAAAAAAAAGTAAAAATAAAATAGAAAAAAATTAAATGTTTTTATTAGAAAATTGTTTACTGAATTTTTGTGCATTCATATAATATGATACTATGACAATATCAGTAAAAAAACAAAGCATATCTGTCAGAACTGAAAGACAGAATTGCCAAGATGTAGTATTAGTGGAATAAAAGGAGTACAGAATAATATGTATATTACTCTTATGTCAGAGGAATATATGCACAGAAATATAAATGCAAGTATATGTATATAATACCCTTGAAAGGACTCAAGAAAGGAATGTGGAAGAGATCAGATAAGTAAAGGACAACATTTTGTTTGTTTGTTTTAAATATATACCTTTTATAGCATTTTATTGTTTAACTTAGGAGTGGCTGAAATCAATGACATGTAGATTATGAGGTTTTAGGGAATACTTCAGGAAAAGAAAAATGTGCTTACTGAGCGAGATACAGCTTATACAAATGTTGAAAATGCTTTCATATAATACTTTTAATCATATTTATTCATGATATTCCTACTAGATGGTAATATATTAGGGCTCTCCAGAGAAACAGAACTAATAGGATATATACAGATATACAGACAGATTTATTATGAGAGATCGGCTCACATGATTATGGAGGCTGAGAAGTCCCATGATTCGTCATCTGCAAGCTGGAGGCCCAGGAAAGTCAATGGTGCAGTTCCAATCCAATCCTAAAGGCCTGAAAACCAAGAGAGCCAATGATGTAAATCCAAATATGAGTCTGGAAGCCCAAGAACAGGGGGCTGATGGTGTAAGTCACAGTTTAAACCAGAAGGCCTGAGAAGCAGAAGCTCTAATTTCTGAGGACAAGAGATGGATGGTCCAGCTAAAGCAAAAGAAGAAATTCTCCCTTCTTCTACATTTTTGTTCTATTCAGGTCCTGAAAACATTGGATGATGCCCACTCTTATTGGTGAAAGTGATATTCTCGGTCTACAGATTGAAAGGCTAATTAGTTTCTTCTGGAGGCATCCTCACAGACATACCCCAAAATAATGTTTTACCCATTTTCTGGGCATTCCTTAGTCCATTCATACTGACACATAAAATGAACCATAACAGGTAGGAATCATCATTATTCATAGCTATCACTGTGGGTGAGTTCTGTGAGGCTGGAACTATGTTCTATCTTAATCTCCAATGAATTTGTTGAGATTAACACAATTCCTAACACATAGTAAGCACTTAATAAATATCTATGGAATGAATGTGTGAAAATTAAGTTAGTGTTATGCTTATGATATAACATAGTATGTACCTTTTCTTTTAAAGGCACCATTTTTGCTTTTAGTTTTATAAATAACTTTGTTTATATCTTTTTGCTTATATAACTTTGAGTTCACCTTTAATTAATGAGGGAACCTATCATGATATTCAGAAATCTAGGTATTTGTGATATAATCTTAATATGGATACCTTTTTCCAAACAAGGCTGTACTATAATGCTTGCAGATGATGGGACCAACTGAGATGCTTGTTTAAAATGTAGATTGTTAAGCTCCACTCCCAGAGATTCTTATTTAGTAGGTCTGATTTGATGTTTAGTAAGATTTAAAAATCTTCTTGAGTAATTATAATAGTCATTAAAATTGGGAACCACTGGTTCTCAATTATTTTTTTTATCCTTAGATATCTGATGGAAAAGATTTATAACAAAACAACATATTTAGTGTATTCTTTAAAAAAACTAACAAGTATTCCTAATGTGCTTACTTGTACCACTCACAGAACAAAGTACTTTACAAACTCTTTTAACCCCATAACAATGCTTTAAGGTAGGCACTGTGTATCTTTCCATTGTATAGATGAGGAAACTGAGACATAGACATGGTTTCTAAAGAACTAGAAAAACTTGCCCAAGTTCACATAGCTAGTAAGCAAGGTCTAGAAAACCCCAGAGTCTGCATTTACTGTTTTCTTCTACAAATTTTGTTTTATAATATTTAAATTGTTCCAATATTGTTAGACCCTCTAATATAATACTGGGTGACACTTGGATCACACACATACAGAAAAACAACAAAAACAAAAAATGAAAACTGGTATTGAAATAAATACTGGATGCTCCAGAATTTTCACCCAGAAATTTCTGTTTTTTTTTAAAAAAGGATTATTTATTCATGAGAGACAGAGAGAGAGAGAGAGAGGCAGAGAGACAGGCAGAGGGAGAGGCAGAGGGAGAAGCAGGCTCTATGCAGGAAGCCAGATGTGGGACTCGATCCCGGGACTCCAGGATCATGCCCTGAGCCAAAGGCAGAGGCTCAACTGCTGAGCCACCCAGGCGGCCCCACCCAGAAATTTCTTAAATTCCATAGTTGGTTTTCCTCTTTTCAAATATGACATTTCTTAATTTAGCAACACAGATTTTTAATTTTTTAAAAAAAGTTTTAAGTTAAAAAAAAAGGTGGGGGGCAGCCCTGGTGGCGTAGCGGTTTAGCGCCGCCTGCAGCCCAGGGTGTGATCCTGGAGACCGGGGATCGAGTCCCACGTAGGGCTCCCTGCATGGAGCCTGCTTCTCCCTCTGCCTGTGTCTCTGCCTCTCTCTCTCTGTGTATCTCTCATGAACAAATAAATAAAATCTTTAAAAAAAAGTTTTAAGTTTTGATTACTTAACGTACAGTGTAATATTAGTTTCAGCATACAATATAGTGATCCAATACTTCCATACCACACCCGGTGGTCATCACAATAAGTGCACTCCTTAATCTTCATCACCTATTTAATCCAAACTCCACCCACATCCCTTCTGGTAACCATCAGTTTCTGACTTATTTCACTTAGCATAATACTAGCTCCATCCATATTGTTCCAAATAGCAAGATCCATTTTTTATGGCTGAATAATATTCCATTGTATTTATATGCCACTTCTTTATCCATTCATTAGTCAATGGACACTTGGGCTGTTTTCATAATTTGGATAATACAGATGATGGTTCTATAAACAGCAGGGTGCATATATCCCTTTGAATTAGCATTTTTTATATTATTTGGCTACATACCTAGGAGTGCAATTGCTGGATTGTAAGGTAGTTCTATTTTTAACTTGCTAGGGAACCTCCATACTATCTATCTTACAGTGGGGCTGCATCACTTTACATTCCCACTGACAGTGCAAGCGTGTTCCTCTTTCTCCACATCTTCATCAACACCTGAACTTTCTTGTGTTGTTGATTTTAGCCATTCTGACACATGAGAGGTGATATCTAATTGCAATTTTGACTTGCATTTCCATGAGAATAAGTGATCTGGAGCATCTCTTCATGTGTATGTTGGTCATCTGGATGTCTTCTTTGGGGAAATGTCTATTCAGTCTTCTTCCTATTTTTAACTGGACTATTTGTTTTTTGGGTGTTGTTTGACAATTTTTAAAATATATTTTGGAGACTAACCCTTTATCATATGTCATTCGCAAATATATTGTCTCATTCTGAATACTGCCATTTAGTTTTGTTAATCATTTCCTTTGCTGTGAATAAGCTTTTTATTTGATGAAATCTCAATAGTTTATTTTTGCCTCAGGGGATATATCTAGAAAGGAGTTGCCTTGCCCAGTGTCAAAGAGGTTACTGCCTGTATTCTCTGCTAGAATTTTAATGATTTCTTGTCTCACATTTAGGTCTTTCATCCACTTTGAATTTATTTTTGTGTATGGTTTAAGAAAGTAGGCCAGTATCATTCTTTTGCATGTTACTGTCCAGTTAGCACAACATCCTTTGTTGAAGAGACTTTTTTTCATTGAATATTCTTTCCTACTTTGTGGAATATTAATTGACTATGTAGTTATAGGCTCATTTCTGGATTTTCTATTCTGTTCCAGTGATCTATCGGTCTGTTTTTGTGCCACTACCATACTGTTTTGATCAATACAGCTATGTAATATAACTAGAAGTCCAGAATTGTGATGCCTCCAGGCTTTGTGTTTTGTTTTGTTTTTCAAGGTTGCTTTTGCATTTCAGGGCCTTTTGTGGTTCCTAACAAGTTTTAGGAAACTTTGTTCTAGTTCCATGAAAAATACTGTTGATATTTTGATTAGGATTGCATTAGATGCATATATTACTCTGAATAGTATAGACATTTTAATGATATTCATTCTTCCAATCCATAAGCATAGACTGTCATTTCATTTCTTTATGACATCTTCAAATTCATTAGTGTTTTATAGTCTTCAGAGCACAGGTCTTTCATTTCATTGGTTAGGTTTATTCCTAGGTACCATATGGTTTTTGGTGCAATTGTAAATGGAATTAATTCCTTAATTTCTCTTTCTGCTGCTTCATTATTGGCACATAGTAATGCAAAAGATTTCTGTATGTTGATTTTGTATCATGTGATTTTACCGAATTCAGTTATCAGTTCTTTCAGTTTATTGGTAGTCTTTTGGGTTTTCTATCTAGAATATCATGTCATCTGCAAATAGTGAAAGTTTGACTTTCTTCCTTGCCTATTTGGATGTCTTTCATTTCTTTTTATTGTCTGATTGGTGGTGTGAGGACTTTCAGGACTATGTGAAATAACAGCAGTGAGAGTGGATATCTCTGTCTTAGAGGAAAATATCTCAATTTTCCCCTTCTTGAGGATAATATTAGCTGTAGGTTTTTCCTATATGGCCTTTATTATGTTGAGGTATGTTCCTTTTAAGCCTGCTTTGAGGGTTTCTATAATGAATGGATGTTGTACATTGTCAAATGTGTTTTTTTTTAATCATTGAGAGGATTATATGGTTCTTATCCTTTCTTTTGTTAATGTGGTGTATCACACTGATTAATTTGTGAATATTGAACCTCCCTTGCAACTCAGGAATAAATCCTACTTGACTGTGATGAATGTTTTTTACTGTGTTGATGGATTCAGTATGTTGGTATTTTATTGAGAACTTCTGTATCCATGTTCATCAGGAATATTGGCCTATGTTCTCCTTTTTTTAGTGGAGTCTTTATCTTGTTTTGGTATCGGGGTAATACTAACTTCATAGAATGACTTGTATATTTTCTTTCGTTTTCTATTTTTTGTAATAGTTCGAGAATAAGTATTAATTCTTCTATAAATGTTTGGTAGAATTCCCCTGGGAAGCCATGTGCCCATGGACTTCTGTCATTTGGGGAGTGTTTAAATTACTGATTCAATTTCTTTGCTGGTTATTGGTCTGTTCAAGTTTTCTGTTTTTTCCTGTCTCAGTTTTTGTAGTTTATATATTTCTAGGAATTAATCCATCTCTTCCAGGTTGTCCCATTTATTGGCAGATACTTTTTCATAATATTCATATAATTATTTGTATTTCTGTGGTATTGATTGTTATTTATCCTCTCTCATTTGTGGTTTCATTTATTTGGATCCTTTCTGTCTTCTTTTTGATAAATCTACTTAGGGCTGAATCAGTTTTATTAATTTTTTCAAAGAAGCAGGTCCTGATTTCTTTGATCCGTTCTATTGTTTTTGTTTGTTTGTTTTGATATTACTTCTTTCTGTTCTAATCTTTACTATTTCTCTGCTTGGCTTTAGGCTTTGTTTGTTGTTCTTTTTCTAGCTCCTTCTGGTATAAAGTTAGGTTGTTTATTTTTAATTTTTCATGCCTCTTAGCGTAGGTCTATGTGGTTATATACTTCTCTTAATGCTGCTTTTGCTTCATCCCCAAATTTTTGGACCATCATGTTTTCATTTTCTTTTGTTTCCTTGTATTTTTTATTTCTTCTTTAATTTCCTGGGTGACCCATTTATTGTTTAGTAACATGTTATTTAACCTCCCTGAATTTATGGTCTTACCAAATTTTTTCTTGTGGTTGACTCCTAGTTTCATAGTGCTGTCATCAGAAAAAGTACATGGTATGATTTCCATCATTTTGGATTTGATGAGGCCTGATTTGTGAAATAATATGTGATCTATAGTGGAGAATGTTCCATGTGCACTTGAACAGCATGTGCATTCTGCTGTTTTTGGGTGGAATATTCTGAATATATCTGTTACAACTATTTGGTCCAATGTGTCATTCAAAGTGATTTTTCATTGCTAATTTTCTGCTTAAATTATCTGTCCATTGCTGTAAGTGGGTTGTTAATGTCTCCTACCATTATTGTATTATTATCAATGAGTTCCTTTATGTTGCTTTTTGGTTTATGTATTTGGATGCTCTCAGGTCGAGGACATAAATATTTATAATTGTTAGATCTTCTTGTTGGATACACCCCTTTATTATATTATAGTGCTCTTTTTCACTTCTTGTTATAGTCTTTGATTTAAAATCTAGTTTGTCTGATAAAATATTGCTACCTTGGCTTTCTTTTGACATCCATTTGTTTGATGAATGTTTCTCCATCCCCAAACTTTCAATCTATAGATGTGTTTAGGTAAAGTTTGTCTCTTGTAGGCAGCACAGAGATGGGTCTTATTTTTTATCCATTCTGTCACTCTGTCTTTTGATTAGAGTATTCAACCCATTTGTATTCAGAGTAATTATTGATAGATATGAATTTAGTGCCATCTTTTACTTCTTTTGTCATTGTTTCTGGAGATTTTCTCTGATCCTTTCTTGCCTTTGTCACTTTTACACTTTCTTTTGCATTCAAAAAGTCCTCTTTAATATTTCATGTATGGCTGGGTTAGTGCTCAGGAACTCGTTTAGTTTTTGTTTGTCTGGGAAACTCTTTATCTTTTTTTTTTTTTATTTTCAATGATAGTCCTGCTGGATAGAGTATTATTGGCTGCAGATTTTCCCATTCAGCACTTGGAATATATCATGCCACTCTCTCTTGGCTTGCCACATTTCTGTGACAGATTTGCAGCTCCCTTATTATGGGTTTTCCCTTCTAAGTTAAGGATTTGTTTTGTTTTGCTGCTTTCAAGATTTGTTCTTTATCATTTTATTTTATAAATTTAATTACAATATGTCTTGGTGTTGACCTGCTTTTATTGATTTTGATGGGGGTTCTCTGTGTCTCTTGGATCTGGATATCTGTTTCCTTCCCCAGATTAGGGAAGCTTTCAGCTGTTATTTCTTCAAATACGTTTTTTTTTCCCTTTGGTCTCTCTTCTCCTTCTGAGCACTCCTATAATATGAATGCTATTATGTTTGATGGAGCCACTTAATTCCCTAAGTCTATTATCATATTCTATCATTCTTCTTTCTGTCTTTTGTTTAGCTTTATTATTTTCCTTTCTTTTTGTCTTCTAGGTCACTTATTCTTCCCCGTTTCTTCCAGCTTTCCGTTCATTGCATCAATCCTGTTTCCTCTCTCATTTATAACATTATTTCTGATTGATTTTCTCTTGTCTTTTATGTCTGTGGTAAGATATCCCTGATGTTTTTTTCTATCCTTTTCTCAAGCCCAGTGAACAACCTTATGACTGTTGCTTTAAATTCTCCATCAGGCATGTTACTTACATCTGTTTCACTTAGATCTCTCGTGGTGGCTTCATTGTGTTTTTTCATTTGGGATGATACCTACATCTTGGAATTTTGTCTAAGTCTCTATTTCTCTGTGTTAGAGAATCCTGTTATGTTTCCTGTACCTGAAAGTAATAGCTTTATGAAGATGAAGTCATGTAGTGCTGAGGGCTAGACTTTTTAGGGACTATCTCTGATGTCTGCTGTGTGTGCTCTGCTGTTGTGTTTTGGCTGTTCTATCCTTCAGGTCAGTCATCTGAAGAGGATCCACTTGCTTCCTCTTGGCAGTGTTTGGTTCTTGGCCAGAATGTGGCTAGTTTTAACTTGGTGTACTCTGATTTGCTTGTAAATCAGTCATGATACTACTTCCACTTAAACTAAAGCCAGCAGAACTCTCTGGTTGGCAGAGATTTCTGCTGGTCTTCTAGGGGAGATACCCATTACATTGGAACTGAGACAAGCTTGACTGAGTAGGGCAGGCTCACCAGAGTGCAGGGTATAGAGCTTAGTATATCAAGTTAGACAGCCAATGTAAGTGCTGTGTTGTTTCCCACAGGTGGTTTTGTGTTTATGCTGCAGGTCAGAGGAGAGAAATGGCACCAGCCAACTCTTTAGTCTTTGGAGAGTTGTCTTCATAAATGCTGCCTTCAAGGAAGCACTCTGATAAGAGTGAATAATCTTCCATCTGTTGTGCCCCAAGCATTCTTCAGATTGATATTCTCATGCTGTTTTCCCCAGAATTGTTTGCTTACCTTCTCTCCAGGAGCAAAGCAGTGCTTTGATGTCCTTAAAAGTCCAGGTTTTAAGCCCTGCTGGTTGCAAGAATTCAGGAAAATCAACTCCTCTCATTTTCCAAGCCGATGTATTTGGGGAAATGTTCTTGTGTGTTCCTCTGTGTGTATTCTACTCTCTTTTGCCTTTTCCTGGGACCACTGCTTCCTCCACTTCACAGCATCCACAATCTGTTTCTCTCCTAAACTCCAACTCCACACAATCTACCTTCTTCCATATGGCCTCTTCTTTTCCTTTAGTTGTGGAGTTTGTTTTGTCAGTCTTCAAGTTGGTTTCTAGGGTATTTAGAATGATTTTATAGTTATCTAGTTGTGTTCCTGGGATGAGACGAGCCTAGGGTCCTGCTACTCCACTGCCATCTTCCCCTTCCTACAAGCCTACAGATTTTTGTTTTAAATTGAAGTATAGTTTATACACAATGTTACATTAATGTCAGGTGTACAACACAGTAAGTCAATAATTCTGTACGTTATGCTATGCTCACCACAACTATAGCTATCATCTGTCTCCATACAACACTATTATAATATCATTGATTATATTCCCTATGCTGTGCCTTTTATTCCCATGACTTATTCATTCCATAACTGAAGACTTTATCTCACTATGCCCGTCACCCATTTCAGCTTAACAGATTTTATTCAGACGTAGTAATTCTGGAGATTTGGATGGGAGATTTGAGCAATATATATCCAAATAAAAGGGGGGGGAAAGCTACTTTTTTATCTATTCAAATTGATTCTGGACATATTTTCAGGGCCTATATTTGGAGGTCTAGGATTGTAGCTTTAAAATATATATTTTAATTGAAGTTCAATTTGTCAGCCTATAGTATAACACCTAATACTAATACTCATCCCATCAAGTGCCCCCTCAGTGCCCATCACCCAGTCACTCCATTCCCCCCCCGCCACCTCTCCTTTGACTACCCCTTATTCATTTCCCAGAGTCAGGAGTCTCTCATGTTTTGTCACCCTAATTTTTCCCACTCATTTCCCCCTCCTCTCCCATATAATACTTCTTATCTTAGTGTTTGTCTGTGTTGCAGTGACTCAGTTCACTGAGATGCAATGAACTCTGGAGTTTTAATGCTGTTTTGCTGCTGCTGTCATGCCTGATGATATAACAATTGATCATCCAACACAAAGAATAAGAAGGCCTTGCACCTATAGAGTTCAAAACAACTACCATCAAAAACATACTACAGCATCAAAACTCATCAAATAGTGTTAGAGATCTGGATTGATCAAGTCCCCAGAAGATAATGGTCTATCTTTCACCTTAGGTAGAAGAATGACCAGAAGGTGTATGTGGAAGGGGGTGGCATTAAAATGAAAAATAGTATTGCTGACAGTTAGGCAGTGAGAGGGAACTGAGAAATAAAAGAGAAACCACTCCTGAAAAAACACACATTGACTCAAAAAACTGTGCCAAACCAAATCAAAATCACAAACTAGTGGAGTTTTAACACCAGCTCCTTCAGACCCATATTTTCTAAGACAGCAGATAAATTGATTTAACATGAAGAACTGTAATTATGCACAGATGTGTGTGTTCTAGATAAGTTTGCTGTTTCAAGTACTTCTCAGTTTACAGATTTGGTCCAATTCCTGCCAAGACCACCCTATTACTAACTTCAGCCTTCAAAATCCCCTAAGTCATCTTCCATAACTCCCTCCTTTATAGAGACACCCAATGTCCTCCTGGTGTGCATTTTCCCGTCTTGCAGCAAACCCAATAAACCTAATTTAGGCCACTGTTGTGTTCTTGGTAGTCTTTGGCTATCTTTAACAACTTCGTTAACAAAAAATAAGAAGTCCTCTAACAGAGGAGTCTCCCAGTCATTCTCTTCAATTATGTGTAAAGGCTGCAGAGAGGAATTTACTTATTATCTGAGTGCATTATGTACTCTCATATTGACTATTGTACTATTCTATGTTGCTGATTTCATTGCTAAATTGATGATTATATGTTTGTGTACATGATCCAAATTAACATAGTTAATACATCTTTTATGAGAATGTGAATTTGGCCACATTCAATAACATTATTAGTATATGAATATTGAATCAGATACTCTGTACTCAACAGTGACTCATGCATCATTTTTCAGAAGCAGTTTAAGTATTTAGAGATCTATAACTGTGCAGTGCCTTGCATGAGAAATGGGCACTATCTTCCCTTACCTCACTAGATAGCCACTGATAGAGAACTTTAGTATCCAGCACTGTCACTTTGACATCTCCCTTCAGAACCAAATTTACATTAAAAAATAAAAATGCAATAAATAATTTTTTAAGTTATGTAACATAGTCTCTGTCTCTGTTTCTGTCTCTATCTCT
Organism: Canis lupus dingo; assembly: GCF_003254725.2. Classification (NCBI taxonomy): domain Eukaryota; kingdom Metazoa; phylum Chordata; class Mammalia; order Carnivora; family Canidae; genus Canis; species Canis lupus. The sequence goes on from NC_064281.1 coordinate 71,930,427, forward strand.
CCATACACATAAAAATTCTCTTTTTATACACAGACATTTTTTCTCTCTAGAAAAGTAACCCCATTTAGTATATATTTTCTAGCTTGGTGGACTAATGAGAAGTGACTTTTTAATTATGTATCTCCCATAAGCAAGTAGCTATGATGGGCTTCTTAATTTATTTTGATAGAATCATGGAATACTTGAACTAAAAGTGATACTAGTGATTATATTATTCAAGGTTCTCCTAAGAAATGGAACCAATAAGATACAAACACACATGCATATATGGGTATATGTGTGTGTGTTTATATTGAATATATGTAGGATATCTATATACAAAGAGAAACAGAACAAATAAGATACATCATATATATGTTCAGATTATATATGTATATATACATATAGATGTATGTGATACATATGATATATACACATATATGTTTATATACATGATATATGATATATGTAGGATATAGGATATATATATATATAGGATAGAGAAGGAAGGAAGGCGAGCACTTTATTTAAATGATTTCTCTAAAAGAAATTGGCTCATGTGATTGTAGGGTTTTGCACATCCAAACTCTGTAAGTCAGGCCTGAGTTTAAAAATTCAGGCTGAAGTTGATGCTGCAGTCTTGAAGGAGAATTTCTTCTTCTCTGAGAAATCTAGCTTTTATTTTTAAGGACTTCAACTGATTTAGATGAGGCCTACTTACATTATTGAGGATAATTTTTTATTTAAAATCAATTAATTATAAATGTTAGCCACATCTACAAAAAAAATTCAGAGCAACATTGAGACTAATTTTTTATTAAATAGGTACTATAGCCTAGGTAAGTTGACACATCAAACTAACCACCATAGTGATCACTAAACTCAACTAATTTTATACCTGAGAAACCTGAGGCCTGCAGAGAGAAGGAAGATGTGTAATCATATAGCTAATAAGGTTATGGGCATACTAGAATAAGTATTCAAATCTATTTATAGCAGATTTAGAGTTCTTACCAATCACAAACTTTAGTGTGTACCATTATTTTTGTGGACAGATTATAATAGTTCCTAAGTACTTGTCAATCACGGAATATTTTTATGTTTGTGATTAACCTGGGAAGATTATCCTCAGTGTGTTAAGGACAACTTATTAAAGGCTATATTACATGGATCAACTAAATACTGTTATCAGTCTTAAGTGCCAGACTAAAATGTTTGAACATATGGAAATATTATTGAGCTGTTTTATAAATTGAGTGACTAAAGACCACTAAGTTACTTTTGTTTTACCTGCAATTTGTAATTCCATTTTAATAAAAATATCTATTAGTTTAAATACAAAATAAATTCACATTTTCTTACCTCACAAATTCAGTACTATTAAGATGTGTTTTTTGTAAGAATTTGCATTTTTCTCCACTAGGAATACCTAAAGGCTTCCAGTGAGATGCTGTCATTAATCAGTTTCTAAACAATGCTAGCAAATTCAGTGGAAAATATTTTTTATGATAAGAAGTAGGATTTATAATTAAATAATTTGAGTTTGTTACATAATTGAAGACATGGTGCAGTGAGACTCTCAATATTCACCTTTTTTAAACTAGAATCTCTGTAGATGAACTTGCTTCTGCATAAACAAGATAAAATGACATGATCTTTCAGGTCACAGAAGAAATGCAAACATTTTATTAGTGGCTTCACCTTTTATTTAGGAACGGAAGTCTTTAGTTCCCCAAAAATGCTCAGTAAAAATACCAGTAGCAAGTCAAAAAATTATTTGATGTACAACAAAGCAAAAAGTAAAGGAGAAACATGCCAATTTTTAAAAGAATAAGCAAAGGATATGAGCAGGGAAATTCCAAACGATATATATGAACTCCCAAAAGGATAGAAAAAAAGTATTAAATATATTAGTAATCAATACATGAAAATTAAAATAAGAAAATATATTTTTGCCTACTAAATTGCCAAATATTTTAAATAATAATTTTAGAATTGGTGGGATATACACTTTCTATACTACTGGTGTTAGTAGATATTGGCCATTTCTTTCTGTAGATCAATTTGGTAAACTAATGAAAAGTTTTGGAGAGAAAAGCATCCCCTTTATCCCAATAATTCAATTCCTAGGAATTTATCTTAAGGATATTATTGAATAAATGAGCAAAGATGAACTTGCTTCTGGATAAACAAGATAAAATGACATGATCTTTCAGGTCACAGAAGAAATGCAAACATTTTATTAGTGGCTTCACCTTTTGGCCAATTTAAATATCTTTGGGATTTCTGTCTATGTAGAAGGATGTTCGTATTTATAATAATTATAAATTCACATAAAATGTAAGTAAGTTGCTCAATAAGGTAGGTTTATTAATGCAACAGAATACTATGCACCCTTTAAAAGTTGTATATGAATATTAAACAATTAAAAGTCAGGTTAAAAATACATGCATAGGGATCCCTGGATGGTTCAGCGGTTTAGCCCCTGCCTTTGGCCTGGGGCGTGATCCTGGAGACCTGGGATCGAGTCCCACATTGGGCTCCCTCCATGGAGCCTGCTTCTCCCTCTGCCTATGTCTCTGCCGCCCCCCGCCCCGTGTCTGTTATGAATTAATAAATAAAATCTTTTAAAAAATACATGCATAGCACACAAAATATAATTCTATTTTTCAAAGTATAAATGTATACGTTGAAAATGCTTATAAAATATACACAGCAATGGGTAGCACTTAATATATTTGGGTAGGAGGATTATTGTTACTGTTTTCTTCTTGGCTTACCTTCATTTTACATAATTTTTAATAAGTTATAAGAACACAAGTTTTCTTGTTATGAGAAAATAATGAGAGTTATGTTTTTTAAATGTACTTAAGAAAAAAAAAGATATTACTAGGCAGTACATAATTACTTTTCAAGCCGGAGACATACCACTATGGGTTGAGTTATGCTCCCCCTGCCCCCACCAAATTCATATGTTGAAGTCTTAATTCCCAATGTGACTGTACTTGGAGATGGGACTTTTAGGAGATGATTAAGATTAAATGAAATCATAATAGTGGGATTCTAATCCCATGGGACTGGTGGCCTTATAAGAAGAGGAAGAGATCTCTCTCTCTCTCATCACGTGCTCTCATGGATGAAAGGCTATATATGAGCACACAATGAGAAGGTAGCCATCTGCAAATATGAAAGACATCTCACCAGAATCCAATCACACTGGCACCCTGATCTTGGACTTCTAGAGTCTAGATGTGTGAGAAAATAAATGTCTGTTGTTATCCAACCTATGATATTTTGTTATGGCAGCCTGAACAGACTAAGGCACGTGATTGTTTAGTCATTTAAGGTGCTTTTAAACATTCATAAATTTTACCCTGCCTAGTCCCAAAGATATTTAAATTGGCCAAAATAAGGCTATAATTAATAAGTTCTGTTAAGTCAGGGGAAAGAAATTAATCCATCCCTTGAAGAGTACATAGTGTTTGAAAGAGATGTGAGATGGTCTGAAGATAATGGTGGAACAGTATAAGCAATGCCATAAAGATGGGACACTGTGAAGTATAATCGAGGGATAAGAAATAGACCTATCAATGTAAGTATATAAATGAAAGAAGACCAGAAGATGATAGGCTCTTATCTCTCATGAAATACTTCTTTAAAATTGTTAGTAAACATTCACACTGAACAAAAATAAGCTACCAAGTGTAATAATGTTTTTTGAAATTTTATTAAACTGCATTTTGTTTTAAGGTATATTATCAATTTCAAAAATTGTACTATTATAATTCTGGACTTGTACTACTTTTGGAAGCACTCACTTACATGACTTTTGAAGAAATGAAATTGTTGAGCAGGATTGGCAAAGTACCAATTTGCCCAATTACTCAGAGAAATGGTAACTCCTATCCTAAGGAAGGGCTAAGAGACTCATGGTCATTAGGCCAGAAAGTAAGCTTCTGATTATGTAAGTATTTGGAAGTCTCTGTTACTGTTTTATATTTTCACTTCATTTTTAAAGATAGCCAATTATATGGTACCTAAAACACATGACAAAAGGAAAAAGACAGAAGTGCAAAAGAAATAGTAGGAGAACAGGGGATGCAGAATATACATTCATATATTAAATGTCCTCTATGGCCTGTGTATAGGATCATTTCCATCCCATCAGCAATTACTCAGTAAATTAAAAACAATCATGTAATTATTAAAGAAGACCCGTGTTTCTTTCTCTTTTTTTGTATATATATTTTTATTGGAGTTTGATTTACCAACATATAGCATAACACCCAGTGTTCATGTTCATCCCATCAAGTGCCCCCCTCAGTGCCTGTCACCCAGTCACCCCAACACCCTGCACATCTTCCTTTCCACCACCCCTTGTTCTTTTCCCAGAGTTAGGTGTCTCTCATGTTCTGGAAGACCCATGTTTCTAAAAAAGAATTAGACATATAAATTGAGGTCAGTGATAAAGGAAACATCAATAGTAATGTTGAGAAAGTGTTAAACTTTGGTGTTTTATGATGCTTCTGGTATATAGAATGGTAACTACAAGATTGCTTTTGAGATATTGTCTGTTTTAGAAAAGTACAAGTCAAAAATCCTCAACTTTCCTTTCTAAAAAATACTTCAGCTTAATTTTTAAGGGCCATCAATATGACTTAAAACCAATGTTTAGGAGGATGGATGGGGAAATGACTGGACTTGTTTTCCATTAGTGATCAACTAAACACATTTATTATTTGTTCATTCGACAAGCATTTAAGAAATGCTTACTATGGTCCAAGTGCAGTGGCACTAGAGGTATAAAATTATATGTTTTCTGACCTAGAGATGAAAAAGCCTAGATAGAGAATTGGTCTTCCAAGTGAAATGCATAACAGGTTAGAGGGGAGGTGTTAGCAATCCAAGGGGAGTTGTTAGGATTAGTGAAGTATTTATAAAAGTATTATCAATTAGGTATTTGTGCAGAAACTTTAAAAATTGTCTTTAAAATTTTTAAAAGCATGTTACTGAGATGGGACTTACCCTCATTTTATAGGAAACTTAAGTTGCTTAAACTTAAGCAAATGATTAGTGCTAAATAAGTTATTTGCCTAACATCACAGAGCTTGTATATAGTCAGCCATGAATTTGAATCATGTCTCTTTAATTCGAAAATCTGTTATTTCTTACTATATCACACACTATCCCTTCAAGCTATTTACAGTCAAGCTATGCAATTATCTTGTTTCTGGTTTACTATCCCCCTCCCCAGCATGCAAATTCAAGACTAAGAATCTGTCTTACTCATTGCTATATCTCCAGTGTCTAGATAAGTATATGACATATAATTGGTGCTAATTAACATTTATTGAATTAATGTAATATATACATAAAAAATTATCTAATTGAGGTGTGGGTGGATCAGTTGGTTAAGCATCTGGCTCCTGATTTCAGCTCAGGTCATGATCTCAGGGTTATCAGATCGAGCCCTGTGTCAGGCTCCAAGCACAGTGTGGAGCCAGCTTAAAATTCTCTCTCTTCCTCTCCTGCTGCCCCTATCTACCCTCTAAAAATTAAAAAAAATATTTTATTATCATCATTATTATAAGATAATTCAAGGAAGGGTAGGTCCATTCCAGTAAGGGCCATGCAAAGCTATCCATTATTAGGCTGTAGGGGGAAAAATGACTGTTAGAATTTCTATTCATATTTCATTTATCTTTTTTAATTTCTATTTTTGTACTTTATATATACATAAAATATTGGTACAATAGTATAATATACAATTTATATATTTGGGGTATACGATTAAAACTTGTTACTGGTAAGTGTGTGTTAACAAAAATGTTTAGAGAACACTGATTCAAAGAGAGAAGTAGACATGTAACTAAATACCTAACACTTATTATTCCATACACTGTGAATTATGTGTCTATAAAAATTATTTTATTTTTATTTATTTATTCTGTAAATATTTTATTTATTCATTCATGAGAATTAATAGGCATTCTATCACAGGCAGAGGGCAAAGCAGGCTTCATGCCCGGAGCCCAATGTGGGACTCCATCCCAGGTCTCCAGGATCAGGCCCTGGGCTGAAGGTAGTGCTAAACCCCTGAGCCACTCAGGCTGCCCAAAAATTGTTTAAGGTGCAATAGTGAGGGAATGACTACTTTTTCCTATTTTTTTTTGTGGTGATGGTGGTGGGGCAAACATTAATAGTGGAACAGGTGGCTAGAAAAGATTTCCCAGAGGAAGTGATGTTTTAAAATGGAATTCTATAGGATGGACTAATGTGTTGGGGATTTTTATAAACAGAGAAAATAACACTTGCAAAAGCATAGAGATGTGAAAATTCTTGAATATTCTACTGCAGCAGAGTCAGAAGCAGTAGTCTAGGAAGCTAGAAAGTTGGCACCTACTTCATGCCAAGGACTTTAGACTTCATCTTGAAGCTCATGGAAGTGAAATAAGTTTCAAAGTAGCAAATGATTAGTGCTGAAGTGGTCACCATATCTTAGAGAGTCTCTTGGAATCACAGTTCAGGAGTTTGGACTTCATGCTTTCAGAAAAGAGGAGCCATTGAAGAATTTTAACCTAGAAAGCAACATGATACATTTGCGTTTTAGGTAATAGGTCATTCTGTCAACCTAGTAAAGGATTGTTAGCAAGAAGGAAAGCTGGAGACAAAACCAATCTCAAGTGATTTCAGCTACTGAGTTAAAAAAAAAGGGCTCGTAATCAGAAAATTTTTAAGGATAACTTCAAAATGGCTCCTTGAAACAGATAAATCAAATGTCCTTTTTCTGTATTATTACCTATTATGTACATCCAACAAATATTTTCCCATAATTGCCAATCCAGCCTCAATTCTTTCTTTTTTGTTGCCCATTAAATAGGGGGAATCTCTTGGTTTACTGTGTTTTCTAAGTCACTTTCTCATGCACTCAAATTGATAAGCCAACTTCCCACTATGCTATTTGAAATTAATGCCCTACTTAAATTATCTTCTGTTCCATGACCAGTCTATTCTATGACCCTGCAGAAAACAATATTATCTCTATCATAGTGTCTAAAAGGCCCTATGTACATTTACCATGAAACACAATAATTATGATTATAAGTTTTTATTAGGCTGAAGCAGGGAAGATAAGTGAGACAGGACCCATGAAATTCTCCAGTGCCAGTTTGATATGTTGCCTCTGTCTGTTTTGGGTCATTGTCATGCAGAAAGGTGTGAATGTATAATTAAAAGATTGACATAATAAAACAAATTAGCAAGAAATTGTGCAAGAAGGAATGATTTTTTAAATTACAATTGCAGGTTTTTTGGTTTTGAATGTATTTTAGATTTTGTGGAATGCTGAGAGAGGCCATGTCAACTTAATTAACTGGCTGTGAGACTGACACATGGTGTGACTGATTGCAGGTCGTGTTGATAGTTTGTGAGTTCTGGATTTGGTTGTACAGATCTTTGGTATCAAGCTGGACTGTTGCCTCATAATCTAAATGAGTCCTATAACTGTTCTTTTTTTAAAAAAATCTCTCATTCCACTAATCCATTACTACTGTACTGTTTGCAAATCTTAAGTGCAGTTGACAGCTATTAAGGAGCCAACTGGAGAGAACTCATTTTAACTAACACAAAAGAGCTCTGGGAGTCTTCTTTCCCTAACCTCATTCTGAATAAATTACCATATGATTAGCATGCATTTATTTTGTCATAATAATTAGCATTATTGCGGCTCATATTTTCTAAGAGTAGTTATATGTTACCCTTAAATCTCCAAGGCTCACCAAGGTATGTCAGTAATATTTCCTTATAACAAATTCAGAAACTGAGACCATAAAGGTTAAAATAGATATGACTGACTCCATAGTCATAAGGTTGGGATTAAAACCCAGGAGAAGAGACCCAATTCTGGGCTCAGACCAATGAACAGTACTTCCTCCTCACATGAGTTTTGGGGTTTGTATTAATTTTAGTTTATAATAGTGTGACTGTTGCCTAGGAACAATTTTCTATAGATCTTCGAATTTAAAACCATCATGTTAAGTACCATTCTAAAATTATTTCTAACTTTTTAGCTTTATAATTTATCTTTAAATGCCCATAGACACCCAAAACACATAAATCTAGAAAATACAAAGATGTACAATATTTTACTGCAAATTTTTTGACAAAAAGATTAGCTAGAAAAGTTAGACAAAATGGAGTTAAGTTGGAAAAAGCAAAAATTACAACAAAAAAAATCTATCACTGGGACACCTGAGTGGCTCAGTGGTTGAGCATCTGCCTTCAGCTCAAGGCATGATCTCGGGGGCCTGGGATCAAGTCCCACATTAAGTGTCTTCACCACAGGGAGCCTGGTTCTCCCTCTGCCTATGTCTCTGCCTCTCTTTGTGTAACTCATGAATAAATAAATAAAATCTTAAAAAATATTTTCTTAAAATTTGGTTAAAAGAAAGGATGCAATAGACAACAAAATAAACCTTAAAAACTGTTAGTAAATACCTCTGTTATACTGCAGTTTATTCAGAAAATCCTTTACCAAACCTTAAGTGTTCATACTTTTATCAACATTTTAGAATTTTCTCATCTTAATCTGGTGTGTTTTATTTTTATTTAACTTTTCCTTAATTACTGCTTTCAGCTCCAAATGGTTCTAACATTCTTGGGGAAACTGTCCAAAGAAAACAGTATTTTTTTTTAACCTTTAGCTGCTATGTTTACCCATAGCATTTACAATAGTTTTTCCCTGCCGTCTTCTTTACTTCTTTCCTGATCAGGTGAGCCCTCATTTTTCAGGATAGTCAGAGCCACAGGCACATTTGTTAGAACTATAGTCATTGGGTAGCTTGGGCTCCATGAATAGATAATTCAGAATGTTGCTAATATATAGTATAAGTATTAAAGTTCTTGTTGCTGTTGAGTCACTATCATTTCCCACTTATTCATGGGCCAGAAGAATGTTGTATTATATTTTTATTAATGTTGAGAAGCATTCCTGGTATAAATTGGTTTGTTACAGACTTATAAACAAGCAATAAAAATAGATACTATATACTTTTATTTCTCTTCTAAATTCTACATTATAACATTTGAGGTCTAAAGTAGTGTTCATAGTCGACATATAGGTTATATGAACCGTAATACTTCAGTTAGTTTCTGCTCAATGCCAGCACAGTTGGAGGAATCCAAAGACTTAGGTTAGCAAAGATGTTCAAATTATTGAATGTCTAACATTCAGTGCAGTGAAACAGTTATAAATATGATACAACCTCTGAGCTCAAGAAATTTGCTATTGATTCAATATGCACTCAACAAATATGCATTGACTGCCAGAATGGCTAAAATTAACAACACAAGAAACAATACATGTTGGTGAGGATATGGATAAAGGGGAACACTCTCACATTGTTGGTGGGAATGAAAACTGATACATTCACTCTGGAGAACAATAGGGAGGTTCCTCAAAAAGTTAAAAATAAAAATACCCTATGAGCCAGCAATTGCACAATTGCACTACTAGGTATTTACACAAAAGATTAAAAAAATACAGATTTGAAGGGGTACATGCACCCTGTTGTTTATGACAGCATTATTAACACTAGCCAAACTGTAGAGAGAGCTCAAATGTCCATTAACTGATGAATGGATAAATAAGATGCAGTATGTGTATCTCTCTCTCTCTCTCTCTCTCTCATATATATATATATATATATATATATACACACACACAGATATATACATATATACATTATATATATATGTATATATATATACATATATATATATAAAACGGAATTTTACTCAGCCATCAAAAAGAATGAAATCTTGCCATTTGTAATGACATAAATAGAGCTAAAGTGCATTATGCTAAGTGAAATAAGTCAGTCAGAGAAAGAGAAATACCATATGATTTCACTCATATGTGGAATTTAAGAAACAAAGCAGATGAATATATGGGAAAGGGAAAAAAGAGAGGAAAACAAACCATATGAGATAAGATTGAGGTAGAGAACCAACTAATGGTTGATGGAAGGATGTGAGTAGGTGATGGGATCAATGGGGGATGAATATTAAGGAGGGCAGGTGTTGTGATGATACACTGAATTCTCCTGAGACCAATATTGCACTGTGTTAACTAACTAGAATTTAAATAATTAAAAAAAAACAAAAACAAATATGTATTGTACACCTACTATGTGACAAGTAGAGTTCCAAGCACTGGGAATAAAGTAAAAATATCTGCCTTCAGGAAGCTTATAGTCTAGTGGAAGGAAACAAACAATAAAGAAATTAAAAAACATCCAGGTGTTTATAGGTGCTATAGAGAAAAATAAAACAGAAAAGGGGTATATGCAGTGTGGGGAGGAGGTTTAATATGTCCCATAACATTATATGAGATTAGAGTTGGAAGTTAAAGTATTACTTAGGGTGATATGGAAACCAGAGAAAAGTGGTCTTATCTGTAATATTCAGAGCTCCTGAACTCCATCTTTCCTCCTGCAGAAGTGTTGGAAATGGGAGTGACCTGTGATAGTTCTGTGAATAAAAATATGCATAGAACTAAGTACAATGCATGACAGCATTTGATGACTTCTATGATAAAAATGCAAAGGTAGCACATGGGATTAGACAGGAAACAAAGATTAGTCCTTACTGGAAGTCCACTTGGCATCTTTATGAATGAATATTTGTAATCACTAGTGTGAAGGTGATAACTTTCTCCTTCAGTCTTTAAATATTATTACCTGTTGATGACTCCTCAAATTTAAATATCAGAGCTCCAGCCCTGACATCCAGACACATCAAAACATCTCTCTGCTTATCATGGGTGTCCAAAACACATTCTTTCCAAAAGGTTAAAAGGTTATCTATATTCTATATTTATAGGCTTTTGCCAGAAATATATTTTCATTCATTTTTTCACATATTTTTTGTATATTTTTATTGGAATTCGATTTGCCCATGTATAGTATAACAACCAGTGCTCATCCCAACAAGTGCCCCCCTCAGTACCCATTACCCATTCAACCCAACCCCCCACCCATCTCCCCTTCCACTACCCCTTGTTCATTTCCCAGAGTTAGGAGTCTCTCATGTTCTGTCACACTCTCTAATGTTTCCGACCCATTTTCTCTCCTTTCCCCTATGATCCCTTTCACTATTTTTTATATTCCCTGTATGAATGAAACCATATAATGTTTGTCCTTCTCCGATTGACTTGCTTCACTCAGCATAATACCCTCCAGTTCCATCCACATTGAAGCAACTGCTGGGTGTTTGTCGTTTCTAATGGCTGAGTAATATTCCATTGTATATATAGACCACATCTTCTTTATCCATTCAACTTTCGATGGATACCGAGGCTCCTTCCACAGTTTGGCTATTGTGGACATTGGTGCTAGAAGTGGAAAATATATCTAAGAGATGTAATTGTAGAAGTATGAAGGTTAAAAAGGAAGAAACTTAAAAATGAAGAGGTGGTTAAATATTGTGGTTAAAGTGGGAAAAGAGAAAAAACATTGGAAATTTATAGTCTGATATAAAAACGAGCTGTACTGGAAAAAGGGGGGGAAGGGGGTATCCTCTGGTTCTATATACTGTAAATCCCTCGACTTCCCCTGGAGTTTTCCAGCGCTGCTTGGTCAAGAACTCCCTCTTCCCCTGTCCTTCTAGCTGGTCTTCTGGGGGAGGGGCCTGCTGTGCTGATTCTCAGGAGTGTGCACCTAGGGGAGATGTCCCGACTCTGCTGGGTGCCCGGCTCAATGGGAGTTGTTTATCCCGTGAGGCCTTTGTTTCCTAGAGGCCCCGCCTCTCCCAGGCACAGGGTGACACAAGGGGGAACAACCACACTGGCTGCAGCCAGGTCTCCAGCTCTGGAGTCAGCTCCCACAGTAACCACCGCAGTCTCCCAGTCTGCAGTGGCTTAGATGTTCCCAAGGCGGCGCTAGTGCGCTGATCAGCACAGACTGGGGGTGCTATGTGGCAGGAGAGTCCTTGCTGTCCTGTGTCCTCCCCACCTCCTTCCGGTCCCAGGCTGTGTCCCCTCGGCACCCTGGGATCCGGGGCCCTGTGCTGCTGGGATTGTGCTCCCCGAGCACGTGGCCCGAAGGCAGCAGGGCGCAGACACCTCTGTCTGGAGCCACCCGCCTGACCCACCGGCTTCTCCCAGATGCCCGGCCAGGTGTATGTGCCAGACCTTTACCGAGATTGTCCCGCGGTTTGTGGTCTCCTCCGTTTTTTAATTTAGTTTTGCCTTCACAGATTATACTCATACATAACGAACATGGTTTTGGCAAGTTAGATTTCCATTTTCCAGTGCACGATAACTCAAACTGTATCATCTAAAAGCTGTAAGTGCCAGCTATTTTAAATACTCTTTCCATGTTTGAAACTAAATGTATACTCTTTCTATACAAGGTGTAATGTTTCAGAGTTATACTGAAAAAGAGGAAGATATGATACGTTTTCATTCTACATCCTCTTTTGTCTTATTTTGTAATAAAATAATTATCCTTTATGGAAAAAAATGAGTTATCCCACCTGAAAAGCTTGGTAACATATTAATCTCACTGAAATGTGAACGTTGATATCAGACATAACTAGATTTAACCTGTCACTTACTAGTTATATAACTCTAAACAAGTTGCTTAACATCTGAGACTCACTTCCTTATTTGTAAATTGGACATAATCTTACAAGGTTCTATTGGAATGAAATAAAAATATCCTGAGTATAGTACTTGTCACATAATAGGCTTGAAATAATTGTCCACCTGAACTCTCAGCTCCCACTAGTTTTATCACCCCAAAGAATATTCTTCTGTTACAGAGTATGAGTGAGAATGGAGGTGATATAAACTCTCGACATTCTGGTTCAGTAAATTCTGTACATTTAAACTCTTATTTATTTCCCTCTAGAGCTTTAAGTTAATTATATAAAAGCAAAAAATAATTTGGCTGATATATATTCATATTTTGTGACTTATTTTGACTGCTATTAGCAAATATTTGTTTTCTTTTAAATGTGATTTTAAAGTTTGTTTTTTTTCCTTCATGATTTTGTCAGGACTTAGAGGCAAAATCTTACTTTGGAGATGTCAATTTTACATGGAAACCAATAAGAAAACAGGATATGCAAGATAAATATTACTTCACAGGTAAATTTTGATGTCTGAAATACTACATTTTCAATATCAATCTGCATTGTTTATCTCAAAATATTCAGAATATGATGAGTAGCTGAAAATGAATCCAGATTCTCTCCTATTCCTAGGCAGTAGTAAGTTGACAAATTTAGAAACATAATGAGGAACCCAAACTCAGAAAGAAACATAGGAATCTCTAACTTCAGTCTAACTTCAATGTAGATTTTCAGAGTGGGGAAAAATGAATTTTCAGGTTTGGCTTTTGCTCAAGTTACATTTAACACGTCGGTATGAGAACAAATGTGACAATTAAAAACAACCAAATGGTTACCTAGTTTAGAGAGCAGAAAGGGAAAAAATAGAAAGTAACACCTTCTGTGGAAGAAAAAGACAAAATGGCAATACTAGATATGAGATTGCATCAACATAATTCTTTTTCCAATACAAAATGCCTTGGAAATTTGCAGCAAATATTACAAACTCCACAGAACATATTCCCCGATTTTCTTTCTATAACATAAAAAAGACTAACAGTCAACTCAAGCATCATGTGCACCTTGGCTTTTCCTTCTATGTCTCTCAGCCAATTGGCTTTTCCATTGTGACTATTGTCCTGCCCTTCCCCACAGTCCTTTTTCTCCTCTTAATGGTACATATTTCACACATGAGGTCACATTTTGCTGTGAAGACACCATAAAACAACACATTGAATGCAACTTGTATCCAGTGTTTCACAAAAAGTGGCCTAAGAAACATCTGCAGCAGAATTGTCTTGGGTATTTGCTCATTTGTAGGCTCCACTCTAGACTTTCTAAATCAGAATATTTGAGGATGAAGCCTGAAAATTTACAATTTAAACAAGGTTTGGGGAGCCTGAGTGGCTCAGTTGGTTAAGCAGTTAAGTGTCTCCCTTGTCTTGCTTCAGCTCAGTTCATGATCCCAGGGTCCTGGGATCCCTGTGTCAGGCTCCCTCCTCAGTGGGTATTCTGCTTCTTCCTCTCCCTCTATCCTACTTGTGCTCTCTCTCAATCTCTCTCTCTCTCTCTCTCAAATAAATAAATTAATTAATTTTAAAAATCTAAACAAGGTTTCCTAGGGTTATACTCAAATTGAAGAATCATATCATCCACTGATAACTTATTTAACCTGGACACAATTAAAATTACTGAAGCTTCCCTCTTCCAACAATAGTTTTAACCATGAAGATAGAGCAAAAAGCTCTGGGTTAGATGGAAGAAAACAATAACCCAATTCCTGGCTTGAACACTCCCTGAGCATGTGATCTGGCTCTCAGTTTCATCATCTGTAAGACACAACTAAACCACTTGTCTAGGTTAACTCAGAGGGCTGATGAGAAAACAAAGTGTAATAGAAGGTGCTTTGGTAACTCTAAATCTCTACACAGGTTTTAAGTAGTATTATATTATTTTTGTTGTAACTATGATCATTTTATGAAGACTGTCTCAAAGAGAATAAGGAGAGGATTTAGTAAAAGAAGGAAAAACTTGTTTGACAGATGATGGGTAGAAGCTATGTGAGGATTATTAGCAGAAAGTTTTTCCAGATGAATTCTAACTAGTTCCAATAAACCTACCTAGTCACTGATTCATTCATACCGTATATGCCATGTTTCATACTAGCTGCTGAAGATACAGTGAAGAAAATGTTATCTCCATGGATGACAACTACACATGGGGAGATAGACACATGATTCATTAAAGAACAGTATGACTATTAACATGCAAATGCTAGGAAACAAATAAGCAGGAAGATCAGGAGGGATTTGTGGATGTTTTCATCAAGGAGATGATGTTTGGGTTGAGCCTTGAATGATGAGAAGAAGTACACTAACTCTATAAAAGAGGAGGGGCCTTCAGGAAAAGACAGTAGTAAAATAAAAGGGCTAGAGGTCTAAAAGTGCATGGTGGATTTTGGGGATATGGTGAATAATCTGGAGTAGGTGAAGCATAGACAATTTTGAGGTTACTGGCAGTTTCATTAATTGCTGTTCTGCTAATTAACTATGTGATCCTCCTGTGTTCTTCATTTGTTAAATGGAGACAATAATAATAACTTGCAGAATTGTTTTAAGAAATATATATTAAAGTAGAAATGCAACATTTATTATTGCTGGTAGAAGTAGCATGAAATGACAATTTAACAGTGTAGGATTCCATCCAAATAGTATAAAAATGAATAGGTGAAACTCACTGGTTTCCAATCCATGAACATAGGAACTGGAAACAAAATAGGTTCAGAACTACAGGTGTGTTATGTGTTCCAGAGCTGAGGTAAATTTAATTACTGAAGACCAGAAAATTCCAAATAAAAACATTAGAAACACTGAGTCCCAGAAATCTGCTCAAAGGCTTGGTATAATCAAATGTCAATCCACTACAAGCAGGTATTCTGATTCAACATCTACACAGATATGAATAAAAGTCCTTATATGCCTTTAATTTTTAGCTTGCTCAGGACATTTGTTAAACTCTTATTATGGTCTAGACACCATGATAATATTAGCATATGTACAGCAAGTATTCCATAAATATGAACTATTGATTTTTGGATGCAACTCTTTTTATAAAGATCCACCTAGACACCTCTTTTTGGGTGGTAAAGCAGGCTATGTTATGTGAATAATTCTTTTGCACAAAACTGAAAATATATGAAAAAATATATTTAATAAATTATTTCTATTTGCATATCTTTGTTAGCAAGAAAAGTAAAGAAGCCCTTAAAGCCAAAAATGAAGATAAAACAAAAATCTAAGTAAATACAAAAGCTAGCTTTCAATCTGGACATATCCATAAATCCTAGTAGCTTTGAGCATTACTGTTTTAGACCAGTTGATCCAGAGGCTTGAAGACCAAACCTGATACCCATGCAGGGAGGGGCAATCTGTAACATATGGATACTCTTAGAAAAATCTTAGATATCATTGTAAGGTTTAAGACCCCCGTATTATAAGGATGAAATAAACAAACAAAAAAGACAGAAAAGGTGGAAGGGAAGTTTGCCTATCTTAATATCAGCACAAGGTTAAGTAGGAAGAAAAAGCTTTTCTTTAGGATTTTTAAACAAAAGCTGGACTTTGGGCAAGTTTGGGGTCTGAATTAATACTATCTATGCAGTCTGAAAATTTCTTGGTGTGAATTTATTTCAAAATAGTTTCAGATTGGATGTATTCCAGGCACTTGACAAACTTAAAATCTCTCTGAAGATATGCCTCTTCAACCAGCTCTCTAAGGCTTTCCACAGATGAAGTTCCAAGGACGCACTTTTAGTCAAAACCCACAAAACATATAAGGACACTGTATGGATTGAATTCTGTACCCTTCAAAATTCATATGTTTAACTCGTAACTCCTAGTACCTAAAAATGTGACTTAATTTGGAAATAGAGTCATTGCAGATGTAACTAGTTAATATGAGGTCATACTGAAGTAGGGTGGGCCCTAATCCAACACCTGAAGTACTTATAAAAAGAATCCTTGTGAAAATAAAGAAATACATGCAAAAGAAAACTGATGTGAAGACACAGGGAAGTGCCATCTACAAGGAATGCCAAAGATTGACAGCAAACCACCAGAAGCTAGGAAAGAGGCAGGGAATAAATTTCCCTTCAATGCTCTCAGAAGGAGCCAACTCTGCCAACACCTTGATTGCAGATATTCAACATCCAGAACTATGAAACAATAGATTTCTGTTCTTTAAACCATCCAATCTGTGATATTCAGTTAAGGTAGCCCTGTTTTGATACAGACACAAAACACCTTTAGGGTCAACCTGTCTTCCTCACTCTCAATGTTTATTGCAAGGTTAAAAGATTTTCACTGGTATTACACTCCTGGTATCTTTCTGCCCTATGCTTATTGTCAATCTGGGATTAGGGTCAATGAAGTAACTTATCTGATTGAAATATTTGGGGAAAATATTGAGCCATGCTTATCTCAGCAACTCTCCTCTTCCTTTTGGGGGTGACTTGCTCACACAAAGGTGTTTTGCTTTGCTTCTCCAAGAGCCCAAGGGATACAAAAGCAAAAATAAATTATTGGGACTTACTCAAGATAAAAAGCTTCTGCACAGCAAAAGTAACAGTCAACAAAACTCAAAGACAACCTACAGAATGGGAGAAGATATTTGCAAATGACATATCAGATAAAGGACTAGTACCCAAGATCTATAAAGAACTTATTAATCTCAACAGCAAAGAAGCAAACAATCAAATCATGAAATGGGCAAAAGACATGAACAGAAATCTCACAGAGTAAGACATAGACATGGCCATCAAGCACATGAGAAATTGCTCCGCATCACTGGCCATCAGGGAAATACAAATCAAAACCACAATGAGATACCACCTCACACCAGTGAGAATGGGGATAATTAACATGGCAGGAAACAGCAAATGTTGGAGAGGATGTGGAGAAAGGGGAATACTCTTGCACAGTTGGTGGGAATGTGAACTGGTGCAGCCCCTCTGGAAAACTGTGTGGAGGTTCCTCCAAGAGTTAAAAATAGACCTGCCCTACGACCCAGCAATTGCACTGCTGGGGATTTACCCCAAAGATACAGATGCTTTGAAACGCCGGGACACCTGCACCCCAATGTTTATAGCAGCTGTGTCCACAATAGCGAAACTGTGGAAGGAGCCTCGGTGTCCATGGAAAGATTAATGGATAAAGAAGATGTGGTTTATGTATACAATAGAATATTACTCAGCTATTAGAAATGACAAATACCCACCATTTGCTTCAACGTGGATGGAACTGGAAGGTATTATGCTGAGTGAAATAAGTCAATCGGAGAAGGACAAACATTATATGGTCTCATTCATTTGGGGAATATAAAAAATAGTGAAAGAGAGTAAAGGGGAAAGGAGTAAAAATGTGTGGGAAATATCAGAAAGGGAGACAGAACATGAGAGACTCCTAACTCTGGGAAACGAACAAGGGATGGTGGAAGGGGAGGTGGGTGGGGGTGGGGGGACGGGGTGATGGGCACTGAGGGGGGCACTTGATGGGATGAGCACTGGGTGTTATGCTATATGTTGGCAAATTGAACTCCAATAATAAAAAGACACACCCAGACACACACACAGTTTCCTTCTATTTGATCCAAACTTATAAGATGGTATTTTAAGTCTTTCTTTGCACCATTTTTACCACTTTCCTACTAACAAACTTTTCTGTGTCTCCTGCCTGAAGAGGACAAATTTTTTCCCCCACACATGCATGTCTTGCTGGCGTTAACATCAGCCATCACACTGCCTAGAAAACATTCTCCCCAACCCTGTTCAACATGACTCTACCTCCAGAAACAGCTTGGGCCCTCCTCCACATTGATATCCTGTCTCTCCATGAAGCTCACTTGCTCCCTGCTCTCCTTCATTAATGTCCAGTGGGCCTGGAACTCTGCACTAGGAGAATTCCCAGTTAGGAAAGAGGGTAGGAGTAGTAGGTTGGTGAGTTGGAGTATAGGAGCAGAGCTTCTGTGTGATGACACTCTCAGTTTGCCTTTCCTTCCCCAGCTGGAGCCTGAAGTACAAAGAGTTAAATGGTGGCTGCCAAGGAATGACCCTAGACTTTAAAGCCCATTTTGGCAAAGACAGAAATGTGACAAAGAACTGAGGTCCGATTCTCTTTCACCACCACAAAGTGAAAATACAAGGGAAGCAACCCAAGTCAGTTGACACAAATGCATTACCTGTGACATTTATGATTTGCTCCAGTGTCACCTCCTTGATGTGTGACAACTGAACAGACAGGACAGAGTTTTACTACTTCCACTTTTCCACTTTGTTTATAAAACAAGTCTCCTAACACTTTGACATTAGGCAACATGACATGATTCTCCAACTTCGATAACTACATGTAGGGCTAGCCTGCAGAAAGGAGGAGTGTACAGCAGTCAAAGGATTGAATGGGATGTAGAATAGGATTTTCACCTGTTTCAGGAGGATAAGGAAGTATCTTTAAAGTGTAAGCACCCAGAGAAAAGATATTCCTGAATTTGTTACCATTTTTTTCTATAATCTGTAAAAAACTACACAGGTGCATTCCATGTATTTTGCATTGGGGTTAAACAGAGAAGTTGGATGGTCTCTCAAGTAAAGACTATGTAAATTTCTAAAAAAAAATAGGGGAAAACCTGAACAGCTATCTCCTCAAAGAAGATATACACGTGGCAATTAAGCATATGAAAAGATGCTCGTCATGTTGTTAGGAAATTGAAAAATAAATCAAAACAGCAATGACATTCCACTAAATACCTAGTAGAATAGCCAAAATACAAAATGCTGAGAATATCAAATGCTGACAAGGATGTGGAGCAGCAGGAACTCTCATTAATTACTGGTGGGGATGAAAAACGGTGCAGCCAGTTTGGAAGACAGTTTTGCAGTTTCTTTTCAAAACTAAACATATTCTGATCCTATGATCCTAGAATCGTGCTCCTCTGTATTGACCCACAGGAGATGAAAAGTTATATCCATATAAAATCTGCACATGAATGTTTATAAAAGCTTTATTCATAATTGTCAAAACTTGGACACAACCAAGATGCCATTCAGTAAATGAATGAATAAATAGACTATGGTATATTCAGAGAATGGAATGTTACACAGCACTAAAAATAAATAACTGCCATATCATGAAAAGACATGAAAGAAATTTAAATGCATATTACTAATTGAAAGAAGCCAATCTATAAGGTATGAGTCCAACTATATGACATTCTGGAGAAAGCAAATCTGTGAGGACAGTAAAAAGACAAGCAGTTGCCAGGGGTTAGAAGAGAGGGAAAGATGAATAGTTGGAGCACAGAGGATACTTAGGGCAATGGAACTATTCTGTATAACATGTTAGTGGTGGATACATGCCATTATATATGTTTCAAAACACATAGAGTATACAGCACTATAGGTCAACCTTAATGTGAACTATGGACTGTAGGTGATAATGATGTGTTGATGTAGGTGCATCAATTACAACGGATGTATCACTTGGTTCAGCATATTGTTAGTGAAGGAGATTCTGCATGTGTGGGGATGGGGCATATGGAAACCCTCCATACATTCTACTCAACTTTGCCGTGAACCTAAAATTGCTCTAAAAATAGTTTGTTAATAATATATATACATATACATACCTACATGCACTTGCACACAAACTCATATAGCAGTTAATCCAGCTCATTTATTCACTACCTAGCTTACAAAATAGAAAATTGACATGAATAATAAAGCACTTTTTATTTTTTATTTTTTATTTTATTTTATTTTTAATAATAAATTTATTTTTTATTGGTGTTCAATTTGCCAACATACAGAATAACACCCAGTGCTCATCACATCAAGTGCCCCCCCTCAGTGCCTGCCACCCAGTCACCCCCAACCCCCGCCCTCCTCCCCTTCCACCACCCCTAGTTTGTTTCCCAGAGTTAGGAGTCTTCCATGGTGGGACGATCCCAATCTTTTGGTATCGGTGAAGACCTGATTTGTGACCCCGTATGTGGTCTATTCTGGAGAAAGTTCCATGTGCACTTGAGAAGAATGTGTATTCAGTTGCGTTTGGATGTAAAGTTCGGTAAACATCTGTGAAATCCATCTGGTCCAGTGTATCATTTCAAGCTCTTGTTACTTTGGGGATGTTGTGCTTAGAAGACCTGTTGAATGTAGAAAGTGCTACATTCAAGTCACCAAGCATAAGTGTATTATTATCTAAGTATGTCTTAACTTTGTTTATTAATTGATTGATATCCTTGGCAGCTCCCACATTCGGGCATAAATATTGATGATTATTAAGTCCTCTTGTTGGATAGATCCTTTAAGTATGATATAGTGTCCTTCTTCATCTCTCACTACAGTCTTCGAGATAAACTTTAGTTTATCTGATATAAGGATGGCTACCCCTGCTTTCTTTTGAGGGCCATTTGAATGGTGAATGGTCCTCCAACCTTTTATTTTCAGGCTGCAGGTGTCCTTATGTCTAAAATGAGTCTCTTGTAGACAGCAAATAGATGCGTCCTGCTTTTTTATCCAGTCTGAAACCCTGAGCCTTTTGATGGGGTCATTAAGCCCATTCAGGTTCAGAGTTACTATTGAAACTACTATTGAAGCTAGGACCCTGAATATATCCTGCCAGCCCTTTCTGGCCTGCTAGGTCTCTGTGGAGAGGTCTTCTGTTAATCTAATATTTCTCCCCATAAAATTTAGAGTTTTCTTGTCTCTTCTTGCTTTAAGGATCTTCTCTTTATCTTTGGAATTTGCAAGCTTCACTATTAAATGTCTAGGAGTTGAGCGGTTTTTATTGATTTTAGGGTGGGTCTCTTTATTTCCTGGATCTGAATGCCTGTTTTCCTCCCCAAATTAAGGAAGTTCTCAGCTATGATTTCTTCAAATACAGTTTCTGGACCTCTGTCCCTTTTGGCGCCCTTGGGAACCCCAATTAAATGTAGATTTTTCCTTCCGAGGTTGTAATTTATTTCCCTTAACCTATCCTCATGATCTTTTATTATTTTTTTTTTAATCTTTTTTTTTTTTATTGGTGTTCAATTTACTAACATACAGAATAACACCCAGTGCCCGTCACCCATTCACTCCCACCCCCTGCCCTCCTCCCCTTCTACCACCCCTAGTTCGTTTCCCAGAGTTAGCAGTCTTTACGTTCTGTCTCCCTTTCTGATATTTCCCACACATTTCTCTTTTAATTGTTTTTCTCTTTCTTCGTCAGTTTCCCTCCTTGCCATCAACTTGTCTTCTATGTCACTCACTTGTTCTTCTATGTCGTTAACCCTTGTCTTTAGGACCTCTAGTTTGGATTGCATCTCATTTAATTGATGTTTAATTTCGGCCTGATTAGATCTAAATTCTACAGTCATGAAGTCTCTTGAATCCTTTATTCTTTTTTATAGAGCCACCAGTAGCTTTATAATAGTGCTTCTGAATTGGCTTTCTGACATTGAATTGTAATCGAAATTTTGTAACTCTGTGGGAGAGAGGACTGTTTTTGATTCTTTCTTTTGAGGTGAGTTTTTCCTCCTAATTATTTGCTCAGTGCAGAGTGGCCAAACACAAGTTGTACTGGAAAAAGGAGAAAAAGAGAGAAGAGAAAAAGAAAAGTAAAAAAAAAAAAAAAAAAGAAAAGAAAAGAAAAAAGGGGAGGGGAAGCAAACAGAAAACAAAAAACAAGGGGGAGTGTCATTTGATTCTATATACTGCTATATACTGTAAATCCTTCCTCTTCCCATGGAACTTTCTGGTGCTGCTTAGTCAATAACTTGCTTTTCCCCTGTCCTTCTAGCTGGGCTTCGCGGGGGGGCTGCTGTGCTGATTCACGGGGGTGATCACCTGTGGGAGCTGCTCAGCCCCCTGCCTGGTGCACGGCTCAGTGGGAGTTGTTTATCCTTTTTATCCTGTGAGGCCCCAGGAGGAACAACAACAGTGGCAGCGGTCAGCTCTCCAACCCTAGAGTCAGCTCCCGCAGTAACTACCAGAGGTCCCAGTCCGCAGGGCCTGGATATTCTGGGGTCAGGGGCTCCGATCTGCACAGCTTGGGGCTGCCCAGTGGCAGGAGCGTCCTTGCTGTCCTGTGCCCTCCCGGCCTCTGCCTGTCCCAGGGGCAGTGCTGGATCCTGGGCTGTGTCCCCCAGCGCCCTGTGTTCCCGGGCCTGCACTGTTGGAATCTCGCTCCTGGGCCGCGCAGCCCCCTCCGCGTGGAGCCTCTGCCCGAGCTGCCTTCGAGCTGCTCCCGGGTCCAGCTGGGCGCTGCAGCCCTTTAGGGAGCTCGGCCATGGGGTGTGGCGTGCTCGCCCCAGGGGGAAGTTCCTCTGTTAGTGCCCCTGGGAGCCTGAGGCCATCTCCGCCCCTCCTAGGATCCTGCTCCAACTCCTTGGGAGCGCCTTTCCGCCCAGGAAGATTGGTGAAGCTCCTGCTTCTCCTGGACGGGGCTTTCCTGTCCTGGGGGCACTCGCTGTGGCCTTAGCCCAGCTCCTCGCGGGACCCCTCCCCCTTGGATGCTTTTTCTTTCTTTTTTTTTTTTTTTTCGTCTTCCTACCTTGATAGAAGCACGAACTCTTCTCACTGTAGCATTCCAGCTGTTCTCTCTTTAAATCTCAGGCCAAATTCCTAGGTTTTCAGGAAGATTTGGAAGTTATCTTGGTAATTTGGTGAGGACAGGTTACTTGGGGACCCTACCTTCCCCCTCCCCTTTCTCCTATTTTTTAATCAGTCTATTCATTTTCTTATCGTTGAGTTTTAAGGGTTTTTTTTTAAGGATTTTGTTTATTTATTCATGAGAGACAGAGAGAGAGAGAGAGATAGAGGCAGAAACACAGGCAGAGGGTGAAGCAGGCTCCATGCAGGGAGCCTGACACGGGACTTGATCCCAGGTCTCCAGGATCAGGCCCTGGGCTGAAGGCGGTGCTAAACCATTGAGCTACCAGGGCTGCACCGAGTTTTAAGTTTTCTTTGCATATTTTGGATAACAGTGCTTTATCAGATGTGTCTTTTGCAAATATTTTCTTCTAGCCAGTAGCTTGTCTTCTCATTTTCTTGAAATTGTCTCTTTTGTAGAACAGCAGTCTTTTATGTATTCTTTTTTATGCTTCCAACTTTGGGTTTGAAAAATGAAACAAAAAACACCTCCATCTTAAGACTGCATTTTAGAATTTTAATTTGCCTGTGATAACATGAATCATGGATTTTTCTACACTTTACATGCTCATCTTTTATCACAGTATGCAAACAATACTTTCTTTCAATTTGATGGAAAACTCCACAGTTTCTTGTTATGTTATCTTGGTATCTTGGCATATAATGTTTCTTACAAGGATAAAGGGTACCACAGAAGGTATTTTTGTGGCTGAACATAACCTGACAATACAATATATTAGCAGTCTAAATTGCCTAAATCTACAGTGAATTGTATAAACATTCAGCCTAATAAATAATGATGCTTTATAATGCTCAAGTATCTTACTGTCTGATTTTATTAGAATTCACAATCTTTTCCTTAGTGTATCCCTGTAAAGAACAGAATAGAATTTCTGAATGGATTACATTGAATATTGAAGGAATGAAAAATTGCTGGCAAAGTCAAGGGATTCTTTTTTGTTGTTGTTCTCTTTCATTTTGGGTAGTATAAGAAACCATTCTGGTAGGTCTTCTGCATTTGAGACATCCAGGCTTCCATGGATGAAGTCCCTTCTCTACAAGTCAACTGCCTTGCTGTCAACTCCAATGTTAGTCCCTTCAAACTCCCTGTTTCCATAATAAACCTTGACCTGGCATGATCATCACCTTCATGGTTCAGGAGTCATTGCAGAGCCAGCAAAAATCAAAACTGGGTCTCTCTTGAATGAAGCCACTGACTGAGTCCAATTGTATATGATTATATGTAGACATATGACTTCTTCAGACTCAGCAGAGGGAAAGAAAAAAGTATTTCTATGAATGTTAGAACATAAAGGATATTTCTTATTTTGTAAGCCACCCAGCTATCAGATTGGACAATCTGTCACCACCTAGAATTTGGACAACAAACTTTTCAAAAATCTATATCCTGTTCACTGTGACATAGCTGAAAAAAGGTTTTGCTTTTGTTTTTTCTTTTATAGCTTTTGGACTTGCTATCTTTAAGGCCATCTGTGAAAAGTCTGTGCTGTTGAAAGCAGTAACTTTTGCCCTGGATGTAAAGTTGTTAGCTAAATCAGCACCTGTTCCGGGAGGTTTGACATTGAGCAGTTGCAGCTTCCTCAGTATCACGTTCATGGCTGTGTCATGTTCAAACTGAAACTGCTATAAAAATGTAAAGATGGATGGAAATTAAGATGGACACACTAGTGCTTCTGCAAGGCTTGATTTTAAACTGAACAAATTTTTCACTTCCTCATTCCTGAAGCTTCTCCACTCGTTACTTGTTTTTCTGTAGAATTCTTTGTACCAGGAGCTCAGTATTGATATTGACATCTCCCCAACCTCAACGTATACTTAGCAATGAGACTTAGATGGCTGTTGCCAGCACTAGGATGAGACCACCTTAAAGACATGAAGAATGGGCCTGGCAGCACATAACAGATTCCTATCCAAACTGCCCAGATCCTGTATTTTTCTATAAAATCCTTCAGCCTTTTATCCTGCAGGCTTGCAGTCTTAGAGGCATTAGCCTGCTGCAGCCTCCTTTGATTGGCAAAGTAATAAAATATCAAACTCTCTCTTTGCATTACATATTTTGGCTCTGGAGCACAGAGGTAGGTTTTCAACAACAAATTCAATCTGGAAAATTTAAACCTCTGAGATTTTGAGCACCACATTGTTTCTGGCATAAATAGGCATGTTTGTAAGGGAAATAAGGAAGACTCTGAGTTAATTATAAATGTTTATAAAGTTGAGAAAAGGTTTGGTTTTGGATTAATCATTTAGTTAGAGAAAACAGAGATTGCCTAGAAGTTCTGGCTTCTTCTGACCTCACTGAATAGTTTTGAAATAAGTGTGGTGGCACGGTGCGAGTTTTGTAAATCAGGACTATATCCTGTTTGGCTTCTGACTGTGCCAGCTCCCACATACCACCTGTCCCTCTGCTAGGCTTAGGGCCCCACTAGTGTGGAGAACTCTAAAAATATTCAACATCCAGCACCACCTGCAACTCTGCAAGGCAGGTTGGCTCCATTCTGTTGATTTGGTTGATGCTGATATGTAGTTGAACTGTGCATATTGCAATGATAAGAGAAAATTTTCTGGACAGCTTTCTGGCAATGTGACATCTTTACTGATAAAGCAAAGGAGAGTTACATTGCTCTTCTTTTTTTCCTGTTTTTAATGAAGTTTCCTTAATTTTATTGTTTTATTCTTTTAGGCAGTCAGACTGGCAGTCTCATACACACATACATACATATATAGTTAACTTATTTTTACTATACTTGAATATAAATATATATTGGATAATATTTGCCCAGAAACATAATGGTACTAATAAAAAAGTAGCATATAATTATGCTAGTAACCTTTTTCAGAAAAGTCAGCATAGGAAAGACCTAGTGTCTAGTCAATTCACTATTATTTTTATAAAGAGTGAGAGAGAGACAGAGAGAAAAGGTTATTTTTCTAAGGCATTATGCTCAGAAGTTAGCTATGTGTATTAAAACTTTTTTAAAATGGCTTAATATTCTATTAAAGATTAATTTAATCAAATATTTTGTAATGAAGTTCTACTGTTATTCTCTAGATTGCTTTCAGGGTTATTATTATTTTTTTGCTGTACAGGTTTAGATAGTTTATTATTCTTTATTTTGATATTATAACAAATAGTGCTTTTCAGCATCCCCACAACAAAACCATGATATTAACACTATAGTGTTGTGAGGAAATAGGTTTTGGACTAGAAATAAATAACAAATATTTCTGGTTCCATCTCTTACTAGCTATTCAAGAGTGGGTAATACCTGTACTTATGACTTTCAAAATAATAGTTGTCATTTATTAAGTACTTATGCATTGGCAATGTTCCTTGCACTTGACATGTATTTTCCCATTTATTCCTCATAAAAATCCTACGATCAAAGTGCCTTTAACATTCCTATTTTAAAGATAAAGAAACTGAGATTTACATTAAGTGATGTGTCTAAGATTAAGACCTATGATTTGTATTTAGAAATTCTCAACCCGAGGCTGGTTGCCACTGGCCACAAATGCCTCTCAGCCACCATTCACCTATCTATAGGACTAAGAAAATATCATGTAATCTTCACAGCAGGTTGATAGTATATATGAAATATATAGAAAGATGTAGGATAGCAAGGAATAGGCAGGCACAGATTACCTTCATTGATGGACTTTTCCTAGCTATACATGGGGGAATGAGATAGGAAAAAATGAGCATCATTCCAATCACTCTGTATCTCAGCAACATTCTATCCTGAGATGTATAATAGATCTCACAGAAAATCAGCAGAATAGCTTTTCTTCATTTAGGACACATTTTGAATATCAGCCTTGTTTTGTTTTGTTTTTCTTTCAATTTTGTCTGCAGTCATCTAATATGGAGCAGTCCTTTTGAGCAGCTAGTTTCATGCAATGCTACTTCAGAGGAAAGTATGATCTCCTTTATCAAGTCAATGCATGGATAGAATCTCTGGACATGAGTTTTGGCATTTTAATGTAGAAAGAACAGTGTGGGGCCACTTTTTTCAGAAGTGGGCTGTGGATCTTGTAGGTACTTACGATTTCATGGCCCTCTTTGAGGCAAAGTGCTTCTGGGTAAAAATGCATGCTACTAAATTAAATAGAAGATTATACCATTTTTCTCATATCCTCTCCCATTAAATTATGACCTCAAGAGAAGTCAAGGGTAAAGTAAAGCACTTATGGTTTAGAGAAAAAATACAAAATATGTTAATTTTTGAAATATATTAAACAATATCAATATTTCCTGACACGGTGGATTTTGAAAAATTATTATTAGCCAATATATATCTGGTTAGAGAAGCAATATGCAATAGTGATGGAGTATTAACAGACTTAGGTTTGAATTCCTCCTCTTCCTTCTCTGTATATACATTTCATCCTTATTTCTACTTTGGACACCAAGCTAGGGATTTTGGAGAGAGAGGTGAAAAAAAGCAGTAGCTACTTAAGGAATGTAAGCAGATAAAACAATGGTATCAGGTAAGGTTGAATGGAAATGGCAGAATGGAAAGAAGAGTGAGTAGGGAGAAGAGAAAAAAACTATGACACAAAAGAAACAAGATGATTTAGGGATGAGGAGAGTAACAACAGGTTTAGGAAATAATTGTGAGGGTTTGAATGATTCCTAAAGTGGTCTACCTGACTTCATGTGGCCTCTAGTTCCCATATATCTTTCCACTGCTGCCATATGATCTTTCTTAAAAGATCGAACTGTGCTATTCTCCTTGCTTAAAACTTAATAGTGGTTGTGCATTGAGTTCAAGATAAAATACAAATGTTTTCTGCCTGTTTGTCCATCTGTTCAGCCTTATCTCTGGCTATTCCCTCCTCACATCAGATTATCCAGATCTACATTTCCACCCCACTCCTAACAAGCTTTGCATATAGTATCCAACGACTTAAATACCTCTCCCCACCCCCTTCATTTGGGGATGATTACCACAGCATCCTAAGACTGCCTACTGGTTAGCTGATCTTTAGAAATATCCCTTTTCCTCTTTTCCAAACATTTTTGAGCACTTACTGGCCCAGACTCTATGCAAGAAGTTAGGGACTAGAAGATGAATAAGACATATTCTCTGTTTTTAGCTAACTCACAATCAAAAGTCTCAGGTTTTTTTAAATCATGCTATTTGCATCTCTTTTTTGAAGACTAATTCTGAATATCAAATAGCTTCTTTGAATCTTTGGTTCCTAAAAATGTGAACTTTAAGTATGAATTCAATTCAAATGTATGATTGTATTCATATTGACCTTACATAGTAATTAGTATTGTACTGATTGTTTCACAAGCAAAAATTAAAGAAAGCAGTTCCACTTAAAGAAATGATACTAAATATTTCACAATCACATATTAGGAACACACGCACTAATACAGACACAATTGCTTTGTGACAATTAGTACTTATACACATAAATATTGCATACCTAATTTGTGCACAGATGCTATATTTTAGGTACCGTGAGAAAATTCAAAAGAAGGCAAAAGAACCCCCTGGCATGTAGAGTTTACCATGTGATTATGTTTATTGGTTAGGAACACTAATTAGTCACATCTGATAAGGTATTGATAAAAGTCATTCTGCAATATTCTCCTTCCAAATGGAATTTCCTTTCCTGTGATTAGATGAGAGTTGGAGCCTACAAGATCATCATTTTTTTCTTTGTGACGTATAACTTGTAAATATAAAATATACCATGTATGGGGCACCTAGGTTGCTCAGTGGTTGAGCTCCTGCCTTTGGCTCACATCATGATCCTGGGGTCCTGGTATTTAGTCCTGCATTAGGCTCCCTGTGGGGACCTCTGCTTCTCCCTCTGCCTATGTCTATGCTTCTTTCTGTGTGTCTCATGAATAAATAAAATCTTTATTAAAATAAAATAAAATAAAATAAAATAAAATAAAATAGTGTGCTAAATCAGTACATTTATATATTGTAATGTAGCAACATTACATGTATCAGATTACATAGACATAGTACAATATTATTGTCTATATTCAATATACATTAGAGCTCTATAACTTATTTAGTATACATTACAAGTTTCTACCCTTATATATCATATTATACTTTTACATCAATCATATCCCACCAACCCCCATCCCCAGTAACTACTGTTTTCACTTAAGTGGATTGAAAACTCCGTTAGAATTCTGTCTTGTTCATCTCTATTTGTCCTTGCCTAACATAATACATAGCACATAATAGGCACTTAATTTATTGAATGAATGAATAAATGAATGAATGATGAATAAATACAGGTTTCTTCTTTCCTCTGGAACTAGCTAGTTATTTATTTATTTATTTATTTATTATTTTAATTTTTTGGAGAAGGATTTTGTTTTAAAGATTTTATTAATTTTTGAGAAACACACAGAGGCAGAGACATAGGCAGAGGGAGAAGCAGGCTCCCCACAAGGAGCCCAACATAGGACTCGATCCTGGATCCCAGGATCACACCCTGAGCTGAAGGCAAGACTCTCAACCACTGAGCCACCCAGGTGTCCCGAGAAGGATCTTTCTTAAGAAAGAATCCAAAGGCATATATGAACATTTCTACTCTGAGCTTTTTGTTGCCATATTTTCAATTTTGGAATCAATATAATAGCCATGTAGGTCAAATTGGAGATTTTTGGGACACTCCAAAAGTATAATTCCAAAATAATCATTGTGGAAACGGGGCAAAAATGAAACAAACAAAAATAAATGATGAAACTACAGAGTTTGTAGAGAAACTTGCAATGATGATTTACCGAATAGGTAGACAGACCAGTGGGTGAATATGGTACCAAGCACACTAGGGCAACAAAGAGAAATGTACAGTTGTAACAAACATATGTGGCATTTTGCAATCAGAAATTATATGAAGTTATTTTAATTTTAATACATATATGTGTATTTTTTAAATAAAGTTGTATTTTGAACTACGAAACATTTAATTTTTAAAGGTCCTGATCTGGCCTTGCTGACATTGCAGATCTCTACAATAGAACAAACAGATTTCATTGCTAACAAGAATTTTAACTGGCCAGACATCTCAGCAAATGACCCATCTAGTCACTATATTTGATGGTAAAACAAACAGAAATTCCTTCTTCTAGTAGGAAAGAAGTTCTGGTGGGCATTATCCTTTTTCCTGCTTTTTAAGTATTGAAGAAAATGAGGAGTGGTGACAGGGATAAAGAACCATGTAGTGGGCTTGAAATCCACATTCTCTTATATGTGTTTATAGTAGAAAAAAATGTGTGATTTCTGTGGCTGCACACTATGTGTCATGGAGTTTTTAAATTACTAATTATGCTGAACAACTGCAACAAAGGACAGAGGAGAAATCTTGCACATGATGATTTTTTTTAAAGTTCCTCTGCCCCTTTCAATAGACAGCACTAACTGAAATTTCAATATCCAGGGTCCATTTCTATCTTGTCTTTTTTTTCCCCTCGTTTGATAGTTTCCCTACAGTCCCCAAAGATTTTACTCTTGCAAATAAAAGAGTTTAGTTATTTCTATAGTGGGAGGATTAGAGTTTCCACAAACAGGTTTTTTTCTGTTTAAAACTGTCGTAAGTATAATAAAATGCAAGTAATTCATGAACAATGCAGCTGCCCAATGAGGTAGCAGAATGAAAACTGGAAGAAGAGAGAAATACATAAAAATGTAAGTTTTTTGTTTGTTTGTTTGTTTGTTTTTGTTTTTGTTTTTGTTTTTGTTTTTTTTTTAGCACTATTATTGGCTGCTAAAATCCAGGTCAGGGCCAGGGAGAATAAATGAATGGGATAATGCCGTAACACAATAGCTGATGCTTATGCAGGTCTTTTTTGTTTATGTAATTTCTACAGCCCCAGTTCAAGGCATGTTCTGGGTAAGTTATGTAACAGCCGTTCAGAGAATTTCATTTTGTTGTTGTTACAGCACTTTAGCTATGCTTTGCATGCATGCCATTTTTTCTTACTATTTGAGAAGAGCTATGTTAATGTTTTTAGGTTTTTGATATTGCTAAGTAATACCTTGCTTTTTTTTCTAAATTCTGATATTATTATATTCCTTGAATGGTCCACCTCTTACTCCTAATCTTTGGTGATTATCTAATCCTCTAAAACAAGATCACTTATTTAGCAAAAATAGAACACAAGCTTCTAAGGGTGTATTTTCTGGAGGCTGGTTTCATGTGATACCAATATCATGTGTCTTCAAGAACCTAGCTTATCATCTTTCAGGCATGATTTTGACTGCTGTACCCCAGAATAGTAGTTACTATGCTGAGAAGTTGATCTGCAGTGATTTTAATTCATTCATTAGGGGTTTATTATACTAAACAGTTACAGAATTCCTGTCCTTATGGAGAGGCAACAAAAATATTCTTAGCATATTCTTTCTTCTCTTATCTATTTGAAGTTATTGGGACAGGAGAAACTCTAATAGTTTGTAGAAGGGAAACCTAAATCATAACATTTGAAAAATTTGGCTCATCTTGTTTCTTTGGAACTTGAGAAGGAGGAACTATAGTTTACTTTTTTTTTCTTTTTTCTTTTCTTTTCTTTTCTTTTCTTTTCTTTTCTTTTCTTTTCTTTCTTTTCTTTTCTTTTCTTTTCCTTTTCTTTCTTTCTTTCTTTCTTTCTTTCTTTCTTTCTTTCTTTCTTCTTTCTTTTTTATTTTGTTTTGTAAGTTTGTCTTTTTTAATTTATAAGAGCAGGTAAGCTTCTACAGTTTTGACTGTGGCCAAAAGGCAAACCTGAATATTCTGAATTTTTGTCTTCATATGCTTTCAATTTGATTTTACCTCCCCTATGCTGATGGTGTTTTTCTCTGGTAGGTAATATGAAGAATTTAAACTGAAATATAAGTCATACGTAACCTAAACAAATCTTGGGCTCCTTAGGGCTGGTGTTTAGGGCACTCTTAACATGATGTCACATCCAAAGAAAAATAACTAACTCAAAAGCACTTGAGCATATGCAGATTTCTTTTTTAAATTGGGCTATACAGCACTAAGCAAAACATCTAAATAATTTTTTTCTATTTATCTCTATGCCAGTTATCCAAAAATCTCTCTTTAGTCTCAAGCCCCATTCTCTGACCCCAAACTCTACCTGTGCTCACTTCTGTCTTCTCCACCCTTTCCCATTTTCTTCCTTGCTTCTTCCTCTGGCCTTGCATAACTAATCTCTTCCCTGAGAAGTTACTCAGTATTTCTTTATACTATTTTTTCCTTTTCTTAACTTTAAATTAGAAAATATTTTAAATGTGCAGAAAATCAAGAGAATAATTTAACAGACACTCATGTACACACCACTGAGATTAAACAAACTTAACTTTCTGAAGTATTTTGTATAAACTGGAGACTATCTGTTCCTTGAATGTTCCCAGAAAAAAATCTTATACAATATTCTAAGCCTGATGTGTGCATGCATTTAAAAATACTGATTCAATTTGTTTTTAGCATTTATAGGTCCATTCAAGTACTTTATTCCTATATGAGTCAGTTTGGTAAGTTATTTTAGATAGGTTATATATTTTTACTAGGTAAAAGGTCCATTTAAGTTTCCAAATTCATTGGAATGCATTTTTCAAGATTTGCCCATGATTCTTTTTCTTGCCCCAGGTAAGTTTTCCTTTAGTCTTCCCCAAAGAGTACAGAAAGTAGAACACAGAGTTTGGAGACTCTTTCTGTGTTGAGGGACTCCAAGAGAAGATGTCTTGCATTAAAGCTTGTAACTTAGGAATTTGTTTTTAATAAAACTCCTAGAGGAGCAGAAACATTAAATTTGCTATAATCATGGGACACCTGGGTGGCTCAGCAGTTAAGTGTGTCTGCCTTCAGCTCAAGGAGTGATCCTGGGGTCCCAGGATCGAGTCCCAACATCGGGTTCCCTGCATGGAGCCTGCTTCTCCCTCTACCTATGTCTCTGCCTCTCTCTTTCTGTGTCTCTCATGGATAAATAAATAAAATCTTTTAAAAATGTTTGCAGTAATCACATATGAATTTGCCTCACTGGGGTTTTTCAATAGTGGATGTTTTTAGATTTAATTATTTAAATTAGGAAAACTATATTTAGATTTTACTTCTTATGATGAAATAATTACACTGGAATGTCCAAGTGGCTGATTTCTCCCAGGTATGCATGTGTTTAAGGTAGAAAATACATTGATTTTTCTTCCAACGATAACAGAAGGAAAGGTCACAGCTTCCAAAATGTCTCATTCCAGAAAGATTCATGCTTAGAATACAGCATTCTCTAATTAATGAGAATGAAATATGTGGGTGGATGAACAAGTGTATCATTTTTTTGCTTTCATTCCCCAATGGAAAGAATATCAAGTAATATAATAATTTAAAATGTATTAAAATATTTTTATTAAATCTTAAGAAGTATGCTGTAATCATATTTTATGCTCTTATACAGTTGTCGCTTGAACAATGCAGGAGTTAAGGCACTGACCCCTCCCCACTCTACTCAGTCAAAACCTATGTCTCACTCTTGACTCCCCAGTAACTTAACTACTAATAGCCTATAGTTGACTGGGAGCTTTACTAATAAGATAAACAATCTATTATTAACACATATTTTGTATGATATATATAATATATATATTATATATATACTGTGTTTTTATAATAAAGTAAGCTAGAGAAAAGAAAATGTGGTTAAGAAAATCATAAAAGAGAAAATACATTTACCATATCATATTGTAAAAAAAAATCTACATGTACCATTTAAACTCTTGTCATTCAAGGGTTTGTATATGTGAAGGAACATCTATTTTTAAAAAAAATTTTAGGAACACTTATTGTTAGAGAAGTACTTTGGGTTTCTATTTCAATACTCAATATCGTGGGGCTTACCAAGAAAGCCAGGGGCATGCTCCCCTGGCATCCAAGAAAACCTAGTTCAATCTCTTGGATACTTAATAAATAATCTGTGCAATGTTGTAAAGTATCACATCTTGTGCCCAGATAGTAATAGGAGGCTTTAAAGACTTACTAAAAATAGTAAGACATAGGGTGGTAGAATAATTGCTACTATATTAGCAAATGTTTTTAGCATTTGATGCTGGACACTTTATTTAGAATATTTTATCTAATCTTCACAAAAGCCTTTAAGGTTAGAATTTTTATTATCTTTGTTTTACCACTGTTAAAGTTAAGTCTCAGAGAAATGAAATACTTTTCCCCAGAGTGCTAATAAGTTATAGTGCCAGGCCTTCTCTAACTCTAAAGACCATAATCATAACCTATATATTGTATTTGCATTCCTGACTAGGGAAGAATTAGTAGTGTGAGACCTAAGTAGATATGATTAAAGTCAAGGTGAGTTTTGTGAACCCAGAATAATATTTTTGGCCTAAAGATTTTTCTAACCCTCTTAAATCTTAAAATAACTCATCTAAACTATGAGATGTAACTGATGCCACTGTTTACTGAGGCTCCTTTTGTTGCTAAAATGCTTCATGGGCAGAGGATTTGTTCTTTGAAACAAATATTCATCCATTTAATGATGTCCAGATGCTTTTCCTAGATCCCTGATATTTGTGTTTTTTTCTCCATTACGAATTCTTGCATATCTCCATACTCAGCAATGATCTTCAATGATGCCCATACTGAATTCTAAAGAGACCTATAATTTGTAAAGGCAGAGGGAAGCAAGAAACAAAGGAGAGATTGAAAAGGGGATAGGGTGGAATGATTGATTCAAGGTGTTAAACATGCTATTACACAACAGTTATTTTCTTCTCT
The DNA here is from genome assembly GCF_003254725.2 of Canis lupus dingo. Lineage (NCBI taxonomy): Eukaryota > Metazoa > Chordata > Mammalia > Carnivora > Canidae > Canis > Canis lupus. Next base: position 71,965,465 of record NC_064281.1, read on the forward strand.
CCAGAGGGCAGTTTTCTGTTTTGTAGAATATAATGGCTAAAACTGTAGGGAGGTAACATGATGTGGAAAATAGCAAGTTCTTTGGAATCAGATAATGATAATGATAATGATAATGATAACAATAATAATGATAACAATAATAATCACAGCAACAACTCTTATTTACTTAGTGCCTGCTATTTGTCAGCTGGTCTGAGCACTTTACATCTATTATCTCAATCCTTCACCAACCATGTAAAGCATGTACAACTATTATCTCCATTTTATAGATAAGGAAAGTCAGGCATAGAGTGATTAAGTAATTTCCCAATGTCACACAATGAGTAACTGAATTAGGTTTTCTGGTCAGGTGGTCTTATTCTAGAAAGTGTGATCTCAACTAAATCTGAGTTCAATTCTGATCTTTTTCATGCAGAAGCTTATTTGGAGAACAGTATTTACTTTTCTTTTCTTTTTTTTTATTTTTTTATTTTTTTATTTTTTTATTTTTTTATTTTTTTTTTTTATTGGTGTTCAATTTACTAACATACAGAATAACACCCAGTGCCCGTCACCCATTCACTCCCACCCCCCGCCCTCCTCCCCTTCTACCACCCCTAGTTCGTTTCCCAGAGTTAGCAGTCTTTATGTTCTGTCTCCCTTTCTGATATTTCCCACACATTTCTTCTCCCTTCCCTTATTTTCCCTTTCACTATTATTTATATTCCCCAAATGAATGAGAACATATAATGTTTGTCCTTCTCTGACTGACTTACTTCACTCAGCATAATACCCTCCAGTTCCAACCACGTTGAAGCAAATGGTGGGTATTTGTCATTTCTAATAGCTGAGTAATATTCCATTGTATACATAAACCACATCTTCTTTATCCATTCATCTTTCGTTGGACACCGAGGCTCCTTCCACAGTTTGGCTATCGTGGCCATTGCTGCTAGAAACATCGGGGTGCAGGTATCCCGGCGTTTCATTGCATTTGTATCTTTGGGGTAAATCCCCAACAGTGCAATTGCTGGGTCGTAGGGCAGGTATATTTTTAACTGTTTGAGGAACCTCCACACAGTTTTCCAGAGTGGCTGCACCAGTTCACATTCCCACCAACAGTGTAAGAGGGTTCCCTTTTCTCCGCATCCTCTCCAACATTTGTTGTTTCCTGCCTTGTTAATTTTCCTCATTCTCACTGGTGTGAGGTGGTATCTCATTGTAGTTTTCATTTGTATTTCCCTGATGGCAAGTGATGCAGAGCATTTTCTCATATGCATGTTGGCCATGTCTATGTCTTCCTCTGTGAGATTTCTGTTCATGTCTTTTGCCCATTTCATGATTGGATTGTTTGTTTCTTTGGTGTTGAGTTTAATAAGTTCTTTATAGATCTTGGAAACTAGCCCTTTATCTGATATGTCATTTGCAAATATCTTCTCCCATTCTGTAGGTTGTCTTTGAGTTTTGTTGACTGTATCCTTTGCTGTGCAAAAGCTTCTTATCTTGATGAAGTCCCAATAGTTCATTTTTGCTTTTGTTTCTTTTGCCTTCGTGGATGTATCTTGCAAGAAGTTACTATGGCCGAGTTCAAAAAGGGTGTTGCCTGTGTTCTTCTCTAGGATTTTGATGGAATCTTGTCTCACATTTAGATCTTTCATCCATTTTGAGTTTATTTTTGTGTATGGTGCAAGAGAGTGGTCTAGTTTCATTCTTCTGCATGTGGATGTCCAATTTTCCCAGCACCATTTATTGAAGAGACTGTCTTTCTTCCAATGGATAGTCTTTCCTCCTTTATCGAATATTAGTTGCCCATAAAGTTCAGGGTCCACTTCTGGATTCTCTATTCTGTTCCACTGATCTATGTGTCTGTTTTTGTGCCAGTACCACACTGTCTTGATTACCACAGCTTTGTAGTACAACCTGAAATCTGGCATTGTGATGCCCCCAGATATGGTTTTCTTTTTTAAAATTCCCCTGGCTATTCGGGGTCTTTTCTGATTCCACACAAATCTTAAAATAATTTGTTCTAACTCTCTGAAGAAAGTCCATGGTATTTTGATAGGGATTGCATTAAACGTGTATATTGCCCTGGGTAACATTAACATTTTCACAATATTAATTCTGCCAATCCATGAGCATGGAATATTTTTCCATCTCTTTGTGTCTTCCTCAATTTCTTTCAGAAGTGTTCTATAGTTTTGAGGGTATAGATCCTTTACATCTTTGGTGAGGTTTATTCCTAGGTATCTTATGCTTTTGGGTGCAATTGTAAATGGGATTGACTCCTTAATTTCTCTTTCTTCAGTCTCATTGTTAGTGTATAGAAATGCCACTGACTTCTGGGCATTGATTTTGTATCCTGCCACGCTACCGAATCGCTGTATGAGTTCTAGCAATCTTGGGGTGGAGACTTTTGGGTTTTCTATGTAGAGTATCATGTCATCGGCGAAAGAAGAAATCATACCTATTCTCCTAAAGCTGTTTGGAAAGATAGAAAGAGATGGAGTACTTCCAAATTCGTTCTATGAAGCCAGCATCACCTTAATTCCAAAGCCAGACAAAGACCCCGCCAAAAAGGAGAATTACAGACCAATATCCCTGATGAACATGGATGCAAAAATTCTCAACAAGATACTGGCCAATAGGATCCAACAGTACATTAAGAAAATTATTCACCATGACCAAGTAGGATTTATCCCTGGGACACAAGGCTGGTTCAACACCCGTAAAACAATCAATGTGATTCATCATATCAGCAAGAGAAAAACCAAGAACCATATGATCCTCTCATTGGATGCAGAGAAAGCATTTGACAAAATACAGCATCCATTCCTGATCAAAACTCTTCAGAGTGTAGGGATAGAGGGAACATTCCTCGACATCTTAAAAGCCATCTACGAAAAGCCCACAGCAAATATCATTCTCAATGGGGAAGCACTGGGAGCCTTTCCCCTAAGATCAGGAACAAGACAGGGATGTCCACTCTCACCACTGCTATTCAACATAGTACTGGAAGTCCTAGCCTCAGCAATCAGACAACAAAAAGACATTAAAGGCATTCAAATTGGCAAAGAAGAAGTATTTACTTTTCTGAACCTCATTCTCTTCATACGTGAAAACAGAGAGCTATGGTGTGGATTTTATGAGGTGATATACAGAAAGGCACCTAGCCTGGCCCATAGTAAAGGCTCAATAAATGTTGGCTCCTCCTCCTCATTCCTAGTTGCTGCTGTGGATCAAGTTTTCTCAGATTGTGATCAAGAGAACATCTTTATCGGAATCATCTGGGATGCTTATTAAAAAGACAATGATAACATTTTTTATGCCCAAGGATATTCAGTTCATAGATGAAAGGTTTGCTATAACCAAATAAGAAAAGTAAAATTTTAATGTCATTTTTAGCAGTAACAATAAAAAGAAATTACTAAGTACCCTTTGAATTCTGAACAGATGCATTCTGGCTATCTGAATCAACAGCATCACAAATATGTCAACCAGATATATAAATCTGAGTCTTCATTATCACTCAATCAATATATATATATATATATATATGCTAGTGAGATTAGCAAAATTATTAATAATATAGGAGCCAACTCTATTGTATCCCCAGTGCAGCACCATAGATACTAGTGAATGCATGCACATAAGCACATGCACAAGAGTTAGCATGCATATGCACATACATGCCCACATATATCCAAAGAAAAGATGAAGCAAAGAACAAACATTTCCTCAAGGTACACATAGACACCTCAGAAATGCATGAGAGGTCAGAAGAGAAATACCGTGTATGGAACTAATTAAATTTATGTGGAAGAGAGTGTGTAACAGAAGCAAGACAAATTCTTTTCCACTAGTCAACCTGTGTAAATCCATTTCCTCCCAGAGATTTATAAAGTCTGTATGTCCAATATTTAAGGAAATGAGGCACAGCTAAGATGGTGGCATAGTAGGAAAACCCTAGAGTTTCCTTGTCCCTTGAATACAGCTAGATAACTATCAAATCATTCTGAATATGCAGTAAATCAACCTAAGGACTGACAGAACAAACTTCAGAGCTAGAGGGAGAGAAGAGGACACATCAAAGAATACAATCTGAGGTGATTAGGGAGAGATATTTCCCTTCCTGGAGCACATCTGTGAGATGAGGCATTCCAAAGATGCCTCTCCCAGGACAAAAGAGCTGGTGGGTATCATTTCCCTTCAATTTCCCCTCAGCGTAGGTGCAGAGATACCCGTTAAGGGTGGCTAACCCAGACACTGGCTGTTTAGCCTGCTTTTCTCCAAAGCCTAAGCCTCTGCATTCTAGCATGGCTGTCTTTCTTGGTAAAATATGCATTAGTCTCCAGCACAGCAAAACCTTCCTCAGAAGACCAGCACAAGTTCTCAACACACCAGGTCCCTAAAGCTTGGAGTGTTAAAAGTCAGCAGGCCTAGCTGGGATATAGCCCAAGGTACACGGTGCTCTTTCAGCAAGCAAGCAACCTCGAGACGGAAAACAGCCATCTAAAAAATGCCTGTGACACAGAAGTGGAAATTGTTCGCTCTTCTGGGAGTGCTTCTCTGAGAGCAGAAAGTGTAGAGGCCCCTCTCTGGAGACAAAGGAGCTGGTTGGCACTATTTCTGTCCACACCCCTCAGCATAAGCCAACTTCAGTGAACAGCACAGCACCAACACTGGTTGCCTAACCTACTTACACCAAGTCCCACCCCTTGTGCTCTGCTGGTATGCTTTTCTCAAGCAAGTGTGCCTAAGGACCAGCACAGTAGGCCCTTTCCTAAGAGGGCCAGCAAAAACTTCACACATTACACCTACCAACTATAGAATTCTGCAAGGCTTTAGATCCACTAAAAGTAGTATCAAGTCTCATTTAACAAGCAGATCAGAGCACATCTAGCTAAAAGAAACCATACTCTGGCCAAGGTTCAAATGCTGTCCACTGCAGGCAAAGGAAGCTTCTGCAGATGATGGACCTGAGGGATAGAGCAAACAAAGCACAGCAGCAGACTGCACACATCACATGCAAAGGCACTCACTGAAATGCCAGGCCTTGGAAACTATATAACCTCTTCTTCATAAAGCCATTACTCTTAGAAGCAGAAAACATAATATGCTTTTATAACACAGAGAATAAGACAGAGACCTAGACAAAATACCAAGATGGAAGAATTCATCCCAAAAGAAAAAACAGGAAAAGTTCATGGCCAGAGTTATAATCAAAACAGATATAAGTAATATGCCTGATGGAGAATTTAAAGCATAATAAGGATACTCACTGGGTTTAAGAAAAGAATAGAAGACATCAGGGAAATATTAGCACAGATAGAGTTAAAAAATTCAGAAATGAAAAATATAATAACTAAGATTTAGAACAATCTGTATGGAATGATCACAAGGATGGAAGAAGCAAAAGAATGAATAAGGGATACAGAAGATTAAATAATTGAAAAACATGAAGCTGAACAAAAGAGAGAAAGAATAATGATGAATCACAAGAATAGACTTGGGGAACTTGGTGACTTCATCAAACATAATAACATAGCCTTAGATCCCAGAAGAAGAAGAGAGAAAAGGGGGCAGAAGGAATATTTGAGGAAACAATAGCCAAAAACTTCCTTATCTGGGGAAAGAAGCCAACAACCAATCCAGGAAGCACAGAGACCTTGCATAAAAATCAACAAAAGCAGGCCAACACCAAGATATATTATAGTAAAATTTGCAAACTATAGTGATAAATAATAAAATCCTAAAAGCAGCAAAACAAAACAAAACAAAACAAAAATCCCTAACTAACAAGGGAAGACCCATAAGGTGAGCAGCAGATCTCTCCCCAGAAACTTGTCAGGTGAAAGAAAGTGGCATGACATATTCAATGCTGAATGGGAAAAATCTACAGCAAATAATACTCTATCCAGCAAGGCAATCATTCAGAACAGAAGGAGAGAGAAAGAGTTTCCCAGACAAACAAAAACTAGAGGAGTTTATGGCCACTAAATCAGCCTTGCAAGAAATATTAAAGGGGACTCTGAATATAAAGGGAGATCAAAAGTGACAAAGACAAGAAAGGAACAGATAAAAATCTCCAGAAAAAATGACATAACAAATAATAAATGGCAATAAATGCATATCAATCAAGAATTACTATAAATATAAATGGTCTATATGCTTTAATCAAAAGACATAGAGAGACAGAATGGATAAAAAACAAGACTCATCTATATGCTACCTATAAGGGACTCATTTTAGACCCAAAGACACCTGAAGATCGAAAGTAAGGAGATGGAGGGGAGGGGGCAAGATAGCGGAAGAGTAGGGTCCCCAAGTCACCTGTCCCCACCAAATTACCTAGATAACTTTCAAATCATCCTGAAAACCTATAAATTCGGTCTGAGATTTAAAGAGAGAACAGCTGGAATGCTACAGTGAGAAGTGTTTGCGCTTCTATCAAGGTAGGCAAACGGAAAAAAAAAAGAAATAAATAAAAAAGCATGAAGGGGAAGGGGCCCAGTGAGGAGCCGGGCTAAGACTGCAGGCGAGTGCCCCAAGGACAGGAAAGCCCCGTCCCAGAGAAGCAGGAGCTTCACCAATCTTCCTGGACAGAAAGGCACTGGCAGGGAGCTAGGGCAGGATCTGAGGAGGGGCAGGGATGCCCTCAGGATCCCAGGGGAACTAACAGAAGACCTGGGCCCCAGGGGAGAGCACGCCAAAAACCGCAGCTGAGCTCCCTAAAGGGCTGCAGCGCCCCCCCCCCCCGCCCCCGCAGCCGGGAGCAGCTCAGGCCACGGCTCCGCACTGAGGGGGTGCATGGCCCAGGAGCGAGATTCCAGTGGCCAGGACCTGGAACCCAGGGCACTGGGGAACAGAGACCAGGATCTGGAGCTCCCCCGGGACTGGCAGAGGCCAGGAGGACACAGGACAGCAAGGATGCTCCTGCTTCTGGGCGACCGTGAGCTGTGCAGATTGGTGGCCCCAGCCCCCGGAGCATCCAGGCCCCTGTGGACTGGGAGCTGCGGAAGTTACTACCGGAGCTGACTCCAGCGCTGGAGAGCTGGCTTCCACCACTGTTTTTGTTCCTCCTGGGGCCTCACAGGATAAAAAGGATAAACAACTCCCACTGAGCCGTGCACCAGGCAGGGCGCTGAGCAGCTGCCACAGGTGATCACCCCTGAGAATCAGCACAGCAGGCCCCTCCCCCAGAAGCCCAGCTAGAAGGACAGGGGAAAAGCAACTTACTGACCAAACAGCACTGGAAAGTTCCATGGACTTACAGTATATAGAATCAGAGGATACTCCTCCTTGTTTTTTGTTTTCTATTTGCTACCCACTCTTTTTTTTTTCTTCTTTTTGATTTCTTTTTTCTCTTCTCTCTTTTTCTCCTTTTTCCAGTACAACTTGTTCTTAGCGACTCTGCACTGAGGAAAATGACTAGAAGGAAAAACTCACCTCAACAGAAAAAATCGGAAACAGTCCTCCCTCCCGAGAGTTACAGAATTTGGATTACAATTCATTATCAGAAAGCCAACTCAGAAGCACAATTATACAGCTACTGGTGGCTCTAGAAAAAAAGCATAAAGCATTCAAGAGACTTCATGACTGCAGACTTTAGATCTAATCAGGCAGAAATTAAAAATCAATTAAATGAGATGCAATCCAAACTAGAGGTCCTAACGAGGAGGATTAATGAGGTAGAAGAACGAATGAGTGGCAGAGAAGACAAGTTGATGGCAAGGAGGGAAACGGATGAAAAAGAGAAAAACAATTAAAAGATCCTGAGGATAGGTTATGGGAAATAAATGACAGCCTCAGAAGGAAAAATCTTCATTTAATTGGGGTTCCCAAGGGCGCTAAAAGGGACAGAAGTACAGAATATGTATTTGAACAAATCATAGCTGAGAACTTTCTGAATTTGGGAAGGGAAACAGGCTTTCAGGTCCAGGAGAAAGAGAGATCCCCCCCCCCCAAAATCAATAAAAACCGCTCAACACCTCGACATTTAATAGTGAAACTTGCAAATTCCAAAGATAAAGAGAAGATCCTTAAAGCAGCAAGAGACAAAAAATCACTAACTTTTATGGGGAGAAATATTAGACTAACAGCAGACCTCTCCACAGAGACCTGGCAAGCCAGAAAGGGCTAGCAGGATATATTCAGGGTCCTAAATGAGAAGAACATGCAGCCAAAAATACTTTATCCAGCGAGGCTCTCATTCAGAATAGAAAGAGAGATAAAGAGCTTCAAAAACAGGCAGAAACTGAAAGAATATGTGACCACAAAGCCAGCTCTGCAAGAAATACTACGGGTGATTCTGTAATAGAAAGAGGAATTCCAAGGGAACAATCCACAAAAACAGCAACTGAATAGGTATCATGATGACACTAAATTCAAATCTTTCAGTAGTAACTCTGAACATGAATGGGCTTAATGACCCTATCAAAAGGCTCAGGGTTTCAGACTGGATGAAAAAGCAGGGCCCATCTATTTGCTGTCTACAAGAAACTCATTTTAGACAGAAAGACACCTATAACCTGAAAATAAAAGGTTGGAGAACCATTTACCATTCAAATGGTCCACAAAAGAAAGCAGGGGTCGCCATCCTTATATCGATAAACTAAAGTTTATCCCAAAGACTGTAGTAAGAGATGAAGAGGGACACTATATCCTACTTAAAGGATCTATCCAACAAAAGGACTTAACAATCATCAATATTTATGCCCCGAACATGGGAGCTGCCAAGTATGTCAATCAATTAATAACAAAAGTAAAGACATACCTAGATAATAATACACTAATACTGGGAGACTTCAACACAGGGCTCTCTGCAAATGAGACATGTTCTAAGCACAACATCTCCAAAGAAACAAGAGCTGTAAATGATACACTGGACGAGATGGATTTCACAGATGTTTACCAAACTTTACATCCAAATGCAACTGAATACACATTCTTCTCAAGTGCACATGGAACTTTCTCCAGAATAGACCACAGACTGGGGCACAAATCAGGTCTTAACTGATACCAAAAGATTGGGATCATCCCCTGCATATTTTCAGACCATAATGCTTTGAAATTAGAACTAAATCACAACAAGAAGTTTGGAAGGAATTCAAACACGTGGAGGTTAAGGACCATCCTGGTAAAAGATGAAAGGGTCAACCAGGAAATTAGGGAAGAATTAAAAAGATTCATGGAAACTAATGAGAATGAAGATACAACTGTTCAAAATCTTTGGGATATGCAAAAGCAGTCCTGAGGGGGAAATACATGGCAATACAAGCCTGCATCCAAAAACTGGAAAGAACTCAAATACAAAAGCTAACCTTGCACCTAAAGGAGCTGGAGAAGTAACAGCAAAGAAAACCTACACCCAGCGGAAGAAGAAAGTTAAAGATTCCATCAGAACTCAACGAAATCGAGACCAGAAGAACTGTGGAACAGATCAACAAAAGCAGGAGTTGGTTCTGAAAGAACTAATAAGATAGATAAACCATTACCCAACCTTATTAAAAAGAAGAGAGAAAAGACTCAAATTAAAAAAATCATGAATGAGAAAGGAGAGATCACCACCAATACAAAGGAAATACAAATGATCTTACAATCTTATTATGAGCAACTATATGCCAATAAATTAGGCTATCTACAAGAAATGGACACATTTCTGGAAAACCAAACTACCAAAATTGGAACAGGAAGAAATAGAAAACCTGAACAGACCAATAACCAGGGAGGAAATTGAAACAGTTATCAAAAACCTCCTAAGACACAGAAGTCCAGGGCCAGATGGCTTCCCAGGGGAATTCTATCAAACGTCTAAAGAGGAAACCATACCTATTCTACTAAAGCTGTCCCGAAAGAAAGAGATGGAATACTTCCAAACTAGTTCTATGAGGCCAGCATCACCTTCATTCCAAAACCAGACAAAGACCCCACCAAAAAGGAGAATTATAGACCAATATCCCTGATGAACATGGATACAGAAATCTCAACAAGAAACGAGCCAATAGGATCCAACAGTACATTAAGAAGATTATTCACCATTATTAAGTGGGATTTATCCCCGGTATCAAGGCTGGTTCAACACTCGCAAAGCAGTCAACATGATGGAAGATGATATCAATAAGCGAAAATCAAGAAGCATATGATTTTCTCAATAGATGCGGAGAAAGCATTTGACAAAATACAGCATCCATTCCTGATCAAAAGTCTTCAGAGTGTGGGGATAGAGAGAACATTCCTCAGCATCTTAAAAGCCATCTATGAAAAGCCCACAGCAAATATCATTCTCAATGGGGAAGCACTAGGAGCCTTTTCCCTAAGATCAGGAACAAGAAAGGAATGTCCACTTTTACCACTGCTATTCAACATAGTACTAGAAGTCCTAGCCTCAGTAATCAGGCAACAAAGAGAAATAAAATGCATTCAAATTGGAATATAGAAGTCAAACTCTCCCTCTTTGCAGATGACATGATACTATATGTAGAAATCCCAAAAGACTCCACCCCAAGAGAGTTGGAACAAATCATCTTAAGACTTGTGTGGAATCACAAAAGACCCCAATAGCTAGGGGAATTTTAAAAAAGAAAACCATAGCTGGGGGCATCACAATGCCAGATTTCAGGTTGTACTACAAAGCTGTGGTCATCAAGACAGTGTGGTACTGGCACAAAAACAGACACATAGGTCAATGGTACAGAATAGAGAATCCAGAAGTGGACCCTCAACTTTGTGGTCAACTAATATTCTACAAAAGAGAAAAGACTATCCACTGGAAAAAGGCAGTCTCTTCAACAAACAGTGCTGGGAAAATTGGACAGCCACATGCAGAGGAATGAAACTGGACCATTCTCTTATGCCATCCACAAAGATAAACTCAAAATAGATGAAAGATCTAAATGTGAGACAAGATTCCATCAAAATCCTAGAGGAGAACACAGGCAACATCCTTTTTGTTTTTCGTTTTGTTTTTTAATAATAAATTTATTTTTTATTGGTGTTCAATTTGCCAACATACAGAATAACACCCAGTGCTCATCCCGTCAAGTGCCCCCCTCAGTGCCCATCACCCAATCACCCCCACCCCCCGCCCTCCTCCCCCTCCATCATCCCTAGTTCGTTTCCCAGAGTTAGGAGTCTTTATGTTCTGTCTCCCTTTCTGATATTTCCCACACATTTCTTCTCCCTTCCCTTATATTCCCTTTAACTATTATTTATATTCCCCAAATGAATGAGAACATACAATGTTTGTCCTTCTCCAATTGACTTACTTCACTCAGCATAATACCTTCCAGTTCCATCCACGTTGAAGCAAATGGTGGGTATTTGTCATTTCTAATGGCTGAATAATATTCCATTGTATACATAAACCACATCTTCTTTATCCATTCATCTTTCGATGGACACCGAGGCTCCTTACACAGTTTGGCTATTGTGGACATTGCTGCTAGAAACATCGGGGTGCAGGTGTCCCGGCGTTTCATTGTATCTGAATATTTGGGGTAAATCCCCAACAGTGCAATTGCTGGGTCGTAGGGCCGGTTTATTTTTAATTCTTTGAGGAACCTCCACACAGTTTTCCAGAGTGGCTGCACCAGTCCATCCTTTTTTTTTTTAATTTTATTTTATTTATTTATTTATTTATTTATTTATTTATTTATTTTTTAATTTATTTTTTATTGGTGTTCAATTTACTAACATACAGAAAAACCCCCAGTGCCCGTCACCCATTCACTCCCACCCCCCGCCCTCCTCCCCTTCTACCACCCCTAGTTCGTTTCCCAGAGTTAGCAGTCTTTACGTTCTGTCTCCCCTTCTGATATTTCCCACACATTTCTTCTCCCTTCCCTTATATTCCCTTTCACTCTTTTTTTTTTAAGATTTTATTTATTTATTCATGATAGTCACAGAGGGGAGAGAGAGAGAGGCAGAGACACAGGCAGAGGGAGAAGCAGGCTCCATGCACCGGGAGCCCGACGTGGGATTCGATCCCTGGTCTCCAGGATCGCGCCCTGGGCCAAAGGCAGGCGCCAAACCGCTGCGCCACCCAGGGATCCCCCCCTTTCACTCTTATTTATATTCCCCAAATGAATGAGAACATATAATGTTTGTCCTTCTCCGACTGACTTACTTCACTCAGCATAATACCCTCCAGTTCCATCCACGTTGAAGCAAATGGTGGGTATTTGTCATTTCTAATAGCTGAGTAATATTCCATTGTATACATAAACCACATCTTCTTTATCCATTCATCTTTCATTGGACACCGAGGCTCCTTACACAGTTTGGCTATCGTGGCCATTGCTGCTATAAACATCGGGGTGCAGGTGTCCCGGCATTTCATTGCATTTGTATCTTTGGGGTAAATCCCCAACAGTGCAATTGCTGGGTCGTAGGGCAGGTCTATTTTTAACTCTTTGAGGAGCCTCCACACAGTTTTCCAGAGTGGCTGCACCGTTTCACATTCCCACCAACAGTGTAAGAGGGTTCCCTTTTCTCCGCATCCTCTCCAACATTTGTTGTTTCCTGCCTTGTTAATTTGCCCCATTCTCACTGGTGTGAGGTGGTATCTCATTGTGGTTTTGATTTGTATTTCCCTGATGGCAAGTGATGCAGAGCATTTTCTCATATGCATGTTGGCCATGTCTATGTCTTCCTCTGTGAGATTTCTCTTCATGTCTTTTGCCCATTTCATGATTGGATTGTTTGTTTCTTTGGTGTTGAGTTTAATAGTTCATCAAGATAAGAAGCTTTTGCACAGCAAAGGATACGGTCAACAAAACTAAAAGACAACCTACAGAATGGGAGAAGATATTTGCAAATGACATATCAGATAAAGGGCTAGTTTCCAAGATCTATAAAGTCCATCCTTTTTGAACCCGGCCACAGTAACTTCTTGCAAGATATATCCATGAAGGCAAGAGAAACAAAAGCAAAAATGAACTATTGGGACTTCATCAAGATGCTTTTGAACATCAAAAGAAACAGTCAACAAAACTAAAAAAAACAATCCACAGAATGGGAGAAGATATTTGCAAATGACCTATCAGATAAAGGGCTAGTTTCTAAGATCTATAAAGAACTTATTCAACTCAACAGCAAAGAAACAAACAATCCAATCATGAAATGGGCAAAAGACATAATAACCGAAATCTTACAGAGAAAGACATTGACATGGCCAACAAGCACAGGAGAAAATGCTCTGCATCACTGTCCATGAGGGAAATACAAATCAAACCACAATGGGATACCACCTCACACCAGTGAGAATGGGGAAAATTAACAAGGCAGGAAACAACAAATGTTGGAGAGGATGTGGAGAAAGGGGAACCCTCTTGCACTGTTTGTGAGAATTGGTACAGCTACTCTGGAAAACTGTGTGGAGTTTCCTCAATGAGTTAAAAATAGGTCTGCCCTATGACCCAGCATTGCACTGCTGGGGATTTACCGCAAAGATACAGATGCAGTGAAATGTTGGGACACCTGCGCCCCAATGTTTATAGCAGCTGTGTCCACGATAGCCAAACTGTGGAAGGAGCCTCAGTGTCCATCGAAATATGAATGGATATAGAAGATGTGGTATATATATACAATGGAATATTCCTCAGCCATTAGAAACAACAATTACCCACCATTTGCTTCGACATGGATGGGACTGGAAGGTATTATGCTGAGTCAAATAAGTCAATCAGAGAAGGACAAACATTATATGGTCTCATTCATTTGGGGAATATTAAAAATAGTGAAATGAATAAAGGGGAAAGGAGAGAAAATGAGTGGGAATTATCAGAGAGGGAGACAGAACATGAGAGACTCCTAACTCTGGGAAACGAACAATGGGTGATGGAAAGGGAGGTGGGCAGGGTGTAGGGGTTACTGGGTGATGGGCACTGAGGGGGGCACTTGATGGGATGAGCACTGGGTGTTATGCTATATGTTGGCAAATTCAACTGCAATAAGAAAAAAAAAGGAATGTAAGAGGATGGAGAATCATTTATCATACAAATGGACAATGTCAAAATAAAGCCAAAATAACAATACTTGTGTCAGACAAACTGGACCTTAAAACAATGATTGTAATAAGAGATGATGAAGTGCACTATATCATAATAAAGGGTTGATCAATTGTAAATATTTATGACTCCAACTTGGGAGTACCCAAATACATAAAAAAATAATAACAAACATATAGCAACTCATTGATAACAATACAATTATAGTAGAAGACTTTAACACCCCAGTTATATCAATGAACAGATCATCTAAGCAGAAAATCAACAGGGAAACAATCATTTTGAATGAAACACTGGGTCAGATGGATTTAACAGATATATTCAGAACATTCTATCCTAAAGCAGCATAATACATTTTCTCTTCAAATCCACCTGAGACATTCTCCAGAATAGATCCCATACAGGGGCACAAATCTGGCCTCAACAAGTACAGAAAGATTGGGATCATACCATGAATATTTTCTGACCACAACACTATGAAATCTGAAGTCAACCATGAGAAAAACTTTGGAAAGACCACAAACACATCGAGTCTAAACAACGTGCTCCTAAACAATGAATGGGTAAGCCAGGAAATTAAAGAAGAAATAACAGAATATAGGGAAACAGATGAAAATGAAAACATGACAGTCTAGAACTTCGAGAAACAGAAAAAGTAGTCATACAATGGAAATATGTAGCAATACAGGCCTACCTTAAGAAGCAAGAAGAATCTCAAATAGACAATTTAACCTTACACAAAACAGAGCTAGAAAAAGAACAACAAAGCTAAAAGCTAGTATAAGGGAAATAATAAAGATTATAGCAGACATATATGATATAGAAACTAAAAAAAAACAGAACAGATCAATGAAATCAGGAGGTGGTTCTTTGAAAAATTAATAAAATCAGTAACCCCCTAGCTAGTCTTATCAAAAAGAAAAGTGAGAGGACTCAAATAAAGAAAATCACAAATAGGAGAGGAGAAACACCACAGAAATACAATTAGAAGAGAATATGATGAAAAATTATATGTCAACAAATTAGACAACTTTGAAATAATGGATAAATTTCAAGAAACATATAAACTACCAAAACTGAAACAGGAAGAAATAGAAAACTTGAGCAAACAAACAGAAAGTAAACTGAATCAGTAATAAAAAATCTCCCAATAAATAAAAGTCCAGGGTCAGATGGCTTCCCAAGGGAATTCATGGAACATTTAAAGAGTTAATACCCATTCCTCTAAAACTATACCAAAACTAGAAATATAAGGAAAACTTTGAAATTCTCTCTATGAGGCCAGCATTACCCTGATTCCAAAACTAGACAAAGACTCAACTAAAAAAGAGAACTACAGTCCAATATCCCTGATGAACATGAACTAAAGATTCTCAACAAAATGCTAGCAAACCAAATCCAACAGCATTAAAAGAATCATCCACCATGAACAAGTGGGATTTATTCCTGGGCTGCAAGTATGATTCAATAATTGCAAATCAATCATGATACATCACATTAATAAAAGAAACAGTAAGAACTATATGATCCCTTCAATAGATGCAGAAAGAGCATTTGATGAAGTACAACATTCATTTATGATAAAAACTCTCAACAAAGTAGGGATAGAGGGAACATACTACAACATAATGATGGCCATATAGGAAAAAATCCACAGCTAATACCATCTTCAATGGGAAAATCTGAGAGATTTTCCTCTAAGGTCAGGAGCAAGACAAGGATGTCCACTCTCACCATGTCATTTTTTAAAATATGTTTTTACTTATTTGGGGGAAGAGGGAGAGAAAGGGTTTTTTTTAAGATTTTATTTATTTATTCATAGACACACACAGAGAGAGAGACAGAGAGACAGAGAGACTCAGAGACACAAGGCAGAGTGGGCTGCAGATGGCGCTACACCGCTGCACCACCGGGGCTGCCAGGGAGAGAAAGTCTTAAGCAGACTCCTTGCTAAGTGCAGAGCCTGATGCAGGGCTTGATCTCACAACACTGAGATCATAACCTGAGCTGAAATCAAGAGTTGGATGCTTAATAGACTGCATCACCCAGGTGCCCCTCTCACCACTGTTATTTCACATAGCACTGGAAGTCCTAGCCTTAGCAATCAGACAACAAAAAGAAATAAACGGCAGCCAAATTAGCAAGTAAGAAGTCAAAGTTTCACTATTTGCAGATGGCATGATACTCTACATAGAAAACCTGAAATAATTGGTAGAACTAATACACAAAATCAGTAAAGTCACAGGATACAAAACCAACACACAGGAATCTGTTGCATTATCTATACATTGATAATGAAGCAACAGAAAGAGAAATCAAGGAATAAATCCCATTTACAATTGCACCCCAAACCATGAGATACCAAGGAATAAACCTAGCCAAAGAGGTAAAAGATCTGTATTCTAAAAACTATAAAGTGCTTATGAAACACATTGATGATGACACAAAGAAATGGAAAGACATTCCATGGTCATGGATTGGAAAAAGAAATGTTTTAAAAATGTTTATATTACACAACACACTCTACATATTTAATACAATCCTTGTCATAATAACACCAGAATTTTTCACAGAGATAGAACAAGTAATCCTAAAGTTTGTATTGAAGCACAAAAGACCCCAAATAGCCAAAGCAATATTGAAAAAGAAAAGCTAAACTGGAGACATCACAATTCTGGACTTCAAACTATGTTACGAAGTTGTAGTCATCAAGACAGTATGGTACTAACACAAATACAGACACATAGATCAATGGAACAGAATACAGTACCAAGAAATAAACCCACAACTATATGGTTAACTAATCTTTCACCAAGCAGGAAGGAATATCTAATGGGAAAATGAGAGTCTCTTCAACAAATGGTGTTGAGAAATCTGGACTGCAACATGCAAAATGATGAAACTGGACTACTTCTTTCACCACATACAAAAATAAATTCAAAATGGATGAAAGACCTAAATATGAGACAGGAAACCATAAAAATCATAGAGAACACAGGCAGTAGTAACCTCTTTGACATTGGCCATAGC
This sequence comes from Canis lupus dingo, assembly GCF_003254725.2. Taxonomy (NCBI): domain Eukaryota; kingdom Metazoa; phylum Chordata; class Mammalia; order Carnivora; family Canidae; genus Canis; species Canis lupus. The sequence continues at coordinate 71,982,480 of NC_064281.1, forward strand.
AACTTCTTACTAGGTATGTCTCCTGTCACAAAGGAAATAAAAGGAAAAATAAACATTTTCATCAAGATAAAAAGCTATTGCACAGTGAAGGAAATGGTAAACAAAACTAAAAGACAAATGGAATGGCAGATAATATTTGCAAATGACATGTTAGATAAAGGGTTAGTATCTAAAATCTATAAAGAACTTATCAAATTCAATACCCCAAAAATATATAGTCCAGTTAAGAAATGGGCAGAAGACATGGACAGACATCTTTTCCAAAGAATACACACAAATGGCAAATGGCAAAAATTAACAACACAGGAAACTACAGATGTTGGCGAGGATGCAGAGAAGGGGGAATCCTCTTGCACTGTTGGTTGGAATGCAAACTGGTGCAGCCACTGTGAAAATATTATGGAGATTCCTCAACAAGTGAAAAATAGAACTACCCTATGACTCAGCAATTGTACTATTAGGTATTTACCTAAATAATACAAAAATGCTGATTTGAAGGGACACATGCACCCCAATGTTTATAGCAGCAATTTTAACAATAGCCAAATTATGGAAAAAGCCCAAATATCCATCAACTGATGAATGGGCAGAGAAGATGTAGTATATTTGTACAATGGAATATTAGTCATAAATGAAATCTTGCCATTTACAATGATTTGGATAGAGCTAGAGGGTATTTATGCTAAGTGAAATAAGTCAATCAAACAAAAACAAATACCACATGATCTCACTAATATGTGAAATTTAAGAAAGAAAACACATAAACGGGAAAAAAGAGAGAAGCAAACCAGAAAACAGACACTTAACTATAAAGAACAATCTGATGATTACTGGATGGGAGGTGGGTGCAGGTGATGAGTTAAATAGGTGAGAGATATTAAGGAGGACACTTGTGATGACCACTGCGTGTTGTATGTAAGTGATGAATCATTAAATTCTACATCTGAAAATATTACACTCTATGTTAACTAATTGGAACTTAAATAAAAACTTGAAAAAGAAATAAAGATATTTGAACAAGGAAAAAAAACAAAATTAAAAGGGATGGGGAAATTATTTGGGACATGCTCTCTTCAGTGTTTGATACTTAAAGGTAGTCGGTATATTTTTTTTTTCATACAAATATTTATTGGTTGCCTACCATGTAACAGGTGTTATATTAAATACTGGATATATAATAATTAGCTAAATAGATTTGTGGAGTTTATTATATATTAGAGAACATAGACAATAGGTGAACAGATAAAAAATTATTACCCATAATCACCTTATGCAATTTCCAAACTTCATTAAGTGTCAAAATCACCTGGGACCTTGGTGCAAATACAGTTTAGGTCCTACCCTGCCTACCTCAATGAGCCTGGGACTCTGTCCATTAGTTTTCCAGGTGATTCTACTACATACCAAAGTTTGAGAATCGCTCATCTAGTGGTTTGAATAAATATTTAGGGAATAGTCAAGCTGTAAGGGAAGTTCGAATGTCCTATAGTCCAGTGCTTCTCAAACCTTCAATGTGCATTCAAATCACCTAGAAATCTCACCAAAATACACATTCTGATTCACTAAATTTAAGGTAGGTGGCTGAGATTCTGCGCTTCAGATAAGCTTTTAGGTGAGAATCTGGCCTTACGTAGCAAGCTATAGTCCATAGTGTGCATTCCCAAAGTTGGATTTTATTTCTATATCAGATTTTGATCATTCTCATTCACCTTAGTCTCTTCATCAAAATGTGAGAACAGGAATCAGAGTTGTCTGAAGGTGCTAATTAAATATGCAAATGCCCCAAGTGATCTTGGTGTAAACCGAAATTTGAAGACTGATTTTTTTTCCAGAGAAACTGACTACAATTTTTTTCACATGTGTGAAGCATGCTTCAATTCCTCCATTGACCGTAGATCAATGGTTCATCAACCTGGAAATGCATTAGAAACACCTGTGGAGAGGTAAAAACAAATATCAATGTTCTGGTCCAATCCCACACCAATCAAATCTGAGTCTGTGGAGGTGGGCCCCAGGCATCTGTATTTTTATAGAGCTCCCTTGGTGATTCTAATATACATACAGGGCTGAGAACCACTGCTGAAGACAAATTGCCTTTTTATTTAAACTTAGGAATATAGTTGATCTAAATAGAAATTGCAGAATTAACAGAGTTTGTCATCTCCTTTCTGGGCCCTTGTCATAAGCCTTCTTCCCACCAAATACCTTGGTGTTCCTATCATGGTGACTCCCTGACCTCATGTGTCCCATGTCCTGACTTTCTCCCTTCTCTTTGGAATCAAGACTGTGCACCATCCCCTCTGAGACTTTTTTTTCTTTCCTGGTAGAGAGTAGAAACAGATTAATCAGAAAAAGCAATCCCAGGTCATGTTTAAATTAATGTCCTTTCCTCCTTTGATGCTGCACTCTCTTAACCCTATTTGAATAGATGTTTAGGTTCTCTTGAAGTTGTGAATTTCAAGTATGACTGTTTGGAATAATATATATGAGCCTCAAATGAGCAGTCTCCTACTGTAATAATCTTTAGTCCTGGCCTTGCTTAAGGAAGAATTCCTTGTATTGTGGTTGATTTCATTATAAAAGGATTATTTTTTCCTTCATAAATACTGTCCAGGATATTATATGATGATATGTGGGGGTATTTTTTATAGAGGGAAATGTTAACTGTGGCAAGGAAATCATTTTGACAGCATGTCCTTTTGTTATCAAAAATAAATTTAGCGATTTTTAAAGTATATTATTTTCTAAGAATGAGGAAAAGGGAAAGTCTTTGATGAAGACCTTGTAATCAGGGGAACAGAGAGGGAAACAAAGGATACACAAATATGAGAAATTGACTACTTCCAAAAAAAACTGTTACATCAACATCAATTAACATTTATTGAGCACCTACTTGGTATATAACATTCTGCTATCAATTTGAAAAATGACATGGAATATATACCTATAAAACATAATTACCAGTGACTATTTTTGGCTATTTGTTTAAAGTTATTATAGCAAGGAAGAACTTTTAACAAAAGCTGCTTGTAATTTGGTCTCATTTATAAAACTGATTCCTAGGGAGACTTGCTCAGAAGGATAGAAATTAAACCACATCGAAATATTATTTTCTGTTATTCTGATAATTACAACACATACACATAGACGAGGCCAAATGCTATAATTTCAAATATATGATTATGAAATTTCAGTCATTAATCCATTCCCAGAGGAAGTACAGGATGCAGCACACACTGCTTGATATTTCCTTCACTTATCATTAATAAGTGGTGTGGATTTGGACCTATTGATGTGTATGCAGCTATATGTGTATATCACTGAGCTCTAAAGAAATAAGACTCATTCCACAACTCATATATAGGAAGCACTCTTACTTCCTTATGCTTGTGGATGACAAATTATACATTTATACTTTTTCTGTTTTGAAAACGGAGACAAGGCTTGAACTATTTACATAATCACCTGAAAATGTTAGCTAATATATTTGCATGTGAGCTGAAAAGTCTGTGCTATAGCTACTTGGAAAGTGCCAAGACACCTTGACTGGAAGACTCATGCCTGAGAAAGACTAAGAGAATCTGAAAGTTTCATGAACATCCACTTCTCCTAAAAACAGAAATTGGCCATGTTATTTAAAATTCAGAGAAAATTGATATTTGATATAGATTTTCATGTTAATCAATTCAGTTGACCATTTTTAGTATTTTATTTGGTCTTGGTTCTATTATTATTTGGAGTAGAAATCAATTTTGCAAATATTTTATTTTCCAGTTCCAGAAAATGTCCAGAGTGTTTACCTTGTTAGGTAGGAGAAAAATAGATTGAGGAAACTTTAATGCAAGCTCTTATCACTCTAGGATGTCTGTAGCCTGCTCCATACCATGCCTTGAAAATGATGCATTTGAACAGCCTAAAGAGGCCTGGTCCCTATATAATGGGATATCTTTCCAATTTTGTTTTATAATTATGATTTGCCTTGGACCTGTGAGGGTGTACTTATCTGATTGGCTTGATTATATTCTCTCTGAAGGTAATCCAAGGTGAGAAACTTTCCACAGGTGAGGATATAACTTATTTACAAGTTGGTAAATAATGTCTACTGTTAATTTTTAAATTTTACTATACTTAAAGCACGTGGTATGGTCACAGTTCAGGTTGGAAATAGTGCGTCAAATTCTAGTAACGACTAGGCAGTTAGTATTGTCAAAAAGGAGGAGAAAGAAGGATGCTTGAATAAACAGGTAAAGGAAGAAGAAAAGAAGTGAGAAGACAGGAAAACACCTCTATGTGTATTATGAGATACATATCCTGAGCATGAGAACCTGTCTATCGAGTTCATCAGCTCCTACTGTTTTCTTTTTTAAAAAATATTTTATTTAAATTCAATTTGCCAACATATAGTATAACATCCAGTGCTCATTCCATCAAGCTCCTATTGTTTTCAAAGAGATTATATATATGATCATAGAGCATTACATGTACTCAAATTTGGGGAAAATAGTTACTCATTTCTAGTTCACATATCTTAGCTATGATCTTAAAAGAAACAGTGAAATAGATTCTAGAACAACATAAGGAAATAACTCTCTATAGTTATCAGGCATTTCTAGCTATCAGGCATTTATACACACTGAGCAAGTAGATGATCTTTGTTCTGAACTATCTTTTTAAGGATATGTATATGATGAACAGTCTTGCTAGATAGAGATAGTGTCTCCAGCTAGAATAAAGGCCATATTTGCTTCTGTAAATATACTACAAATAATGTCTCTCTCCAGGGAAAAGATCATGCATTCTAATGGCCTATTATTAACTGTTTAGGTTAAGCTTGAAGTTCCTCTCCTATAATGTAACCCACAGTCTATATAGATGTTACCTGGACCTCTTCAGATTGCCTTTGTGAATTGGGGTTTAGGGAATTTAAACAATTACTAATACTTTGGATACTGATATTACTATGAACAATAAACTGTCTGTCTCTGATCCAGGAGTCTCATGTTTTCTACTAGGCTAACTTGTTAGCTTGCAGGTAGGGTAAAATCTCAGAAATTTCATGGTCCTTGACAAACAGTAGAAGGTCAGATCTAAAAGAAATATTGGAGATATGAAGTACAACCCACTCTATATTATAAATGAAGAAATTTATACCCAGAATTTAATTTGTCTGCCAAAGGTCAAAAAGTGATTAACAAAAGAATCAGGACTAAAGGTAATTAAAGCATATCCAAAAGATAACCAATTTAACTCCAAATTTGTTGATAATCCCCATTTTGAATTTAACAATACCCTTTCCAGATATCCTTAGATTTCTCTTATATCTATGTTTCCTCCTCATGAGTACGTTTGTTTCTGACTACCATAGTCTTCAGGCCCAGCACCATTAGGCAAAATAGGCTTGAAAAAATAAGACAGGAAAAAGAATTTGAAATGTGAAGAGGGTTATTCTCAGAGCCTAAGAAGTAGAAAAATTGAGGAAATAGAGCATGTTTTAAAAAATAGAACTAGTTTATTCATTCATTCAACACAAAAAAAAATCACTGGTTAAATACTAGGTGCCAGGTATCATGCTAGGTATTGAGTGTGCTGGTGATTATTAAACAATCAGTGGAAAACAAGCCAGTTTTGTTGAGTTTACGACTTCTTATGGTGGAAGTATTCCCACCATGGCTTATTTCAAACGATCAAAAGGACATCAATTAGCTCACAAAATTCCTGAAAGTGTAACAATGGGCTCCTGTGAGTCAGTACAAGCCGGCTCTGGCATAAGCTGTCTCCAGAACAACATTGCCTGAGGTTCTATCAGTAAACACCATAGAAATGCTCTCTGTCTTTCCAGGGATTACTGATAAACAGGTATACAAGCAAATAGAACATGACTGGGAAAGTAAACAGAAAAATATTCCCCTAAAAGCACTCCTCAACCCAGTCTTAAAGATGAGGGACAGGAAGATCTTCCCAAAGAAATTACATCTATTTGGAGACCAGAAGCATAAGGAGTTTGCTGAATGAGGGAAGGCTGGGAGGTGAGAGAAGATGGTTTTTCTATTAGGGAGCTGTAAAGACTAAGAGCAGTAGGGAAAGTAGCAAAAGGTGAGGCTGAAGACATAGGGAGAGATAGACAATGATCAACCTCCTAGGATGGGTTAACAAGTTTAGACATTAGCCTCAGGCACCATTTCCTCCAGTAAGTCTACAAAATACCAATAGGTATATGGGGGGAAAGAGGATGTAGAAGAAAAGAAAGAAAAAGAAAAACCTATGCTCAAAAACTATTTTTGGAAGTACTGGTTGGTCAATTATTTTTTAATTCCAGGTAGTTCTACAGTGTAGTATTGGTTTCAGGAGTAAAATTTAGTGATTCGTCACTTAGATATAACACCTAATGCTCATCACAAGTGCCCTCCTTAATGCCCACCACCCATTTAGCTCATGATACCACCCCTTCTCCCCTCCAGCTACCCTCAGGTTGTACTCTACAGTTAAGGGTCATTCATTTTTTGCTTCCCTTTCTGTTTTTATCTTATGTTTTCTTTCCATTCCCCCATTGATTTGTCTGGTTTCTTAAATTTCACATATGAGTGAAATCACATAGTATTTGTCTTTCTCTTACTTATTTTGCTTAGCATAATACATTTTATGTCTATCCACGTTGTTGCAAATGGCAAGATTTCATTCTTTTTTTGACTGAGTAATATCAATTATGTATGGATATTTGGTCTTTTTCAATAATGTGGCCATTGTTAATAATGTTGCTATAAACATTGGGATGCATGTGTCCCTTCATATCAGTATTTTTGTATCCTTTGGATAAATATCCAATGGTGCAATTGCTGAGTCATAGGGTCATTTTATTTTTAACTTCAAGGAACCTCCACACTGTTTTCCAGAGTGGCCACACTAGTTTGCATTTCTACCAATAGTACAAAAGGATTCCCCTTTCTCTGCATCTCATCACCGTTTGTTGTTTCCTGAGTTGTTAATTTTACCCATTATGACAGTTGTGAGGTGCTCTCTCATCGTGGTTTAGATTAGTATTTCTTTGATGATGAGTGATGTTGAGCATTTTTTCATCTGTTAGCCATTTGTACTTTTTCCTTGGAGAAATGTCTGTTCATGTCTTCTGCTCATTTCTTAACTGGAGTATGTATTTTTTGGGTGTTGATTTTGATTAGTTCTTTATAGATTCTGGAAACTAGTTCTTTATCCAACATGTCATTTGCAAATATTATGTCCCATTCCATCAGTTGCATTTTAGTTTTGTTGATAATTTCCTTTGCTGAGCAGATGGTTTTAATTCTGATGAGGCCCCAATAGTACAGTTTTGCTTTGGTTTTCCTTGCCTCTGGAGATGTGTCTAGTATAGCTGCTGTGCCTAAGGTCAAATAGGTTGTTGTCTGTGTTCCCCTCTAGAATTTTGATGGATTCTTGTCTCACGATCTTTCATCCATTTTGAATTTATTTTTGTGTATGGAGTAAGAAAGTTTTCCAGTTTCTTTTTTTTTTAAGATCTTATTTATTCATTCATGACAGACACACACACACACACACACACAGAGAGAGAGAGAGAGAGAGAGAGAGAAGCAAAGGGAGAAGCAGGCTCCATGCAGGGAGCCTGACGTGGGACTCACTTCCAGGTCTCCAGGATCACACCCTGGGCCAAAGGCGGCACTAAATGGCTGGGCCACCAGGGCTGCCCAGTTTTTCAGTTTCATTATTTTTATATCACTGTCTAGTTTTCCCAACAATATTTTTGTTGAAGAGACTGTATTTTTTTTTCCATTGGATATTCTTTCCTGCTTTGTCAAAGATTAGTTGACCAAAGAGTTGAGAGTCCGTTTCTGGGTTCTCTCCTCTGATCCACTGATCTTTGTGTCTGTTTTTGTGCCAGTATTATACTGTCTTGATTTGTGATAATAGCTTTGTAATATAACTTGAAGTCTGGGATTGTGATGCCTCCTACTTTGCTTTTTTTTTTCAACATTAAATTGGCTATTCAAGGTCTTTTGTAGTTCCATACAAATCTTAAGATGGTTTGTTCTAGTTCTATGAAAAATGCTGCTGTTATTTTTATTGGGATTACATTGAATGTGTAGATTGCTTTGGGTAATGTAGACATTTTAACATTTGTTCTTCCAATCCATGAGCATGGGATATTTTTCCATTTGTTTGTGTTTCCTTCAATTTCTTTCATAAATGTTCTATAGTTTTCAGTGTATAGATCTTTTGCCTCTTTCATTAGGTTTATTCCTAGATATCAGATTATTTTGGTGCGATTGTAAATGGGGATGATTCCTTGATTTCTCTTTCTGCTGCTTCATTATGAGTGTAGAGATAATACAACAGATTTCTGAATTCTGAATTTCTGTTGACTTTATCTCCTGTGACTGCTGAATTCATATATTAGTTCTCGAATTTTTTTGGTTTAGTCTTTCCTTTTCCACATAGTGTATCATGTAGTCTGAGAAGAGTGAATTTGACTCCTTTGACAATTTCAATGCCTTTTATTTTGTTGTTGTTGTTTTTGTTGTTGATGTTGTTGTTGTTTGATTGGTGAAGCCAGGACTTCTATAATATGTTGAGTAACAGTGATGAGAGTGGACATCTTTGTCATGTTCCTGATCTTATGGGAAAAGCTCACAGTTTTCCCCATTGGGAATGATATTAGCTGTGAGTCTTTTGTATGTGGTCTTTATGATGTTGAAGTATATTTCTTCTATCCCTACTTTCTTGAGAGTTCTTATCAAGAAAGAATGCTGTATTTTGTCAAATGTTTTTATGTATCCATTGAGAAGATCATATGTTTCTTATTATTTCTTTTATTAATATGGTGTACCACATTGATTTATTTGTGGCTGCTGAACAACCCCTGCAGCCCAGGAACAAATCTCACTTGATCATAGTGAATAATACCTTTAATGTATTCTTGGATTCAATTTCTTAGCATTTTGTTAAGAATTTTTGCATTCATATTCATCAGGGATATTGGTCTATAATTTTCCTTTTTAGTGGGATATTTTCCTGAATTTGGAATCAAGGTAATACTGACTCCATAGGATGAGTTTGGAAGTTTTCCAGCCATTTCTACTCTTTGTAACTGCTTCAGAAGAATAGGTATCAATTATTTTTTAAATGTTTGGTAGACTTTCCCTAGAAAGCCATCCAGCCCTGGGCTATTGCTTGTTGGGAGATTTTTGATTACTCATTCAATTTCTTTGCTGGTTAGGAGTCTGTTCAGATTTTCTATTTCTTCTTTCAGTTTTGGTAGTTTATATGATTCCAGGAATTTATCCATTTCTCACAGATTACCCACTTGTTGGCATATAATTTTTTATAATATTCTTGTGTAATTGTATTTCTTTGATGATGATTATGATCTCTCCACTTTCACAATTTTATTCTCTTTTCCTTTTGGTAAGTCTGGCTAGGGGGTTAGCAATTTTACTAATTCTTTCAGAGAAACAGCTCCTAGTTTAATTGATGTGTTCTACTGCTGTTTTTTTTTTTAACCTATATCATTGATTTCTGCTCTAATCTTTATCTTCTGCTGGATTTAGGCTTTATTGCTATTCTTGTTCGAGCTGCTTTTGGTGAAAGGTTAGGTTGTGTATCAGAGACTTTCGTTGCTTCTTGCATAAGGTCTATATTGCTATATACTTCCATCTTATGACTGCCTTGTTGAGTCCCAAAGGTTTTGGCTGTCATGTTTTCCATTTGCTTTGCTTCCATGTATTTTTTTTATTTCTTCTTTAATTTCCTGGTTAACCCATTCATTCTTTAGTAGGATGTTCTTTAAGCTCCATGTATTTGTAGTCATTCCAAATTTTCTCTTGTGATTGACTTCAGGTTTCATAGCATTGTAGTCTGAAAATATGAATGGTATGATCTCAATCTCTTTGTACTTGTTGAGGGCTGATTTGTGACCTAGCAGGTGATCTCTTCTGGAGAAGGTTCCATGTGCATTAGAGAAGAATGTGTATTTTGCTGTTTTAGGATGAAATGTTCTGAATATTTGTTAAGTCCATCTGGTCCAGTGTTTCATTCAAAGCTATTGTTTCCTTGATGATTTTCTGCTTTGATGATCTATCCGATAATATAAGTGGAGTTGAAAGTCTTCTGCAATTATTGTGTTATTGTCAATTAGTTCCTTCCTGTTTGTTATTAATTGATTTATATATTGGCTGCTCCCAATTTGGGGGCATAAATATTTACAATTGTTAGATCTTGCTGTTGGATAAATCCCTTAATTATGATATATTGCCCTTTTTTTTTGCCCTTTTTCATCTTTTCTAACAGTCTTTGTTCTAAAGTCTAGTTTATCTGATTTAAGTATGGTTACTCTGGCTTTCTTTTGATGTCCACTAGCATGATAAGTGGTTTTCCATATCTTCACTTTCAGTCTGTACAATTTTTTTTAGGTCTAAAGCTAGTATCTTGTAGGCAGCATGTAGATGAGTCTTGTGGTTTTATACATTCTGATACCCTATGTCTTTTGATTGTAGCGTTTAGTTTATTTGCATTCAAAGTATTTATTGATAGATATGAATTTAGTGACATTGTATTACCTTTAAAGTCACTGTTCCTGTACATGGTCTCCATTCCTTTTTAGTTTTTGTTGCTTTTAGTGACTCTTTCCCACTCAAGGAGTCCATTTTAATATTTCTTGTAGGGCTGGTTTAGTGTTCACTGACTCCTTTAGTTTTTATTTGTCTTGGAAAGTCTTTATTTCTCCTATTATTCTGAATGACAGCCTTTCTGGATATAGTGTTCCTAGGTGCATATTTTTCCCATTTAGTATGTTGAATATGTCATGTCACTTCTTTCTGGCCTGCCAGATTTCTGTGGACAGACCTCCTGGCAATCTTATGTGTCTAACCTTGTAAATTAAGGACCTTTTGTCCCTAGCTGCTTTCGGAGTTCTCTCTTTATCTTTGTATTTTGGAAGTTTCATTCTATCTTGGTTGGCATTGACCTCTTTTTGTTGATTTTGAGGGGAGTTATTGTGCCTCATGAACTTGAATGACTGTTCCCTTCCCCAGATTAGGGAAGTTCTCAGCTATAATTTGTTCAAATAACTTCCTGCCTGTTTTCCTCATTATTCTTCTTCTGGAACTCCTATGATATGGATATCATTGTGCTTTGTGGAATTGTTGAGCTCCCTGAATCTATATTCATGATCTAATAGTTTTCTTTCCCTCTTCAGCTTCATTATTTCCCATAATTTTATCTCCTATATCACCTATGTGTTCCACTGTTGTAACTGAGATGTGAAACTTACTGGTTGTAATCACAGTGAGGATGGAGATAGTTGATCAATGTTAAATAGTTGTCCTCACTATAGTATTTATCAGTCTTTAACCTATTGATGGTTCTCCCAGAGTGAGATATAGTATATATTATTTCTTGGGATTATTGGACTGTGGAACACCTCTCATTTATTTCTATGACTATATATCAGGAGTAGGGTGCTAAGAAACTAGTGTCTACAAAACACATTCTAAAAGTGCTCTTCTGAGGACAATAGAAAGGCATCATAGGTTTTTAAGCCACAATGACATGATCAGATAATGTTGAAAGTGTTTTCTTTCACTAATTAGCTATTCATTTTGTATCATGTTTTTCTATTGCCTCCAACCATCCTGAACTTTCTTCTATCCCCCAAATGTAAAAAGACTTAGGAAAACGTCCAAATGCATCTTAATAGTAAAAACTAAAATTGTCTTGCATAAGTACTACACTGGTACTAAATTTGATAAATTTCATTGTTTTGGTTTCTGACTTTAATCCTTTTTTTAAAAAAAGTTCCCATTATTTCTAAAAAACAGAGTAAGATCTGAGTCTGTCTCAAATCTTAGGCCTCATTTTCTTCAAAAGGTAACAATGACAAACTTAATCCATTCATCTCTAGAAGATTATAGACTCCCACACCTGAAATGGGAATTGTAGGTCAGATGATCATACATTTTATATCCCCTTTATAACAACTTCATTCTACATAAGGAATGAACAGGACAGTGATTATCTTAGAGAAGAAAAAGAAAGAAGTGGAGAGGAGAGAAAAATGACCATTTAGTGACCTATCAGAGCTTGTCGAAGTCTGATATAATTAACAAATTTGTATAGCTCTAGCAATTGTAATTCTAATTATTTGCTAGCTGAAGGCAAATTTCACTGATATAAGTTAGGAAATCATGTAAATAGCCTAATTAATATAATTTGCCTTATGTTCTAGTTCTACTAAGAAAGCGAAAACAAATATGTCATTTTTAAGAATAAATACCATGGTATAGACTAAATATTATAAATGTTCAGTTTGTAGAACAAATATTGCATATTATGGACCCTTTTCAGTAATTCTATGAAGTTCAGTATGATTTAATGAAATTATGTTAGTTGTTTGAGTTTTACAACTGCATTACAATAAAAAGAAAGCATTTCCTTTGAATAGATAAGAGGAAGATCCTTGACAAAATAGCATAGTAGAGTTTACAATGCTGTGGGCTTGAAGAGATAAAGATTTCATTCTTTTTCTTGCCAGTTCTCTAATCTCAAGAGAACCCCAAAGTTAAAATAAATCTTTTAAGAATTCCATATGCTAGTGGTGGAGAGATATAATAAATGAATCTTTGCCATTTTTTCATGTAGAATTGAGAGATAAAGCTGCTTATAAAACCCTAAAAGACTTAAAAATCATTTCTGTAGATTGTCATATGTTAATGTCAGTGAACATTTAATCACCACATGTGAAAATGCATAGTGCAATGGTTGGCTTTCATTGCTCTTTGTCTGAGGGCTCCACTTTGCCCCATTATATTTAATCACCTGCCCTCTGTCCTGCCGTCAAGTACTTATCTCTCAAAAACCACTTAAGACTACCATGATGAAGAGAGAGAGAAGGAAAGATTATTATAGAGTTAATAAAGAATTATTTATTGAGGTTCTATATTTCTAGCACTATGCAAGGCACTCTAAAGTAAAACAAAACAAAACAAAGCAAAAACACCCACAGTGTTTTAAGGGCACACATGGCCTCCTGCCTTGAAAATTTCTCCTATGTATTTGAAGTATCAAAACTCCCACTTACAAATCAATTATAGACCAACCAAGTGATATATATACATATATATACACATATATATATAGACATATACATACATATACACATATATACACATACACATACATGATTCATTTTTCAATTTTTAAAGATAAAGCTTGAATGAGCTACATATTTAACACATATTCAGTGTATATTAAGGGTTGGGCATGGATGGACTTGATAACAATGTATAGAATGTGATAACTATGATTAATGCTTTGAAGTTTCATTTGACTACTTTAATGGTAAATCTTGACCATCAGAAAGCACAAGGTGGAAACAACTGTAAGAGTTTCTTGAAGGAATGGAGACAATGGATGTCTGGAAGAATTTGAGCAGAAGGTTTAGTCCTGGAAAGGTTAAATAGTTGGGAGATTTAGAGTGAAGATAAGTCAGGGTATAAAGAGATTCCAGGCCATTAAAGGCCAATAAACATAACCATTGGTCTTTTTATCCCCATCACTTCAAAATTTTACTAAATATAGATAAATAATGAAATAATCCTGAGTCAGAAAGTGAGAATCCTAAAAGAGTAGATAGAGCAAAATATTATATAGTAAATGCAAAAAAGAAAATCATTTCACAGTAGCATAGGCTGAAAATATTGTGTTGAAAAGTTTAAAGGGGTTTAGGTAAAATTTTAGTTGAAATTCCTATAGCCATCTACTAAGTAAAGTGATAAATATTTCTAATATATGCAGATTGACAATCTATATTGTCATATGCAATCCATATGCATATGCAGAAGACAATTCAAAGAATAAGGCTTTGAGATATTAAAAATATATTTAAGCTCTATTTAACTTTACCTTTTTTATAACCAGGAGATAAGAATGAAAAACAAAGAAAGTGCTATTGATAACACATACTTAGAGATAAAAACACTCATAGGGATATTCTTGTGAGCATTTCAGTGTTATATTCACCCTTGTAACAGAATTGAATCACATATAATAGGAAGTGAATGAAAATTTGTTGATTGAATTAGATTATAAGGGATAATGCATATGCTACTACAATTAGTTTTTGGCAGATGAAAAAGGAGTTATACTGTATTGGGTGTGGTGGAGAGTAATGTGGATATACTGAATATTGAAAAATGTCTGATTAAGTTATGATATATTCTGCATACGCAACAAATCTTAAATTTCTAAAAAGGAGGGAGATGGAGAGGAAGAGCAGGAGAAGGAGGGGTGCAGGAAGGCAAGGAGAGAGGGAGGGAGTGGGAAGGAGTGAAGGAGAAAGGAAGGAATGGGTGAGGAGGGAAGAAGTAGGAAGGGAAGATGGATAGGGGAGGAAGGAAGTGAGGGAGAGACAAAGAAAGGTTATTTCTATTATAGGAAATCATAGATCAAAGCCTATATGTGTAATATTTTCTAGAGTGTAAATGAATATACTCAAAATAACATTTCATGCCGGCCAAAATGAAATAAAACAAGTAAGTATAATGAATTTGAAAAAAAAAAAACCTGTATGAAAAAATAGCTTTCTCTTTTACATGGCAAATTCCAACTGATAAAACATACTAGCACTGTTTAAACCATCAGATCACAGTTATAGTAAGAAATATTATACCCATTCTAAATATGAAATATGGTAAATCAATAATTTTCTAGAGTAACATTTCAGAATCATTAGATTATGATAGGAATCATAAATTATAAACAATGACAGATTTTTTTAATAATAAATTTATTTTTATTGGTGTTCAATTTGCCAACAAACAGAATAACACCCAGTGCTCATCCCGTCAAGTGCCCACCTCAGTGCCTGCCACCCACTCACCCCCACCCCCCGCCCTCCTCCCCTTCCACCACCCCCACTGCGCCTCCCAGAGTTAGGAGTCTCCTGTGTTCTGTCTCCCCTTCTAATATTTCCCACTTATTTTTTCTCCTTTCCCATTTGTTTCCTTTCACTTTTTTTATATTTCCCAAATGAATGAGACCATATAATGTTTGTCCTTCTCCAATTGACTTACTTCACTCAGCATAATACCCTCCAGTTCCATCCACGCTGAAGCAAATGGTGGGTATTTGTCGTTTCTAATGGTTGAGTAATATTCCATTGTATACATAAACCACATCTTCTTTATCCTTTCATCTTTCAATGGACACCAAGGTTCCTTCCACAGTTTGGCTATTGCGGACTTTGGGACTAGAAACATCGGGGTGCAGATGTCCCGGCATTTCATTGCATCTGTATCTTTGGGGTAAATTCCCAGCAGTGAAATTGCTGGGTAGTAGGGCAGATCTATTTTTAACTCTTGGAAAAACCTCCACACAGTTTTCCAGAGAGGCTGCACCAGTTCAGATTCCCACCAACAGTGAAAGAAGGTTCCCTTTTCTCCGCATCCCCTCCAACATTTGTTGTTTCCTGCCTTGTTAATTTTCCCCATTCTCACTGGTGTGAGGTGGTATCTCATTGTGGTTCGGATTTGTATTTTTCTGATAGCAAGTGATGCAGAGCATTTTTCTCATGTGCTTGTTGGCCATGTCTATGTCTTCCTCTGTGAGATTTCTGTTCATGTCTTTTGCCAATTTCATAATTGGATTGTCTGTTTCTTTGCTGTTGAGTTTAATAAGTTCTTTATAGATCTTGGAAACTAGCCCTTTATCTGATACGTCATTTGCAAAATCTTCTCCCATTCTGTAGGTTGTCTTTTAGTTTTGTTGTAGCCAATAGGATCCAACAGTGGAGTAAGAAGATTATTCACCATGACCACGTAGGATTTATCCCCGGGATGCAAGGCTGGTTCAACACTCATAAAACAATCAATGTGATTCATCATATCATCAAGAGAAAAAACAAGAACCACATGATCCTTTCAATAGATGCAGAGAAAGCATTTGACAAAATACAGCATCCATTCCTGATCAAAACTCTTCAGAGTGTAGGGATAGAGGGAACATTCCTCAACAACTTAAAAGCCATCTATGAAAAGCCCACAACAAATATCATTCTCAATGGGGAAACACTGGGAGCCTTTCCCCTAAGATCAGGAACAAGACAGGGATGTCCACTCTCACCACTGCTATTCAACATAGTACTGGAAGTCCTAGCCTCAGCAATAAGACAACAAGAAAAAAAATAAAAGGCATTCAAATTGGCAAAGAAGAAGTCGAACTCTCCCTCTTCGCCAATGACATGATACTCTACATAGAAAACTCAAAAGACCCCACCCCAAGATTGCTAGAACTCACAGCAATTTGGGGGTGTGGCAGGATACAAAATCAATGCCCAGAAGTCAGTGGCATTTCTATACACTAACAATGAGACTGAAGAAAGAGAAATTCAGGAGTCAATCTCATTTACAATTGCACCCAAATACATAAGATACCTAGGAATAAACTTAACCAAAGAGGTAAAGTATCTATATCCTAAAAACTACAGAACACATCTGAAAGAAATTGAGGAAGACACAAAGAGATGGAAAAATGTTCCATGCTCATGGAGTAGAAGAATTAATATTGTGAAAATGTCAATGCTACCCAGGGCAATTTACACGTTTAATGCAATCCCTATCAAACTACCATGGACTTTCTTTAGAGAGTTGGAGCTAATCATCTTAAGATTTGTGTGGAATCAGAAAAAACCTCGAATAGCCAGGGGAATTTTAAAAAAGAAAACAATAGCTGGGGGCATCGCAATGCCAGATTTCAGGTTGTACTACAAAGCTGTGGTCATCAAGACAGTGTGGTACTGGCACAACAACAGACACAGAACAATGGAACAGAATAGAGAATCCAGAAGTGGACCCTCAACTTTGTGGTCAACTAATATTCGACAAAGGAGGAAAGACTATCCATTGGAAGAAAGACAGTCTCTTCAATAAATGGTGCTGAGAAAATTGGACATCCACATACAGAAGAATGAAACTAGACCACTCTCTTGCACCATATACAAAGGTAGACTCAAAATGGATGAAAGATCTAAATGTGAGACAAGATTCCATCAAAATCCTAGAGGATAACACAGGCAACACCCTTTTTGAACTCAGCCACAGTAACTTCTTGCAAGATACATCCACGAAGGCAAGAGAAACAAAATCAAGGGGGGAGGAGCAAGATGGCGGAAGAGTAGGGTCCCCAAATCACCTGTCCCCACCAAATTACCTAGAAAACCTTCAAATTATCCTGAAAATCTATGAATTCGGCCTGAGATTTAAAGAGAGAACACTTGGAATGCTACAGTGAGAAGAGTTCGCACTTCTATCAAGGTAGGAAGATGGGGGGAAAAAGAAATAAAAACACAAAAGGCCTCCAAGGGGGAGAGGCCCTGCAAGGAGCTGGGCTGAGGCTGGGGTGAGTGTCCCCAGGACAGGAGAGCCCCGTCCTGGAGAAGCAGGAACTGCACCAACCTTCCCGGGCGGAAAGGGGCTCACAGGGAGTTAGAGCAGGACCTCAGGAGAGCGGGGATGCCCTCAGGTTCCCTGGGACAATAACAGAGCTACTGCGTGCCCAGGAGAGTGTGCCATACCCCGCGGCCCAGCTCCCTAAAAGACTGTAGCTCGCATGGCCGGACCGGAGCAGCTCGGCGGCTCGGGCAGAGGAAGAGGCTCCGGGCGAAGGGGCTGCGCGGCTCCAGGAGTGCGAATCCAACAGCGCAGGCACCGGGAGCACTGGGCGCCGGACACAGCCCATAATCCGGCCCCCCCCCGGGACAGGGAGAGGCCGGGAGGGCCCAGGACAGCACAGACACTCCTGCCCAAGCTGAGCAGATCAGCGGCCCCGCCCCGGAGCCTCCAGACCCTGCAGACAGAGAGCTCCTAATAGTTACTGTGGGAGCTGAATCAAGGTTTCCAGAGCTGGCCGCGCCACTGCTGTTGTACCTCCTGGGGCCTCACGGGATAAACAACCCCCACTGAGCCCTGCACCAGGCAGGGGGCAGAGCAGCTCCCCCAAGTGCTAACACCTGAAAATCAGCACAACAGGCCCCTCCCCCAGAACACCAGCTAGATGGACAAGTTTCAGAGGAAGTCAAGGGACTTAAAGTATACAGAATCAGAAGATACTCCCCGTGGGTTTTTTGTTTTTTTGTTTGTTTGTTTGTGTTTTGTTTTGTTTTGTTTTGCTTTTTGATTTGTTTGCTTCCCCCACCCTTTTTTTCCCTTTCTTTCTTTTTCTTTCTCTTTTTCTTCTTTTTTTTTCTTCCTTTTTTTTCTCTTTCTCTTTTCTTTCCTTCTTTCTCTCTCTTTTGCTCCTTTTCCCAATACAACTTGCTTTTTGGCCACTCTGCAATGAGCAAAATGACTAGAAGGAAAACCTCCCCTCAAAAGAAAGAATCAGAAACAGTCCTCTCTCCCACAGAGTTACAAAATCTGGATTACAATTCAATGTCAGAAGAAGCACTATTATACAGTTACTGGTGGCTCTAGAAAAAAAGCATAAAGGACTCAAGAGATTTCATGACTGCAGAATTTATAGCTAATCAGGCAGAAATTAAAAATCAATTGAATGAGATGCAATCCAACCTAGAAGTCCTAATGACGAGGGTTAACGAGGTGGAAGAACAAGTGAGTGACATAGAAGACAAGTTGATGGCAAACAGGGAAACTGAGGAAAAAAGAGACAAACAATTAAAAGACCATGAGGATAAATTAAGGGAAATAAATGACAGCCTGAGGAAGAAAAACCTACGTTTAATTGGGGTTCCCGAGGGCGCCGAAAAGGACAGAGGGCCAGAATATGTATTTGATGAGCAAATCATAGCTGAAAACTTTCCTAATCTGGGAAGGGAAACAGGCATTCAGATCCAGGAAATAGAGAGATCCCCCCTAAAATCAATAAAAGCCACTCAACACCTCGACATTTAATAGTGACACTTGCAAATTACAAAGATAAAAAGAAGATCCTTAAAGCAGCCAGAGACAAGAAATCCCTGACTTTTATGGGGAGGAGTATTAGGGTAACAGCAGACCTCTCCACAGAGACCTGGCAGGCCAGGAAGGGATGGCAGGATATATTCAGGGTCCTAAATGAGAAAAGCATGCAACCAAGAATACTTTATCCAGCAAGGCTCTCATTCAGAATGGAAGGAGAGATAAAGAGCTTCCAAGACAGGCAGGAACTGAAAGAATATGTGACCTCCAAACCAGCTCTGCAAGAAATTTTAAGGGGGACTCTTAAAATTATCCTTTAAGAAGAAGTCCAGTGAAACAATCCACAAAAACAAGGACTGAACAGATATCATGATGACACTAAACTCATATCTTTCAATAGTAACTCTGAATGAGAACAGCCTTAATGACCCCATCAAAAGGGGCAGGGTGTCAAACCGGATAAAAAAGCAGGACCCATCTATTTGCTGTCTACAGGAGACTCATTTGAGACAGAAGGACACCTACAGCCTGAAAATAAAAGGTTGGAGAACCATTTACCAGTCAAATGGTCCTCAAAAGAAAGCAGGGGTAGTCATCCTTATATCAGGTAAACTAAAATTTACCCCGAAGACTGTACTAAGAGATGAAGGGGGACACTATATCATACTTAAAGGATCTATCCAACAAGAGGACTTAACAATCCTCAATATATATGCCCCGAATGTGGGAGCTGCCAAATATATCAATCAATTAATAACCAAAGTGAATAAATACTTAGATAATAATACACGTATACTTGGTGCCTTCAATGTAGTGCATTCTACACTTGATAGGTCTTCTAAACACAACATCTCCAAAGAAACGAGAGCTTTAAATGATACACTGGACCAGATGGATTTCACAGATATCTACAGAACTTTACATCCAAACTCAACTGAATACGCATTCTTCTCAAGTGCACATGGAACTTTCTCCAGAATAGACCACATACTGGATCACAAATAAGGTCTGAACTGATACCAAAAGATTGGGATCATCCCCTGCATATTCGCAGACCATAATGCCTTGAAGTTAGAACTAAATCACAACAAGAAGTTTGGAAGGACTTCAAACACATGGAGGTTAAGGACCATCCTGCTAAAAGATGAAAGGATCAACCAGGAAATTAAGGAAGAATTAAAAAGATTCATGGAAACTAATGAGAATGAAGATAACCATTCAAAATCTTTGGGATACAGCAAAAGCAGTCCTGAGGGGGAAATACATTGCAATACAAGCTTCCATCCAAAAACTGGAAAGAACTCAAATACAAAAGGTAACCTTACACCTAAAGAAGGTAGAGAAAAAAACAGCAAATAGATCCTACACCCAGCAGAAGAAGAGAGTTAATAAATATTCGAGCAGAACTCAACGAAATCGAGACCAGAAGAGCTGTGGAACAGATCAACAAAACCAGGAGTTGGTTCTTTGAAAGAACTAATAAGATAGATAAACCATTACCCAGCCTTATTAACAAGAAGAGAAAGAGAATCAAATTAATAAAATCTTGACTGAGAAAGGAGAGATCACTACCAACACCAAGGAAATACAAACTATTTTAAAAACATATTATGAACAGCTATACGCCAATAAATTAGGCAATCTAGAAGAAATGGGCGCATTCCTGGAAAGCCACAAACTACCAAAACTGGAACAGGAAGAAATAGAAAACCTGAACAGGCCAATAATCAGGGAGGAAATTGAAGCAGTCATCAAAAACCTCCCAAGACACAAGAGTCCAGGGCCAGATGGCTTCCCTGGGGAATTCTATCAGACATTTAAAGAAGAAACTGTATCTATTCTACTAAAGCTGTTTGGAAAGATAGAAAGAGATGGAGTACTTCCAAATTCATTCTATGAGGCCAGCATCACCTTAATTCCAAAACCAGACAAAGACCCCACCAAAAAGGAGAATTATAGACCAATATCCCTGATGAACATGGATGCAAAAATTCTCAACAACATACTAGCCAATAGGATTTCTCAGTATCTTTAAAGCGATCTGTGAACACCCCACTGCAAATATCATTCTCAGTGGGGAAACACTGGGATCCTTTCCCCTAAGATTAGGTACTCGAATTGGATGTCCACTCTCAGCACTGCTATTCAATATCGTAGTAGAAGTCCTAGCCTCAGCAATCAGGAAGCAAAAAAATAAAAAATAAAACACATTCAAATTGGCAAAGAAGAAGGCAAACTCTCCCTCTTCGCAGATGACATGATACTGTATGTAGAAAACCCAAAAGACTCCACCTGAAGATTGCTAGAACTCATAGAGCAATTCGGCTTGTGGCAGGATACAAAATCAGTGCCCAGAAATCAGTGGCATTTCTATACACTCAAAATGAGACTGAAGAAAGAGAAATTAAGGGGTCAATCCCATTTACAATTGCACCCAAATGCATAAGATACCTAGGAATAAACCTCACCAAAGAGGCAAAGGATCTATACCCTAAAAACTACAGAAAACTTCTGAAAGAAATTGAGGAAGGCAAAAAGAGATGAAAAATATTCCATGCTCATGGATTCAAAAAATTAATTTTGTGAAATTGTCAATGTTACCCAGGGCAATTTGCACATTTAATTCAATCCCTATCAAAATACCACGAACTTTCTTCAGAGAGTTGGAACAAATCATCTTAAGATTTGTGTGGAATCAGCAAAGACCCTGAATAGCCAGGGGAATATTAAGAAAGCAAACCATAGTTGGGGGCATCACAGTGCCAGATTTCAGGTTGCCCTATAAAGCTGTGGTCATATAGACAGTGTGGTCCTGGCACAAAAACAGACACCTAGATCAATGGAACAGAATAGAGAATCCAGAAATGGTCCTCAGCTCTATGGTCAACTGATATTCGACAAAGCAGGAAAGACTATCCACTGGAAAAAGGACAGTCTCTTCAAAAAATGGTGCTGGGAAAATTGGACAGCCATGTGCTGAAGAATGAAACTAGACCATTCTCTTACAGCATACACAAAGATAAACTCAAAATGGATGAAAGGTCTCAATGTGAGACAAGCATCCATCAAAATCCTAGCGGAGAACACAGGCAACACCCTTTTTGAACTTGACCATAGCAACTTCTTGCAAGATACATCCATGAAGGCAAGAGGAAGAATAGCAAATTGAATTATGGGACTTCATCAAGATAAAAAGCTTCTGCCCAGCCAAAGAAACAGTCAACAAAACTAAAAGACAACCTACACAATGGGAGATGATATTTCCAAACGACCTATCAGATAAAGGGCTAGTATCCAAGATCTATAAAGAACTTATGAAACTTAACAGCAAAGAAACAAACAATCCAATCATGAAACGAGTAAAAGACATGATCATAAACTTCACAGAGGAAGACATAGACATGGGCAACAAGCACATGAGAAAATGCTCTGCATCACTTGCCATCAGGGAAATACAAATCAAAACCACAATGAGATATCACCTCACCTCTGTGAGAATGGTGATAATTAGCTAGATCAGAAACAGCAAATGTTGGAGAGGATGTGGAGAAATGGGAACCCTCTTCCACTGTTGGTGGGAATGTGAACTGGTGTAGACACTCTGGAAAACTGTGTGGAGATTCCTCAAAGAGTTAAAAATAGATCTGCCCTATGACCCAGCAATTGCACTGCTTGGGATTTACCTTAAAGATACAGATGCAGTGAAACGCTGAGACACCTGCACCCCAATGTTTATAGCAGCTGTGTCCACAGTAGCCAAACTGTGGAAGTAGCCTCAGTGTCCATCGAAAGATGAATGGATAAAGATGTGGTATATATAGAAACATCGGGGTGCAGGTGTCTCGGCGTTTCATTGCATGTGTATCTTTGGGGTAAATCCCCAACAGTGCAATTGCTGGGTCGTAGGGCAGGTCTATTTTTAACTGTTTGAGGAACCTCCACACAGTTTTCCAGAGTGGCTGCACCAGTTCACATTCCCACCAACAGTGTAAGAGGGTTCCCTTTTCTCCGCATCCTCTCCAACATTTGTGGTTTCCTGCCTTGTTAATTTTCCCCATTCTCACTGGTGTGAGGTGGTATCTCATTGTAGTTTTGATTTGTATTTCCCTGATGGCAAGTGATGCAGAGCATTTTCTCATATGCATGTTGGCCATGTCTATGTCTTCCTCTGTGAGATTTCTGTTCATGTCTTTTGCCCATTTCATGATTGGATTGTTTGTTTCTTTGGTGTTGAGTTTAATAAGTTCTTTATAGATCTTGGAAACTAGCCCTTTATCTGATATGTCATTTGCAAATATCTTCTCCCATTCTGTAGGTTGTCTTTGAGTTTTGTTGACTGTATCCTTTGCTGTACAAAAGCTTCTTATCTTGATGAAGTCCCAATAGTTCATTTTTGCTTTTGTTTCTTTTGCCTTTGTGGATGTATCTTGCAAGAAGTTACTGTGGCCAAGTTCAAAAAGGGTGTTGCCTGTGTTCTTCTCTAGGATTTTGATGGAATCTTGTCTCACATTTAGATCTTTCATCCATTTTGAGTTTATCTTTGTGTATGGTGAAAGAGAGTGGTCTAGTTTCATTCTTCTGCATGTGGATGTCCAATTTTCCCAGCACCATTTATTGAAGAGACTGTCTTTCTTCCAATGGATAGTCTTTCCTCCTTTATCGAATATTAGTTGCCCATAAAGTTCAGGGTCCACTTCTGGATTCTCTATTCTGTTCCACTGATCTATGTGTCTGTTTTTGTGCCAGTACCACACTGTCTTGATGACCACAGCTTTGTAGTACAACCTGAAATCTGGCATTGTGATGCCCCCAGATATGGTTTTCTTTTTTAAAATTCCCCTGGCTATTCGGGGTCTTTTCTGATTCCACACAAATCTTAAAATAATTTGTTCTAACTCTCTGAAGAAAGTCCATGGTATTTTGATAGGGATTGCATTAAACGTGTATATTGCCCTGGGTAACATTGACATTTTCACAATATTAATTCTGCCAATCCATGAGCATGGAATATTTTTCCATCTCTTTGTGTCTTCCTCAATTTCTTTCAGAAGTGTTCTATAGTTTTGAGGGTATAGATCCTTTACATCTTTGGTGAGGTTTATTCCTAGGTATCTTATGCTTTTGGGTGCAATTGTAAATGGGATTGACTCCTTAATTTCTCTTTCTTCAGTCTCATTGTTAGTGTATAGAAATGCCACTGACTTCTGGGCATTGATTTTGTATCCTGCCACGCTACCGAATTGCTGTATGAGTTCTAGCAAATTTGGGGTGGAGACTTTTGGGTTTTCTATGTAGAGTATCATGTCATCGGCGAAGAGAGAGAGTTTGACTTCTTCTTTGCCAATTTGAATGCCTTTAATGTCTTTTTGTTGTCTGATTGCTGAGGCTAGGACTTCCAGTACTATGTTGAATAGCAGTGGTGAGAGTGGACATCCCTGTCTTGTTCCTGATCTTAGGGGAAAGGCTCCCAGTGCTTCCCCATTGAGAATGATATTTGCTGTGGGCTTTTCATAGATGGCTTTTAAGATGTCGAGGAATGTTCCCTCTATCCCTACACTCTGAAGAGTTTTAATCAGGAATGGATGCTGTATTTTGTCAAATGCTTTCTCTGCATCCAATGAGAGGATCATATGGTTCTTGGTTTTTCTCTTGCTGATATGATGAATCACATTGATTGTTTTACGGGTGTTGAACCAGCCTTGTGTCCCAGGGATAAATCCTACTTGGTCATGGTGAATAATTTTCTTAATGTACTGTTGGATCCTATTGGCCAGTATCTTGTTGAGAATTTTTGCATCCATGTTCATCAGGGATATTGGTCTGTAATTCTCCTTTTTGGCGGGGTCTTTGTCTGGCTTTGGAATTAAGGTGATGCTGGCTTCATAGAACGAATTTGGAAGTACTCCATCTCTTTCTATCTTTCCAAACAGATTTAGGAGAATAGGTATCTAGCAGCAATGGCCACTATAGCCAAACTGT
The DNA here is from genome assembly GCF_003254725.2 of Canis lupus dingo. Classification (NCBI taxonomy): domain Eukaryota; kingdom Metazoa; phylum Chordata; class Mammalia; order Carnivora; family Canidae; genus Canis; species Canis lupus. Next base: position 72,007,376 of record NC_064281.1, read on the forward strand.
GGAAGGAGCCTCGGTGTCCAACGAAAGATGAATGGATAAAGAAGATGTGGTTTATGTATACAATGGAATATTACTCAGCTATTAGAAATGACAAATACCCACCATTTGCTTCAACGTGGATGGAACTGGAGGGTATTATGCTGAGTGAAGTAAGTCAGTCGGAGAAGGACAAACATTATATGTTCTCATTCATTTGGGGAATATAAATAATAGTGAAAGGGAAAATAAGGGAAGGGAGAAGAAATGTGTGGGAAATATCAGAAAGGGAGACAGAACGTAAAGACTGCTAACTCTGGGAAACGAACTAGGGGTGGTAGAAGGGGAGGAGGGCGGGGGGTGGGAGTGAATGGGTGACGGGCACTGGGTATTATTCTGTATGTTAGTAAATTGAACACCAATAAAAAAAATAAAATAAAATAAAATAAAATAAAAAAAAAAAAAAAAAAAAAAAAAAAAAAAAAAAAAAAAAGATGTGGTATATATATACAATGGAATATTGCTCAGCCATTAGAAATGACAAATACCCACTATTTGCTTCGATGTGGAGGGACCTGCAGGGTACTGTGCTGAGTGAAATAAGTCAATTGGAAATGGACAAGCATTGTATGGTCTCATTCATTTGGGGAATATAAAAATTAGTGAAAGGGATTAAAGGGAAAGGAGAGAAAATTAGTGAAAATATCAGTGAGTATGACAAAACGTGAAAGACTCCTAACTCTGGGAAATAAACAAGGAGTAGTAGAAGGGGAAGTGGGTGGGGTTTGGTGTGACTGGGCAATGGGCACTGAGGGGAGCACTTGATGGGATGAGCACTGGGTGTTATGCTATATGTTGGCAAATTGAACTCCAATAAAATTTTTTTTTAAAAAAAGACACAGGGTGATGAAATGAATTAAAAAAAAATAAGCCCCAGTTATGTTTTCTATAAGAGACTCATTTCACACCTGAAAGACATGCAGATTGCAGGTGAAGGAATGAAGAAAAATATATCATGGAAATAGATATGAAAAGAAAGCTGGGGTAGCAATACTAGGACTAAATAAATGTTAAAACAAAGACTGTAACAAGAGACAAAGAAGGACACTATATAATCATAAATAGAACAATACAAAAGAAGGTAAAGCAATTACAAATGTTTATGAATCTAATATAGAAGCACCAAAATACATAGCACAGTTAACAACAAATATAAAGAAAGTAAATGATAGTAAACAATTATACTACAGGACTTTAACAACCCACTTACATCAATGGACGGATGATCCAAACAGAAAATCAACAAGAAAACAGTAACTTTGAATGCCACAATGGACCAGATAGATTCAGCAGATATATTCAGAATATTTCATCCTAAAAAATAGAATGCACATTGTTTTCAAGTGTACATGGAACAATCTTCAGAATAGATCACATATTTGCTCACAAAATAAGTCTCAAAAGTTCAAAAGATCAAAGTCATAGTCATCTTTTCTGGCCACAATGCTATGAAACTAGAAGTCAACCACAGGAAGAAATATGGAAACAGCACAAATATGTGAAAGTTAAAGTACATGCTACTAAATAATGAATGAGTCAACCATGAAATCAAAGAGGAAATCAAAAAGTGCATGGAGTCAAATGAAAATGAACACACAACAGTCCAAAATCTACCTTAAGAACCAAAAATGTTTCAAATAAACACCCTAAACTTACACTTAAAGGATCTAGAAAAAGAAGAACAAACAAAACCTCCAAAACAGCAGAAGGAAGGAAATAATAAAGATTAGAACAGAAATAAATGATATAGAAAATGAAAAATAGAACAGATCAATGAAACCAGGGCTGGTTCTTTGAAAGTATCAACAAAGTTGATTAACTTCTAGAGAGACTCAAAAAAAAAAAAAAAAAAAAAGAAAAAGAAAAAAAAAACAAAAAAGAGAAGACACAAATAAACAAGATCACAACTGAAAGGGAAGCAATCACAGCCAACATCACAGAAATACAATTATAAGAGAACATTATGAAAAATTATATGCCAAAAAATTGGACAACATAGAAAAAATGGATTAATTTTTAGAAACAAAACCTCACAAAAGTAAATCTGGAAGAAGATATTCTGAACAGACCAATTACCATCAATGAAATTGAAGTAATTAAAAAATGCTCAAGTCCAGGACCAAATGTCTTCTAAGGGAATTCTACCAAAGATTTAAAGAGTTAATATCTATTCTTCTCAAACTATTCAAAAAAATTAGAAGATGAAGGAAAACATCCAAATTCATTTTATGAGGCCAGCACTACCATGATACCAAGACCAGATAAAGACACTACAAAAGAGAACTGCAGGCCAATATCTCTAATGAACACACAGGCATAAAAATTCGACAAAATATTAGCAAACCAAATCCAACAATACATTTAAAAATCACTCACCACAATCAAAGGGGACTTATTCTTGTGATACAAATGTGGTTCAATATTTGAAATCAATCAACATGACACATAACACCAATAAAAGAAAGGATAAAAATAGATATTTTTTTATCATTCCAATGGATGCAGAGAGAGCACTTGACAAAGAAAAACATACATTCATGATAAAAATCCTCAGCAAAGTAGGTTTCTAAAAAGTATACCTCAACATAATAAAAGTCTTATTTGAAAAAAAACACAGCTAACATCATATTCAATGATGAAAAAGTGAGAGCTTTTCCCCTATGGTCAGGAGGGACTCAGAGATATGCATTCTCACCACTTATTCAACATAGTACTGGAAGTCTTAGCCCCAGTAATCCGACAACACAAAGAAATAAGAGGCACCCTAATCAGTAAGGAAGAAGTAAAACTTTCACTGCTTGCAGATGGCATGATACTGTGTATGGAAATCTCTAAACACTCCACCAAAAAACTACTAGAACTGGTAAATAAATTCAGTAAAGTTGCAGGATACAAAATCAATCTACAGAAATCTGTAATATTTCTATACACTAATAAAAAAGTAGCAGAAAGTGAAGTTAAAAGAATTTAATTTACAATTGAAGCAAAAATAATAAAATGCCTAGGAATGAACTTAAGAAGCAAAAGGCCTGTATTCTGAAAACTATCTTTTTATTCTGAAAACTATTTAAAAAAACTGATGAAAGAAATTGAATATGACAGAAAGAGAAAGACGTTCCATGCTAATTACTTAGAAGAATAAATATTGTTAAAATGTCTATACGAGCCAAAGCAATCTACACTTAATGCAAACCCTATCAAAATACCATCATAATTTTTCACAGAACTAGAACAATCCTTAAATTTTTATGGAACCACAAAAGACTCTGTATAGTCAAAGCAATCTTGAAAAAGAAAAGCATGGAGCCTGCTTCTCCCTCTGCCTATGTCTCTGCCTCTCTCTCTGTGTGTGTGACTATCATGAATAAATAAAAACTTTAAAAAAAGATATGTATACGTATCCACATATATACAACAGAATATTATTCACCCATTAAAAAAGAAATCTTGCCATTTGAAACAACTGGATGGATCTAGAGGGTATAATGCTAAATAAAATGTCAGTCAGAGAAAGACAGTACTGTATGATTTAACTCATATGTGGAATTTTCAGTATGAAACAAAGGAATAAAATTGACAAACTAGAAAACAGACTCTTAAACAGATGGTTACCATATAGGAGATGGGGTAAAGGGTGATAAAACTGAAGGGGATTGAGTCCACTTCTCTTGATACACACTGAGTAATATATAGAATTATTGAATCAGTATATTGTACACCAAAAACTAACTTAACACTGTATGTTAACTATATTGGAATTAAAATAAAAAAACAAAGTTATTACTGAAAAGGAGTGACGTACTTCAGACATTTTGTTCTTTGTTTTCTATATGCTTTATATCTTTTCTGTCCCTCATTTCCTACATTACTGTCTCCTTTTATGTCTAGCTGATTTTCTAGTGAAACATTTAATTGCCCTCTCATTTCCTTTTATATTTATTCTGTAACTATTTCCTTTGTGGTTACCACAGGGATTATATTGAATAACCTAAAGTTATAGTACTCTAATTTGAATTTACACTAGCTCAACTTCAATTACATACAAACTTCCGCTCCTATATAACTTCTTCCCCACCTCTTTCAGTTATTAATTACTCAATTATTAGTGGCACAAATTTACATCTTCATACAATGTGTGTTCAAAAATGTACTCATTTTCTTTATAATGTGTTAGTTTCTTAAATTATGTAGGAAAGACAAAGTTACAAATAATTCTTATAATAATACTAACTTGTATAGTTGCCTATATAAAATTTATCCTTCCTGAGATCTTTATTTCTTCATAAGTCTTCAAGTTTCTATTTAATGTCTTTTCATTTCAAACTGCAGGACTCCAGTTAGCATTTCTTACAGGGTAATCCAGTAGTAATGAACTCCCTCAGCTTTTGTTTATCTGGGAATATCTTTATTTATTCCTCACTTTTGAAAGACAGTTTCACCAGTTAAAAGATTCTTGGTTGACAGGTTGGTTCGTTTGTTTTTCTTTTAGCACTTTGAATATATCATCCCACTACCTTCTGGCCTCCAAAGTTTCTGATAAGATATCTGCCGATAATCTTAGTGAATATTCCTTATGTATGATGAGTTGCTTTTCTCTTGCTGCATTAAAAAGATTCTTTGTCTTTGTCTTTGAAAGTTTGATTATAATGTGCCTCAGTGTAAGCCTCTTTGAGCTCATCTTACTTCAAGATTCCTGAACTTCTTTGGATTTTTACATTCATATTTTCATCAAATTTGGGAAGTTTTTGACCATTATTTCTTAGAATATTTTCTCTGCCCACTTCTCTTCTCTTGGGACTCAACCAATCATATGTTGGTGCACTTGATGGTGTCCCATGATTCCTTAGACTCAGGTCACTTTTCTTGAATTTTGTTTTTGTTCCCCAAAAGTTATAATTCCAGTTTTATTACCTTAAAATTTGTTCTTTCTTCTGCTTGTTGAAATCTCACTCTGAATTTCTTTAATGAACTTTCATTTAAGTTACTATATTCTTCAATTTTAGAATTTCCCTTTGGTTTCTTAAGTTTCCTCTATTTATTGATATTTTTCATTTCATTCATACATCACTTTCTTGACTTTCTCAATGTCTTTCCTTAGTTCTTTGAGTATCTTTAAGACTGTTTTAAAACAATTATGTAGTAGGTCTTGTATTTTGTCCTTCACCAGGAGAGTTTATGATTTTCTATGTATTTTTAAATGTGCCCTTCAAGTAGGCCATACTTTCCTTTTCCTTTGTATGCTTTGTGATTCTTTTTGTTGCTATTAAAAAACTATACATTTGAAAAACAATTTGTGGTGACTCTGGAAATTAGGTTCTTCTACCCAGGAATTTGGGGGTTTTGTTTGTTTTTGTTTTACTGTTATCATCTCCCTTTGTACTGAAGATAAGCCTGAAGTGGAAACTTAAGGTCTTCTCAGGTATTTTCTAATTCTACACCTTTCCTTAGGCATGTGCAGTGACCTTCTAGATTGTTCTGTATGTGTAGTTGACTTTTGAACATCTTGTTCTTTAATGTCTGGCTCCCAAAGAAGGAAAAATAGAACAGTGAGAGGAAGAAAAAGGTGCTGACCCTTTAAGTTCCCTAGAAGTCACTTTATTTGGAAGGGGAGAGGCTTGCAACAAAGATGGTGCAACAGTACCTGCAACTTCTGCATCTGCATCTTCACTATATGAGTCAGGAATTAGTGACTAGAATACAAAAACCAAATATCTGAAGACAAGGTCCTTATTGCTCACCCTGGTTCCTGCAAGCTTTATATGAGTTGCTCTAGCAACACATACACAGTTGCCTTTTACAGGGTGGGGTTGAGAGATGGATAGTGGCCGCTGAGCAATGAACTAAAATTAGCCACAATTAATCATCAAAGCCTTCCCCTAAAAGTTGAAACCCTTCCAAAATAGTTACATCTGACAGATCCTACCAGTGCAATTATTGTCTAGGTTGGGAGATATATTCCTGGTGCTTCCTACTCTGCCATCTCCCCAGAATCCCTCCAATCCATCAAATTTTATTTTGGTACCTTAATAGTTCCTTTAAATATTTCTTTCCCTTTCAAATAAGACTCATCTATGTTTGCCTCCCTAGTCATTGACCTTTTTTATGCATCATTTCACTTATAAACTTTAAGGTTGTTAGGAAAGTTTAAATATAATTTGTATCTTCTCTTCTGAGTTGGTGGCGTTCAATAAAGAAATAATTACAGTAGAAGATTATCCCAAGAGAGAAAATTATAACTAGGCATATCTCGCTTTACATATATACAGATTCTCAGGTAAATTTTGATCACAAATTTTTTATTGCAAAGGACAATATCAGAAACAGAAAGAAGTAGGTTGGCTCTCATATCACAGGTAGAACTTACAGAACTTGCAGTGAGGAAAACAAAATGAGTTAAAATCTATAGCACAGGTCACACAACACACTGTGTTCTTTACTGCCTGCATCTGGCATGTATATAGAGACAGCGAAACCTCATTAACCCAAACTCCTTTAGTTTAGAATCTGCAATAATCTCTACCTGCCTGACCTAAATATATGTCTGTGTTATGGACACATACACACAGAGCATTGTGTTCACCGCTCAGACTCAGCAAACAGATAAATGAGACTAAATGAGAAGATTATAAGGATCCCTACTTTTTCTGAAGCTTTTGTATACAATGAATGCCCTAATCGCAAATGATTATCTGCTCATTAAAGCCATTATGGAATTCTGTTAAGACTTGAGTCCAAGTTCTCTCTACTTTTCCCCTGAGGTAATTAAACTGCTTTTAGTTTAGCATTTTATTTAACTTATCTTGGGCTCTCCCTCCAAAGAACTGATGAATTAGTCTGTCTGGATCAATTTGAACAAATTGACTATCTAGACATGTGTGCATACACCATCCCATATGGCCAAATGATAAACTCGTTCGTCAGAGCTTAGCCAGAAAATTCTTGGTTTCCCCCTCTCTAATAGTGTTTCAAAGGATAAAAATCTTTCTATGGTATTGCTTTCACAATTGAAAAGTATTTCTATACATGAGGTCTTTAATGCACCTTATTTATTATAGGCTATGAATATATTCTGTATCACAGGACTCGTTAAGGAGAAGTCAGCTACCCCATAGTCTGGGTCTGGTGGGCCAGGACAGTGTAGTCTACTGGTCTGTAACAGAAAACCAAAGAGGTCATTTCACAGCCATCAAACACATGCAAAAATACCTTACTGATTTATACTCCTATGTTTTTTAGGATATAAAGTCATCTCTTACTTTATGAAAACAGAGCTCTCTCTTATATAATCACTTAATTTACATATAAAAGTTGCACTTCAAAAAAATATATGAACCAATATTGCAACAAGATTCTAAAACCATGAACTATCTTTTCAGAATGCACTTTTTTTCTCTCTCTTGAGAAGCTTCATTGCTTTTAGGACAGGAGATATTACTCCAGAATTCAAGATTTAAAGCATTTCTTCAGCCCATGATAAGGGTAATAAAGCTTTTATTATAAAAATGACTGTAAATATATTTAGTAATAATTTCAACAACTCAGAAATGGTTCTAATTCTACAGTGGGAAATATGAGTCTCATGACGTTAGGTGCTATCAAGAATTTCCATTACTGTTTTCACTGATCTCTTTAGCAGTGGTGATGTTGAGTTACAATTATTCTAGATAAAGATTCACTAAAGATAATTATATAATAAATACTCCCTTAAGTCAAATGTATAGACACAGAAGTGAGAATGGGAGATTGGAAAATAATGTCTCTTTTTCTGAGGTTTTGACAACATGTCTATTTCTGTACAAGGGGAAGTAGAGAGAGCTTTGACCTGCCAACTGTATTGCAGTTAAAACCAGGGCTCTGGATGAGAAAATAGGGTAGAAAATCACAGTGGTTAGAACCTTCTGGACAAGGCAGCATTCATATGGACAAATGTGAGCCAAAGGTTATAAGGTCCATAGTAGTTTGCTATGAGGAAAAGGGAAAGGAATTCTCCGAGTTGGAGGAAAGGGGCAATAAAGCTATTTGGCAGAACTCAATTTCTCCTGCTCAAAGACTTTGTTCAATAAGTTTCTTCCTGAAACTCAAATGTTACCAGGAGGAACTCCACATCTCCCAACTCTAGCCATTTTTGTTGTGGTTATCAGCAGAAGAGTTTTCTCATATAGGAAAGATGCAAGATATTATCAGTAGAAATATACCTTGAAAATAAACTCTGGGCATATATTGAATCTTTTTACTATTTATTCATGAAGATTTTTTGAAAATCCTGATTTTACAGTTATTCTTACTTTTTTGTTATTTTGTGGTACTTTCAATAAGTTTGAGAATGATATTTTGCTTAAGAACTTTCCTGATAAGAATAATGAAAAAAAAATCTAGAACTAAGGGACCAAATTTAAATTTTCAATATGGTTTGAAAATATGAAAAGGCTTATTTGGAAAACTTACCATGTTTGGTTCAGCAGCACATATACTAAAATTAGATGACTTAATTTTAGTTACTTTAGGTAACTGAGAGTCAGAGAGGTAAGTAAGTATTTCAATATTATAGAACTAGAAGGTGTGGAGGCAGCTTCAATTGAGTGCAAAATTTATCAGAGCTTGCATTTTACATATTTTGGCACTGCAGGCTCTTTTATAACTGAATATTTATATTCCTTGGTTAATCAGTTCTCCCTGATTCCTCACAAATTCAGATCTATCCCTTTTCTCTCTCCTCTTAAAACTATCAGCCCTAGATTATAGCTACTACAATTCTAGCAGGTCTTCTATCAATTCTAGCAGGTCTTTCTCTCTCTCTCTCTCTCTCTCTCTCTCTCTAGTTATCTCAGACATAAAGTCTATATCTGTTGTGAAAACTAAAATAATCTTTCTTAAACTTTATTTTCAATATCTCAACCCCTTACTCAGTTTACGTAGTGTCACATAAAAAGGATGACCACATATTCCGTTTTTTTGGAGAACAGTCCTAATTTATACATATCATCCTGGAATAATTCTTAAGTGTCCTCTTTCATTCTTCAAAATGCCCAGATTGGGGTGATAAATAATATGGTCTCCCAGGGCACCTGGGTGGCTCAGCGGTTGAGTGTCTGCCTTCAGCTCAGGGTGTGATCCTGGGGTCCTGGGATCGAGTTCCACATTGGGCTTTCTGCAGGGAGCCTGTTTCTCCCTCAGCCTATGTCTCTGCCTCTCTATCTGTATCTCTCATGAATTAACAAATAAAATTTTTGGGCAGCCCACGTGGCTCAGTGGTTTAGCGCCGCCTTCAGCCCAGGGCCTGATCCTGGAGACATGGGATCGAGTCCCCCATCGGGCTCCTTGCGTGGAGCCTGCTTCTCCCTCTGCCTGTGTCTCTGCCTCTCTCTCTCTTCTCTCTCTGTCTCTCTCATGAATAAATAAATAAGATCTTTTAAAAAAATAAATAAAATCTTTTTAAAATATATGGCCTTCCCACATATAACTCATTACTCCCAAATAGTTTACTTCATATCTCTCAGCCACAATTCCTCTGCCTCATACAAGCTAATCCACTCATTAGCTTCCTGTATGAAACCTGATTTTAAGTCTCTTCACAGCACCTTTGTATACTAAATGTGTCAATTCTTATCACTCTTTTATGTAGAGTTCACACATTCAACAAAGTTTTGGTGAGCACCTGCTCTTTGCTTTGGACTGTTCTAAGTCCTGGAGTTAGAGCAGCAACAGGACAGACAGGTTTGCTGCTCTCATTGAGTTTCTGTGGTGTTGTTAGGTATTTGCTCACATATTTACTCTTTGCTCATCGCCTTCTTCTTTTCATGCTGAAAAATAAACAAGGGAAAATGAAAACAGTTCCCTCCCATTTCCAAGTTTCCCTTCCAGTGCACAGACAGAATCTGGAAAGAGTGGTGATCAATGAAACGCCAGAACACCTGCACCCCGATGTTTATAGCAGCAATGTCCACAATAGCTAAACTGTGGAAGGAGCCTCGGTGAACATTGAAAGATGAATGGATAAAGAAGATGTGGTTTATGTATACAATGGAATATTACTCAGCCATTAGAAACTACAAATACTCACCATTTGCTTCAACGTGGATGGAACTGGAGGGTATTATGCTGAGTGAAGTAAGTCAATTGGAGAAGGACAAACAGTGTATGTTCTCATTCATTTGGGGAATATAAATAATAGTGAAAGGGAATATAAGGGAAGGGAGAAGAAATTGTGGGAAATATCAGAAAGGGAGACAGAATATAAAGACTCCTAACTCTGGGAAACGAACTAGGGGTGGTGGAAGGGGAGGAGGGTGGGGGGTGGGGGTGAATGTGTGACGGGCACTGAGAGGGGCACTTGACGGGATGAGCACTGGGTGTTATTCTGTATGTTGGTAAATTGAACACCAATAAAAAATAAATTTATTTAAAAAAGAAAAAAAAGAGTGGTGATCTGAAATTGCTGCTTACATGACAATGAGAAGGTCTCAATGAGGAGCTTCAGGCTATCAGCAGCTGTAACAATGGAGGGCATATACCTTGAAGACTACATTACAAAACTGTGATCCTCTTTCTGGAATTCAGGGAAGCAACATATGTACATTTGTGTCACAATCATTATGCTTTGAAACATTATAAATCTAATTAAGCCTCATGTCTGACTCTGCCACCAACATACATACCTCTCATGCTTTAAGAACAAAAATCTAGATGAAAAATTTTGACTAAGGAGAAAATAAGGAAGAAGCATTAGGAGATCAACATACAAAAATAATTGCAACCTATGGTGTTGCAATTTTAGGTCAGTTTTATCTTAGCAGATGGATGTGAGTTGAGATGAGAAATGTCATAAACATCAATGAAAATTGGGGTGCCTTGGTAGTTCAGTCGATTAAGTGACGGACTCGATATCAGCTCAGGTCATGATCTTGGGGTTGTGAGACCAAGCCCGTGTCAGGTGTCAGGCTCAACCCTGGGAAATTCTCTCTCTCCCTCTCCTACTGCCCCTTCCCCCAGAAAAGACTCAATGAAAATTGTACATTCCTTGCTGTTTGCTTAATTCTACCTCTATAATACACTTTAATGGGAAAGTCTGGTTGGAGGCAAGAGAAATTACAGAGGTAAATGGGGCATATTTATTTACATAGGTAATTTTGTAAGTTAATTGTGTCTCATGTCATGTTTTATTGATTTTGTTACTTCTTTGTTTCAACTAAATATCCTTGAGGGCAGGGACTATGCCTTCTAGTTAATTCCTGCATTTTTGTGTTCTAATGAGTGTTCACTATATGATGGGCCTTTGCTGGGGGCTAGGACACAGCAGTGAATAAAAAAAACAAAAATTCCTGCCCTTGTTACTGGCCACAGCACCTCTCACACTATCTGCCAATGGCCAAAAGTCTTTATCTAATACATCACAAAAGGAATTAAGAGGTTTGCATGAGAAAAGGGAATTTTTGAAGTTGTCAGCAATTTCTTAAACTTCTTTCTGAGTTTAAATTTATGTTTAATTTGAAAGACTAGCTGTTCGAGTATTTGAGTATTCCTTTAAATATTTTTAGCTTCTAAGTTTTGTGTGAAATGGTGAGGATCTCAAAATGTGAAGGGTGGTTAGCTTCATTCTAATTCAATTTCCCTATCTAAAATAAAAGTAAGAACACTGTAGGAAGGAAGAGTGTGGGTCTGGGAAGAAAGGTTACATTAATTGTTAACTTTGTTTTGACTCCCTCTTAAAAATTTACATATGTAAGCAAATAATAATACTCTTTATTAATCACAAAGATTGTCAAACTTGGAAATTGCAGACACTTCTTTCAGGATATTTTTTTAATAATAAATTTATTTTTTATTGGTGTTCAATTTGCCAACATACAGAATAACACCCAGTGCTCATCCTGTCAAGTGCCCCTCTCAGTGCTCATCACACATTCACCACCACCCTTCGCCCTCCTCCCCTTCCACCACCCTTAGTTCGTTTCCCAGAGTTAGGAGTCTTTATGTTCTGTCAACCCTTATGATATTTACTACCCATTTCTTCTCCCTTCCCTTCTATTCCCTTTTACTATTATTTATATCCCCCAAATGAATGAGAACATACACTGTCCTTCTCCGATTGACTCATTTCACTCAGCATAATACCCTCCAGTTCCATCCACGTTGAGGCAATTGATGGGTATTTGTCGTTTCTAATGGCTGAGTAATATTCCATTGTATACATAAACCACATCTTCTTTACCCATTCATCTTTCGATGGACACCGAGGCTCCTTCCACAGTTTGGCTATTGTGGACATTGCTGCTAGAAACATCGGGGTGCAGGGGTCCCGGCATTTCATTGAGTCTGTATCTTTGGGATAAATCCCCAACAGTGCAATTGCTGGGTCGTAGGGCAGATCTATTTTTAACTCTTTGAGGAACCTCCACACAGTTTTCCAGAGTGGCTGCACCGTTTCACATTCCCACCAAAAGTGTAAGAGAGTTCCCTTTTCTCCGCATCCTCTCCAACATTTGTGGTTTCCTGCCTTGTTAATTTTCCCCATTCTCACTGGTGTGAGGTGGTATCTCATGGTGGTTTTGATTTGTATTTCCCTGATGGCAAGTGATGCAGAGCATTTTCTCATATGCATGTTGGCCATGTCTATGTCTTCCTCTGTGAGATTTCTGCTCATCTCTATTGCCCATTTCAGGATTGGATTGTTTGTTTCTATGGTGTTGAGTTTAATAACTTATTTATAGATCTCAGAAAATAGCCCTTTATCTGATACATCATTTACAAATATCTTCTCCCATTCTGTAGGTTGTCTTTTAGTTTTGTTGACTGTATCCTTTGCTGGGCAAAAGCTTCTTATCTTGATGAAGTCCCAATAGTTCATTTTTGCTTTTGTTTCTTTTGCCTTCATAGATATATCTTGCAAGAAGTTACAGTGGCCTAGTTCAAAAAGGGTGTTGCCTGTGTTCTCCTCTAGGATTTTGATGGAATCTTGTCTCACATTTAGATCTTTCATTCATTTTGAGTTTATCTTTGTGTATGGTGTAAGAGAATGCTCTAGTTTCATTCTTCTGCATGTGGCTGTCTAATGTTCCCTCATATTAATTGAAGAGACTGTCCTCTTTCCAGTGGATAGTCTCTCCTGCTTTGTCGAATATTAGTTGAACAGAGCTGAGGGGCCACTTCTAGATTCTCTATTCTGTTTCATTGACCTATGTGTCTATTTCAGTGCCAGTACCACACTGTCTTGATGACCCCAGCTTCGTAGTACAACCTGAAATCTGGCATTGTGATGCCCCCAGCTATGGTTTTCTTTTTTCTTTTTTAAAATTCCCCTGGCTATTCGGGGTCTTTTCTGATTCCACACAACTTAAGATGATTTGTTCCAACTCTCTAAAGAAAGCCCATGGTATTTTGATAGGGATTGCATTAAACGTGTAAATTGCCCTGGGTAACGTTGACATTTTCACAATATTGATTCTGCCAATCCATGAGCATGGAATATTTTTCAATCTCTTTGTGTCTCCCTCAATTTCTTTCAGAGGTGTTCTGTAGTTTTTAGGGTATAGATCCTTTACCTCTTTGGTTAGGTTTATTCCTAGGTGTCTTATGCTTTTGGGTGCAATTGTAAATGGGATTGACTCCTGAATTTATCTTTCTTCAATCTCATTGTTAGTGTATAGAAATGTCACTGACTTCTGGGCATTGATTTTGTATCCTGCCACACTGCAAAATTGCTGTATGAATTCTAGCAATCTTGGGATGGAGGCTTTTGGGTTTTCTATGTAGAGTATCATGTCATTGGTGAAGAGGGAGAGTTTGACTTCTTCTTTGCCAATTTGAATGCCTTTATGTCTTTTTTTTTCTCTGATTGCTGAGGCTAGGACTTCCAGTACTATGTTGAATAGCAGTGGTGAGAGTAGACATTCCTGTCTTGTTCCTGATCTTAGGGGAAAGGCTCCCAGTGCTTCCCCATTGAGAATGATTTGCTGTGGGCTTTTCGTAGATGGCTTTTAAGATGTTGAGGAATGTTCCCTCTATCCCTACACTCTGAAGAGTTTTGATCAGGAATAGATGCTGTATTTTGTCAAATGCTTTCTCTGCATCTAACGTGAGGATCATATGGTTCTTGGTTTTTCTCTTGCTGATATGATAAATAACATTGATTGTTTTACGGGTGTTGAACCAGCCTTGTGTCCCGGGAATAAATCCTACTTGGTCATGGTGAATAATTTTCTTAATGTACTCTTGGATCATATTGGCTAGTATGTTGTTGAGAATTTTTGCATCCATGTTCATCAGGGATATTGGTCTCTATTTTTCCTTATTGGTGGGGTCTTTGTCTGGTTTTGGAAGTAAGGTGATGCTGGCCTCATAGAATGAATTTGGAAGTACTCCATCTCTTTCTATCTTTCCAAACAGCTTTAGTAGAATCGGTACGGTTTCTTCTTTAAACATTTGATAGAATTCCCCTGGGAAGCCATCTGGCCCTGGACTTTTGCGTCTTGGAAGGTTTTTGATGACTGCTTCAATTTCCTCCCTGGTTATTGGCCTGTTTAGGTTTTCTATTTCTTCCTGATCCAGTTTTGGTAATTTGTGGCTTTCCAGAAATGCATCCATTTCTTTAGATTGTCTAATTGATTGGCATATAGCTGTTCATAATATGTTTTTAAAATAGTTTGTATTTCCTTGGTGTTGGTAGTGATCTCTCCTTTCTCATTCAAGATTTTATTAATTTGAATCTTCTCTCTCTTCTTTTTAATTAGGCTGGCTAATGGTTTATTTATCTTATTAATTCTTTCAAAGAACCAACTCATGGTTTTGTTGATCTGTTCCACAGTTCTTTTGGTCTCAATTTCGTTGAGTTCTGCTCGAATCTTTATTAACTCTCTTCTTCTGCTGGGTGCAGGATCTATTTGCTGTTTTTTTCTCTACCTTCTTTAGGTGTAAGGTTACCTTTTGTATTTGACTTCTTTCCAGGTTTTGGATGGAAGCTTGTATTGCGATGTATTTCCCCCTTAGGTCTGCTTTTGCTGCATCCCAAAGATTTTGAACAGTTGTATCTTAATTCTCATTAGTTTCCATGAATCTTTTTAATTCTTCCTTATATTCCTGGTTGACCCTTTCATCTTTTAGCAGGATGGTCCTTAACCTCCACGTGTTTGAAGTCCTTCTAAACTTCTTGTTGTGATTTAGTTCTAATTTCAAGGCATTATGGTCTGAGAATATGCAGGGGAGGATCCCAATCTTTTGGTATCGGTTCAGACCTGCTTTGTGAACCAGTATGTGGTCTATTCTGGAGAAAGTTCCATGTGCACTTGAGAAGAATGTGTATTCAGTTGAGTTTGGATGTAAAGTTCTGTAGATATCTGTGAAATCCATCTGGTCCAGTGTATCATTTAAAGCTCTCGTTTCTTTGGAGATGTTGTGCTTAGAAGACCTATCGAGTGTAGAAAGCGCTAGATTGAAGTCACCAAGTATAAGTGTATTATTATCTAAGTATGTCTTAACTTTGGTTATTAATTGATTGATATATTTGGCAGCTCCCACATTCGGGGCATATATATTGAGGATTGTTAAGTCCTCTTGTTGGATAGATCCTTTAAGTATGATATAGTGTCCCTCTTCATCTCTTAGTACAGTCTTCGGGGTAAATTTTAGTTTACCTGATATAAGGATGACTACCCCTGCTTTCTTTTGAGGACCATTTGAATTGTAAATGGTTCTCCAACCTTTTATTTTCAGGCTGTAGGTGTCCTGTCTCAAATGAGTCTCTTGTAGACAGCATATAGATGGGTCCTGCTTTTTTATCCAGTATGACACCCTGCGCCTTTTGATGGGTCATTAAGCCCATTCAGGTTCAGAGTTACCATTGAAAGATATGAGTGTAGTGTCATCATGATATCTGTTCAGTCCTTGTTTTTGTGGATTGTTCCACTGGACTTCTTCTTAAAGGGTAATTTTAAGAGTCCCCCTTAAAATTTCTTGCAAAGCTGGTTTGGAGGTCACGTATTGTTTCAGTTCCTGCCTGTCTTGGAAGCTCTTTATCTCTCTTTCCATTCTGAATGAGAGCCTTGCTGGATAAAGTATTCTTGGATGCAGGTTCTTCTCATTTAGGACCCTGAATATATCCTGCCAGCCCTTTCTGGCCTGCCAGGTCTCTGTGGAGAGATCTGATGTTATCCTAATACTCCTCCCCCAAAAAGTCAGCAATTTCTTGTCTCTTGCTGCTTTAACGATCTTCTCTTTATCTTTGGAATTTGCAAGCGTCACTATTAAATGTCGAGGTGTTGAACAGTTTTTATTGATTTTATGGGGGATCTCTCTATTTCCTGGATCTGAATACCTGTTTCCCTTTCCAGATTAGGAAAGTTTTCAGCTATGATTTGTTCAAATACATATTTTAGCCCTCTGTTCCTTTTGGCGCCCTCGGGAACCCCAATTAAATGTAGGTTTTTCTTCCTCAGCCTGTCATTTATTTCCCTTAATCTATCCTCATGGTATTTTAATTGTTTGTTTCTCTTTTCTTCAGTTTCCCTCTTTGCCATAAACTTGTCTTCTATGTCACTCACTCATTCTTCCACCTCGTTAACCCTCGTCGTTTGGACTTCTAGGTTGGATTGCATCTCATTCAATTGTTTTTTAATTTCTGCCTGATTATAATTAAATTCTGTAGTCATGAAGTCTCTTGAGTCCTTTATGCTTTTTTCTAGAGCCACCAGTAGCTTTATAATAGTGCTTCTGAATTGGCTTTCTCACATTGAATTGTAATCCAGATTTTGTAACTCTGTGGGAGAGAGAGGACTGTTTCTGATTCTTTCTTTTGAGGTGAGGTTTTCCTTCTAGTCATTTTGCTCAGTGCAGAGTGGCCAAAAACAAGTTGTATTGGGAAAAGGAGAAAAAGTTTGGAGAGAAAGAAGGAAAGGAAAGAGAAAAAGAAAAAAGAATAAAGGAAGAAATATGGACAAAAAGAGAAAAAAGAGAAATAAAAAGAAGGAAGGCAAAAAGAAAAGGGTGGGGAAGCAAACAGCAATCAAAAAGAAAAAAAACATGGGGAATATCTTCTGATTCTGTATATTTTAAGTCCTTTGACTTCCCCTGGAACTTGTCCATCTAGCTGGTCTTCTCGGGGAGGGGCCTATTGTGCTGATTTTCCGGTGTTAGCACTTGGGGGAGCTGCTCTGCCCATGCCTGGTGCAGGGCTCAGTGGGGGTTGTTTACCCTGTGAGGGCCCAGGAGGAACAACCACAGTGGCCGTGGCCAGCTCTCGAGTCCCAGATTCAGCTCCCACAGTAACTACGGAGCTCTCAGTCTGCAGGGGCCTGTATGCTCCGGGGGCGGGGCCGCTGATCTGCTCAGCTTGGGGCAGGAGCGTCCTTGCTGTCCTGGGCCCTCCTGGCCTCTTCCTGTCCCGAGGGGAGTCCAGATCCTGGGCTGTGTCTTCCGTGCCCTGGGTTCCCGTGCCTGCGCTGTTGGATTCGCGCTCCCGGCCACGCAGCCCCCTCTCCCCAGAGCCGCCGCCTGAGCCCCTCCAAGCTGCTCCTGGGGCCGCGCAGCCCCCTCCGCGTGGAGCCTCCGCCCGATCCCCTCGGAGCTCCTCCGGGTCAAGCTGGTGCCTGCTGCAGCTCTTTAGGGAGCTCGGTGCACTTTCCCCGGGGCGCAGGTGTCTGTTAGTGTCCCAGGAAGCCTGAGGGCATCCCCGCCCTCCTCGGGTCCTGCTGTAACACCCTGTGAGTGCCTTTCTGCCCGGTAAGATTGGTGAAGCTCCTGCTTCTCTGGACGGGGCTTTCCTGTCCTGTGGACACTCGACCCGGCCTTAGCCTGGCTCCTCCCACGGCCCCTCCCCCTTGGATGCCTTTTGTTTCTTTATTTCTTTTTTCTCCATCTTTTTACCTTGATAGAAGTGTGAACTCTTCTCACTGTAGCATTCCAGCTGTTCTCTCTTTAAATCTCAGGCCGAATTCGTAGATTTTCAGGATGATTTGAAGGTTATCTAGGTAATTTGGTGGGGACAGGTGACTTGGGGACCCTACTCTTCTGCCACCTAGCCCCTCTTCCTTCTTTCAGGTTGTAAGGCAACAAAAATAAGGTACCCCTTACAACAAATTCAGATGTATGTATCATCACATTTGATAACATTAATGTGTCTTTGTAACTTCGCTTTTATTACTCTGTATCTCTGAAGGGAATATAACTTGATAGGGAATCCATTTAAGGGGCGACTTCTGAGAAAAACTTATTTTTCAAAAATGTTTTTATAATTGGGTAGATTTATCACAAAAATGATTAACCATCTTGAACAATAAAAGCACTCAAAATGGTAAGTACAGATTATTCTTAAATTGTTAGAATAAATTGGAAATATAGTGCTCAACTGGAAGTGGCTTATTGCAATAATTGCATCACATGGCCTGCAATTAATTTTTTAGAGGGATGTAGAGAATGGGTAGGTGGTGTTCCAGAAAATAAAGGCTCAGATTGTAAAGTTCTGCCCATCGTGCCTGCATTTACTTTTCATAGGGAAGCCATGTCACCTTTCTAAGTAATCTCCTGATCATTGTTTAATTCTGTGTTCAACATCTCTCTCACTCTTAACTACCCAGAGATCCTGGCTTCCCCAGTCATTCTCATATTTAGCACCACCCTCCTAGGCCTTTGGCTAAAGGTGGCAAACTGAGAAGCCAATAGGGGCTTGGCAAATACCATAATGAAGTTACACTTGATCTAAGAGACAGGGAGATGGTTGGGACCATAGCAAAAGATAGAGCAAATACCCTATTTAAAGAAGGAGCTACCACAATAGCTTCAAGTTGTTATTGCCATGCAAAAACGCTAGCCCAGTGCTTCTAAATCTTTTTTTTTCCCAAGAGAATCTAAAATCCAGGGGTGCCTGGGTGGCTCAGTTGGTGGGGTGTCTTCCTTCAGCTCGGGTCATGATCCCAGGGTCCTGGGATTGAGCCTTGCATCTGGCTTCCTGCTCAGTGGGGAGTCTGCTTCTCCCTCTCCCTCACACCTTCATCTGCCCTCACTCATGCTCTTTCTCACTCTCTCTCAAATAAATAAATGAAATATTAAAAAAAATGAAATCCAGAATGTCATATGAATTCTCCCAATGTTTGTGTTATCCACCTTTCTACTACTATTCTACATAAATTCTTCCATATACTTTACTCACCTCACCCACACAGACAAATACAAATGCACATTTCTGTTTTGTATTTCCTTTCTTCAGACCCTCTGATATAATTCTACTCATTATTTTTATATTAAAGTGTTTACCATTGACATTGTTTTAATATAGTTTCAAAGCTGTGCTTATATTTAAACAGGGGCTAATGTTTTACTTAGGAATGAATTGATAACCTGACGGTAAGTGTTTATATTAGGATAGTTAGTTGTTTTGAAAAAGGGACTATGGGTTCCCTCAAATCATAAGACATGTAAGCTGGTTGCCTATGCCAACCAACATATTGCATCTGCCAATATGTTAAGTAGACCAGCTGCAGAGTAATATTACAGAAAATGTGAATTTATCTCAATTCAGTTCAAAACACATTTACTGAGAGTGTGCCATGTGCCAATCAGTATACTTAGGTTGAAAGCCTTTAACTTAGTTTTTTCGTTTGTTTTTTTTTCCTGAGAAAAAGTGCCTTTTTGTAGAAGGTAGAACTTGGTAAAAAGAATAGTGGCATCTCAGTCAGTTTAGGCCACCATAACAAAATACTATAGACTTGCTGGCTTAAACAACAGAAATTTAGTTGTTAGTTCTGAAGGACAGAAGTCCAGGATCAAGCATATCAGTTTCCGGTCAGGACTATTCCCTAGCTTGGAGGTGGCTGCCTTCCCTGTATCCTCACATGATGGTGGGTGGGGTGGGGGTGGGGGGGAGGACAAGCTCTCTAGAGTCTAAGAGTACTAACCCCATTATGAAGGTTCCATCCTCATGACTACATCCAAATTTAATCATCTCCCAAAGACCCCTTATCTAAATACCATCAGATTGTGGAGTAGGGCTTCAATATATGGATTTTGGGGATCCCTGGGTGGCGCAGCAGTTTGGCGCCTGCCTTTGGCCCAGGGCGCGATCCTGGAGACCCGGGATCGAATCCCACGTCGGGCTCCCGGTGCATGGAGCCTGCTTCTCTCTCTGCCTCTCTCTCTCGCTCTCTCTCTGTGACTATCATAAATTAATAAAAAATTAAAAAAAAAATATATGGATTTTGAAGGGTTACAATTCAGCCCATAGCAATAGGTGGATATGGTATTGAAAATAAGGTTCTTTGTTTAAATACTTAATTACCTAATATATAACAAGCTATTTATAAACAAAAATTAATATGCATTAATGAGCTATACTCTACTTTGTAATAATTATTTTTATTTAAATTTAAAAGGGCCATTGGTCAAAAAAGGGAGTTATTTTCCTAGCTAGAAAGAATAAATATACTGTTTTTCTTGTTTCTGTTTCTTTTCTCTCCATTTTCTCCCAACTAATTACTGTTTTTGAATGTGTATTTATGGAAGAATTTAACAATTCTTTTCTTTTGTATACAAAACAGAATCTATAGATGAATTAATACTCCTTTAGCAATCATAGGTGCTTCCCAGCTTATAATTTTTGATATTATTGACATTTATTTCCTAATAATTTTTGATTCTATAGAGAAAGTTCAAGAATGAAGCAAAGACAACTTGAAAAGTTGACACCTCAATCTGTAATAAGAAAATCTGCCAACAGAAAAGTAACTGGCATATTAAGCTAAATCCATATCTGTCTCAGTTTAAATTCAATGTTATTTCAAATGGTCAATTAGAAAAACATTAGGCAGTTACTATGAGCATAATTCAATGTTAGGTACCACAAAGTAAATAAAGTAGTATAAGACACAGTTCTTGTTCTCAAGGAGTTTAAAGTCCATTGAGGAAAGGAATTCATATGCAAAGAATGCTTAGAGAACCATTACAGTCTAGGCTGTATGGTGAAGTCTATCAAAAAAAGAAGAGTTCTGAAAAGCATATAATCAAACTGAGCTTAAGTAGCCAGAATGGCTAAAAATCAAAACAACTGAAAACACAAAATGTTGGCGAGAATGTGAAACAACCAGAAATCTCATTCATTGGTAGTGGGAGCATAAAATGGTACAAAAACTTTGGAGGAATGTCTGGCAGTTTCTTACAAAACTAAACATAATGCTAAGTGAAATAAACTAGACATGCATACATACAAATATTGTATAATTACACCTATATAAGTTACTTAGAATAGGCAAATTCATAGAGACAGAAAATAGAATGAGGGTTACCTGGAGTGGGAAGGAGGAGATGGAGAATTATTGTCTAATGGGCATGAAGTTTTGGTTGGGGTTGATGAGAAAAGTTCTAGAAATGGATAGTGTTGATGGTTGTACAACATTGTGAATGCACTTAATGCCACTGACTTATACATTTAAAATGGCTAAAATGATAAGTTTTATGTTCTGTATGTTTTACCATGATTTAAAAAGTTACATGCATGCACAAACACACACACACAAATGAAATGAAAAAAAAAACCCACAATGCATCATTAAGAAAATGAAAAATGAAAACAAGACCATAAATATATACCCCCCCATTACTCAGGAATTCTAACTCTAGGTATTTATCTAAGAGAAATAAAAACCTATGTCTACAAAAACATTTGTACAAAAACGTAGTTTTATTTATACAAGCCAAAGCCTAGAAAGAACTCAAGATACTAATCAACAGGAAAATGTATAAACAAAGCAAGATTATTCAACAATAAAAAAGAAACTATTCATATACATAAAAACATAGATTAATCTCAAAAGTATTATGTAGAATGAAATAAGATTTACATGAAGAATATCAACTATAAGATATTATCTATATAGGATTCTATTTTTTTAATTTAATTTATTTTTTTAATTGGAGTTCAATTTTCCAACATATAGCATATCACCCAGTGCTCATCCCATCAAATGCCCCCCTCAGCGCCATCACCCAGTCACTCCAAATGACTGCCACCTGCCCACCTCCCTTTCCACTACCACTTATTCATTTTCCAGAGTTAGGAGTCTCTCATGTTCTGTCATCCTCACTCATTTTCTCTCCTTTCACTTTTATTCCTTTTCACTATTTTTTATATTCCCCAAATGAATGAGACCATATAATGTTTGTCCTTCTCTGATTGACGTATTTCACTCAGCATAATACCATCCAGTTCCATTCATGTTGAAGCAAATGGTGGGTATTTGTCGTTTGTAATGCCTGAGTAATATTCCATTGTATACATATATCACATCTTTTTTATCCTTTCATCTTTTGATGGACACTGAGGCTCCTTCCACAGTTTGGCTATTGTGGACATTGCTGCTATAAACATTGGGGTGCAGGTGTACTGGCATTTCACTGCATCTGTATCTTTGGGGGTAAATCCCCAGCAGTGCAACTGCTGGGTTGTAGGGCAGATCTATTTTTAACTCTTTGAGGAACCTCCACACAGTTTTCCAGAGTGGCTATACCAGTTCACATTCCCACTAACAGTGCAAGAGGATTCCCCTTTCTCCACATCTTCTCCAACATTTGTGGTTTCCTGTCTTGTTAATTTTCCCCATTCTCACTGAGGAGAGCTGTTGTCTCATTGTGGTTTTGATTGGTATTTCCCTGATGGCCAGGGATGCGGAGAATTTTCTCATGTGCTTGTTGGCACTGTCTATGTCTTCCTCTGTGAAATTTCTGTTCATGTCTTTTGCCTATTTCATGATTGGACTGTTTCTTTGCTGTTGAGTTTAATAAGTTCTTTATAGATCTTGGATACTAGCCCTTTATCTGATATGTCATTTGCAAATATCTTCTCCCATTCTGTAGATTGTCTTTGAGTTTTGTTGACTGTTTCTTTTGCTGTGCAGAAGCTTTTTATCTTGACAAAATCCCAATAATTCATTTTTCCTTTTGTTTCCCTTGCTTTAATAGATGTATCCTGCAAGAAGTTGCTGTGGCCAAGTTGAAAAAGGGTGTTGCCTGTGCTCTCCTCTATGATTTTGATGGATTCTTGTCTCACATTTAGACTTTTCATCCATTTTGAGATTTACCTTTGTGTATGGTTTAAGAGAATGGTCTAGTTTCATTTTTCTGCACGTGGCTGTCCAATTTTCCCAGTACCATTTATAAAACTGTGGAACAGATCAACAAGATCCGTGGCATAGATCAAGAAAACCAGGAGTTGGTTCTTTGAAATATCTAATAAGATAGATAAACCATTAGCCAGCCTTATTAAAAACAAAAGAGAAAAGGCTGTAATTAATAAAATGACGAATGAAAAAGGAGAGATCACCAATACCAAAGAAATAGAAACTATTTTAAAAACTTATTATAAGCAGCTATATGCCAATAAATTATGCAATCTAGAAGAAATGTACACATTTCTGGAAAACCACAAAGTACCAAAACTGGAATAGGAAGAAATAGAAAACCTTAACAGGCTGATAACCAGGAGGAGATTGAAGCAGTCATCCAAAACCTCCCAAGACACAAAAGTCCAGGGCCAGATGGCTTCCCAGGGGAATTCTATCAAACGTTTAAAGAAGAAACAATACCTATTCTACTAATGTTCCGAAAGACAGAAAGGTTTAGAATACTTCCAAACTCATTTTATAAGGCCAGCATCACCCTAATTCCAAAACCAGACAAAGACC
Source organism: Canis lupus dingo (assembly GCF_003254725.2). Lineage (NCBI taxonomy): Eukaryota > Metazoa > Chordata > Mammalia > Carnivora > Canidae > Canis > Canis lupus. The sequence continues at coordinate 72,031,069 of NC_064281.1, forward strand.
CCACCGAAAAGGATAATTATAGACGAATATCCCTGATGAACACAGATGCAAAAATTCTCAACAAGATACTAGCCAATAGGATCCAACAGCATATTAAGAAGGTTATTCACCATGACTAAGTGGGATTTATCCCCGCGAGGCAAGGTTCGTTCTGGACTCGTAAAACAACGTGATAGATCATATCAACAAAAGAAAAAAACAAGAAGCATATGGTCCTCTCAATAGATGCAGAGAAAGCATTTGACAAAATACAGCATCCATTCCTGATCAAAACTCTTTGGAGTGTAGGGATAGAGGGAACATTCCTCAGCATCTTAAAAGCCATCTACAAAAAACCAACAGTAAATATCATTTTCAATGTGGAGACACTGGGAGCCCTTCCTCTAAGATCAGGAACAAGACAGGGATGTCAACTCACACACTGCTATTCAACATAATACTAGAAGTCCTAGCCTCAGCAATCAGTCAACAAAAAGAAAAGCATTCAAAATGGCAAAGAAGAAGTCAAATTCTCCCTCTTTGCAGATGACATGATACTGTCCATGGAAAACCCAAAAGCCTCCACCCCAAGATTGCTAGAACTCATACAGGAATTTGGCTGTGTGGCAGGAGAGAAAATCAATGCCCAGAAAGCAGTGGCATTTCTATCCACTAACAATGAGACTGAAGAAAGAGTAATTAAGGAGTCGATCCCATTTATATAGGATTCTAAAAATGAAAATGAAATTACGGTAGAAATCATAACAGTGTTTGCCTCTGCTCAAGTTGGGGATGGGGATGGGCTGTGTTGGAAAATAGTGTTCATGGAGAAATTAGGAACAGAAGTTGGCAGTGTGGGTAATATTTTATAGGTCTAAGGAAGAGAGACGTTCTTGTCTGCATTGGGGAGTCACAGGAAGCAAAGACTCAGTGGAAAGGAATGAAATAGTCATAGAGTGTGGAAGCTGGTATGACCAAAGCAGAAGCTATGTATTTGTGAGAAATAAGTTTGCATACATATCATAGGGCAGATCATGACAAACTTTAAAAAACAAGGTAAAGGAATATAAACTTATTGAGGCATTTAGTAATATTTTCATAGGGCAATGGCTTGGTATAAATGGTTTCTTAAGAAGATTTTTCAGCCAGCAATTTTCTGGACATATTGCATCAGAAAGAGTCTGTAGTTAGGCTACTTGATTACATAGTTATCTCCACAATACAGATATGAAATGACAATTCCATACCTAGGGAGGAATCAGTGGGAATGCTGTTCAATTTTAAGCTATGAATTTATGGTCACTATAGCCATTGCTGTACATATTTTAAATTAGTTTCAAGAATTTTAGGGAGGGGTATAATATTTTCCTTAGGGAACAGAGTTACATGTATATAAATCATTTACTATAAACTTCTTTGGGTTGATATCAGGTGATGTCCCTGGGTAATATATTTTTGACTGAAATGGATGGAAAAGAGGATTTGGAAGGTCCTTGCTCTAATCATCTTTACCAGAAATCTGTTTCTAAGGGATATGAAGCAATGTAGAGTAGGAACTCTATACCTGAAGGATTTATTATTAGAATAATAGAAGATATAGAAGAGCCTAGTAATAGCTTTTAGTAATAGCCCTAGTGATAGCTGTTAGGATTTGAAGTTGGGTGTGTTGGCATGTATTTTAGTAAACTAGCTATTGGAATACTGCGTATTGTAGACCACCAAATAAAAAGGAACAAGCAGACTGTAAAATGACTTGAGCACATAAAAGACTTATAAAGAGACCAGAGTGGAAGTTTTAATAAGAGATTTTAACTATCCAGGGATAGACTGGCAGCATTAAATAGAAGAGACAGGACTGGAAGATTTTTATGGCTTTGAAACATGGTTGCTTTTTCAATCAATGGGTGTTTCCCACTAAAATGAGCATTATGTTAAGTAACATATGGCTGAACACATACAAATACGCTGAAGGATGTTGTGTTTTAGTGGAAATCTCTTTAGTGGTGAATAGGAGAAGACTCTAATAGCTGGTTTATTTAGAAATATTGAGAAAGAAAGACTGAGCAGAAGAGCTTAGAAAGTCATGATTAGAATGGTCAAATGCAGGGCAAGTAGCTAGCTTTGACACATCTAGAATCAAGAAAAATAAGAGATACGTCTTTATAGATAGAAAAATAGAGAAAGGATCATATAATAGCATATAAAAACAATTAAAAAGGGTATTGTAACAACTATGACTAAAGAGGAAACTAGAATTAAAATAAATGTGTAATATTTTAAAGGAAGAAAAATCAAGACAGGCAAATTGATGATTACAGACTCAAACTTCCTTGATGAATCTTCGATTTCTTTTTTTTTTTTTTTTTTTTTTTTTTTTGAATCTTCGATTTCTTATATTTATTAAAAAAAAACTACTATGTGCGTATGTGTGGGTGGGGGAATCACTGAATTTAATAAGAAGAAAAAGAAGGATCATTACATCTAGAGTGAATGGAGACAGGAAAGTCAAAGCTCTTCTCGGGCTCACTGGCTGAAACCTAGGATATGGAGTCAGGAACTGCAGGAACCATGTAACCATATTTCTCAGCCTCAGTTCTGCCTAATAAAGAGACCAATTCATCAAGTCACAAATAAAACAAAACAAGCAAAAGAGAGGAACCCTGAGCATGGCCAAGACTGAGAAGACAGGAATTATCCAACTATGCCTTACAGATTTATACTTTCTAGAAAACAGTGAATTTCTTGACACCTCACATATTCCACATGCATGTTGGGAGGGCTCTAAATGTATTTGATTTGCTCAGAAACAGATGTAATCCATCTAAAATGACTAGGCTACCTATTGTGAACTAAAAAAAGAGAAGTGTGAAAAAAATCCTCAAAGCAAATGCCAGCGTTGGCAATAAAATCTTCCTGCTCTCATCTGCAGTTATGGCTGAGTAAGTACCAGGAATTTATAGATATATGTGATTTCACCTGTCAAAGAAACTAAATTAGAAATCTCAGTGCCTAACTTTGCCTCACTAACTTCGTCTAACTTTGCCTCACTTAGCATATAGGTTTCAGGCTTTCTTTGAAGGACACTGAATTCAGAAACTGAGGAGTGAATTACAATGATACAAAATAAACATGTTCAAAGGTTACACCTTTTTGCCTCTGATCACAATCTAAAATGTATTTTTCAATTTTTGAAAATGATTATTCTCTGTTTAAAAATAAAGTATGATGTAAAAGTAAGGCAACAGAACATACAAAATATTCACAGATTTAAGGTATGGAAAGTACCAAAAGAAGAACAAATAAGGGGATCCCTGGGTGGCGCAGCGGTTTAGCGCCTGCTTTTGGCCCAGGGCGCGATCCTGGAGACCCGGGATCGAATCCCACGTTGGGCTCCCGGTGCATGGAGCCTGCTTCTCCCTCTGCCTATGTCTCTTCCTCTCCCTCTCTCTCTCTCTGTGACTATCAAAAATTTAAAAAATTAAAAAAAAAGAAGAACAAATAAATCAACCCCATCAGGAAACAGAACAATAAAGAAATCAATATAATTTATTCATTTTGTATATCATAGAAGGATTAAGTTAGAAAAAATAAATATGGTCAATGTATAACTATCACTATGGATATCTGCCATTAGTAATATTTGCATTTTTCCATAATCTGTATGATATGCTATATTTGGTAAACATAACAAATGATAATTTATACAGAAAAATTGTTCAGTAATTTGGTAATGGAAAGAATTGCTATGAATCTATTAATGCCTTGTACTTATGTACTGCAAAGCCTTTCAATGCAGGATATTCAACCCAGCTGGGGTATATTACTTGGGAGATTATTCCTTATATTACAGCTAAGATCAGTCATGGCCTTATTCTTAATAGGAACAAGAATCTATTTTCTTCACTTTCAGTACAGTGTTCTGTTCAATAATAGTCTAAGGTTCTATATAGAGAAAAAAGGGATCTTATATGATTCTTAAGATCACAGTAAAGCTCATTTTAATCAAGAAAAAATGCTTAAAATTAGCCCTAGCTTTAAAGTTAACCTGGATTTGAAAACAGAATAGAGTTAGCATTAAGAACTGAAACACATAATTAAGAAAGTTAAATCTGTTCCTACACACAGACCAACTTTTCATAAAGATTTTTTTAAAACAACCTATAACTTTTAAAGTACTACAAGTAAAGAATTGGAAGAAAATACATAAAGAGCTAGTAGTAAATAGCAAGTTTCCTGAAATGTCAGAAAAATACGGAGTCAATTGTGGATTCTAGCTTCAAAGAATGGCTAAGTCCTGGTGCTTTGTTTAAACTAAATAACCAGTTACTGCCATGGATTGATGACTTTAAACATCTTGAAAAGGAGTCTGTAGAATCTAGATGCAGAGAATAGGCTTGGCCAACCCAATGTCTATGGATGTGTGTTTGTGAACAATTCTACATGTTCCCTACAGGTGTATTTTGTTCACAGTAACACCATTAGTAATGTCTCTTTTTGTAAATTCCAGAATTTTATAGAAGCCAAAACTGAAGAAAATTATAGCTATGAATATAGGCATCCTTTATTATTAATTTTTTTAAAAAATTAAAAAAAAATAAATATAGGCATTCTGGGATATATAAAAAGAAATTTCTGACTCTTGTACCAATCAGTTTATGACATGAGGCATAAATTTGATTACCCTTATATTAATATAATAATAAGTGATATTATTGGCCATAAAATTGTAGTGGTTGATTGCAACTACTGAATTTTGAAAAGAATTATTTGCTTTAGTGACCTCTGAGATATTCTTATCTATATTTTCTAACGGGAGGGGAGAATGAAGTATAATGTTATATCAAAAATGTAATTCTTATATTACTAAATAGATGACTAGAACATTTATCTATAAAAAAATTTGAGCCAAAAAATTTTCAGGCTCTGAAAAATGCAGATGTTGAAGCAGAAAAGAGGATGCAGCAACTTAGAACACTTTGCTAGAACAAGTTGGATGGGTACCAGAAATTTACTTTTCTAATAGAAATTCCTTTCCTCCCTTCTCATGGAGCGAGAAGTGCCTCATCTGATTGGCAAAATCTGGAGAAATGTATGACTTCTTGGTTCTGCTATTTGATGAGACAGTTGGATCAATTTAGAGAGCTGGTTTAAAAAAGTTCAATTGTGACTTCAAGTTTAAGCTAGGCATATTTATAAACATTACAGATGATATTTTGTTTTCTATCTGATTCTTCCTTCCCAGTTGGTTCAAAATGTGTAAGAAGATGAGTAGGACTATGACTGTGGAGACCTTAAAAAATTCCTAAGTAGATGTCAGGAGCCCAACAAACCTTCTAGGACCTGTTCTTTCCTATCATCACACACTTACACTAATCTTAGGAGACAGGTGAGTATAGTGAATTTAGGTTTTGTAGTTATGCCCCCTAGGTTTGAATCCCGTTTTCACCCTTGGAAACTTAGGCCAGTCATTAAACTACCCTAGGCTTCAATTTCCTCATGTGCAAACTAAGAAGTATAAATAATATTACCAAGTAATCACCCACCAAATATAAGCATAAAATAACTTTGTAATTATTGTCCTTCAATATACGTGGATATTAAATACTATTTCATGTTTGATGAATAATGCAAGTATTTCTTTTTTTAAATGCAAGTATTTCTAATAATGACTACCTGTTCCTTCTTACAGATACCTAAGTACTATGTTAAGAGGTGTGAAATTATATAATTCACATCTGACAGGCCTAATACACATTATATCATTCATCCTATCCCTGATAGTGTATTGATTTTCTATTGCTGCTGTAACAAATCACCACAAATTTAGTTGCTTAAAATAACAGAAATGTATTATCTTGTAGTTTTGTAGGTCAGAAGTCTGCAATGTGTCTCACTAGGCTAAAAGCAAGGAATTGTCAGGGTTATATTTCTTTTTGGAGAGTCTCAGAATCCACTTCCTTGCATTTTCCAGCTTCTAAATACTTCTGCACTTCTTGGCTCCTGGTTCATTCTTCCATCTTCAAAGGCATATCTCTGAATTTTTCTGCCTTCTACTTTTACAGACCTTTGTAGTTATATTTAACCCACCTGGTTAATCTGACTACTCTTATCAGCTTGAGATTCTTAATCACATATGCAAAGCCCCTTTTTTGCCATGTAACCTAATATTTACAGGTTCAGAAAATTAGGATGTGGACGTCTTTGAGGACCATTGCTCTGCCTACTAAAATAGGGAAAGAAATTGAGGCCCAGGAAGGCTAAGTAACATTCTAAAGTTCATGGACTTAGTGCTTAGGTGGGCCTAAAGCTCATGCTTCCTAATTTCTGGATAACTACATTTTTTTTATTATGCTTGATTGAAAAATTAATCTCATCCCTGAATCTAGTAAATCGAGGACTGCAGTCAATATGAGGCTTATTCTATTGTCTACTCTTTTGACCCTTTCTTAGGGTTAATGAAAAGAACTGAAGACATTAGGAGGGGTATATGTTTTAACTGCAGGAAGGATTAGCTGGATCTGTTCTACTAATTCTTTTTTTTAAGATTTTATTTATTTATTCATGAGAGACACACAGAAAGAGAGGCAGGTTCCATGCAGGGAGCCTGACATGGGACTCAATCCCGGGTCTCCAAGATAAAGCCCTGGGCTGAAGGTGGCACTAAACCGCTGGGCTACTGGGGCTGCCTAGTTCCACTAATTCAAGTACAAAAGGTCATAGGCTAGAGAAGAGGTCATTATAACATAAAATATAAGCTTTTCTAGGGTTACTAGAATATGCAAATCTAGTAATGGAAGAAACAGTGTTATCAAACTTGGAAGGTTAAGGGAGCAGACTCAAGTGAGCTACAATGTCAACAAATTCATAATTCTTGTATTTAGAAGAGTTCTGTTTGTTGTTCGAAATGCTTGTTTTTCTGAGAAATTGAGAATACTGTTCCTGTTTTACATAAAATTTAAAGAAAATTTTGGGAAAATTTTAAAATAAAGGGCATGGACTTCATTGCTGTGAGCTTGCAGTATAACCATTACTACATGAAAAGATAAAGAAAAGAAAGAAAGAAAGAAAGAAAGAAAGAAAGAAAGAAAGAAAGAAAGAAAGAAAATTAAGGGAAAATTGAATGAAATCCCTGTGTGGTAATTGCTGTAAGTGAAGCTGGTTCAAAGAAAGAGGGGACTTACTAACCTAGCTATAGTGGCTACAGAAAGCTTTATGGTATACATAGAGTTAAATGTGGCCTTTGAATCAGTAATACAAACTAAAAATATTCACACCCTTTGACCCAGCAATTCCACTAATATAAAAACAACCAAATAAATTTAAAATGCAACAAAATACATCTTTATGCACCTTATAACAATGAAAAATCCTGAATACTTCCCAAATAGATAAATAATTAAATAAATTATAGTATAATACATGGGGATACTATATGGCAATTGAAATTATGTTTTTGAAGAATTGCTCATGATTGAAAGATGATTATGTTATATTGTAGGCCAATACAAAGGATAATACAAAACTATACTATATTTATAAATATTTATTATTTCAACACTGAATCTTCCTTAAAAGTCAATAAAATTCATTATTCTTCTAGTAGAAAAAGAGTAAGACACTTGCCTTTAAGGCCAGGGCAGAGGTTGTCTTTCCTTCTGAAGAAGTACCTTCAGTAGTTGCTGGGTATCCCAATTTATGCAACCTCTCCCCAGTACTTCTTAAATCTAGGACACCCCATGGGAAGATAGCTTAGGGTAGAGACTTGTCACCACCCATATACAGAAGAGAAAAGAAAAAAAAAGTCCACACAAAAACTTGTACACAAATGGTCATAGTGACATTATTCATAATAGCTAAAGGGTGGAAACACTCCATATGTTCCCCAACTTTTTAATGGATAACAAAATGTGATATATCATAAAATGGAACATTATTCAGCAAAAAAGAATAAGTAATGATATATGCTAAACATGATGAACCCTAAAAACATTGTAGTAAGTGAAAGAAGCCAGGTGTAAAAGGCCACAAAAGATGTGATTCATTATCAAATGTCCACAATTTGCTAATCCATAAAGACAGAAAGTGGTTGCTTAGGGCTGAGTGAGGAGGGTAGTGGGAATGGGGATTGACTGCTTATCAATATGGGATATCTATCTGGGGTGATAAAACTGTCCTAAAATTAGACTGTGGTGAAGGTTGTATAACTCTATACATGTGCTAAACACAAAAATGAACTGAACATTTAAAATGAGTGGATTTTATGGTATATAAATTACATGTTTATAAAGCTATTGAAATAAATAAATAAATAAATAAATAAATAAATAAATAAACTTATTAAGACCTTTCCCTGGACCTACATGATAAGTCCATGGCTGAATGCCCACCTGGACAACAAAAAAGCAAATTTGAACACTGATACTAGGTGTTTGTGTCTAGTAAAATAGGTATTATGTCAGAGAGCTCCAAACCACAGGTGTCTCCTTGGAGTGGAATTTTCCTATCTAATCTATGTTTACTATAAAGCAGAAATCTGATTTTGTGACTGTTATAGAGGGAGATTGACTCTGGCTCACTTGAGTCCTCATATACCTGGACCAGAATAGCTGTATAGAATAACCAACTTAAGCCCAATTCTAAGGCAAAAGGAAGGAAAGGTGATGTGATGATTTAAGGCCCTTCTAGCCGCAAAACCCTTGTGAGTCACTTGGTGAGATCATACTCAACTAGCTGATGTTAGCTTGATTATCTCTGAAGTTGGCTCTGACTGGGTGTCCTCCATGCATAGGCCTCTGTGTGTGTGTGTGTGCGGTGCTGGGGAGGAGACACTATTGTAGTAGAGCTGACCCCTACTGCCCCTTGTGATAACTTACTGAGCACAGTCTCTTCCCAACTTTATGTTCAGTGAAATCATTGGTAGTAGTTTAAAATCAGCCATGGTGGGAATATTTATACTATGGAAATTGACAAATGTTACAAATCAAAGCTTTTGTTTTCAGAGTTCATTGTTAAATGCGACAACTGATTGGGCCAAGTATGTATTTCATATGTTGGCAATTGATGTGCCATTGGCTCCTGCATTTGAGGGTGGATGTCTTTCCAGTTTAAATCTCCTCTGGAACATCTAGCCCTGCATTGACCTACTCTTTCCAAACCAAAGCAAATGGAGAAAAACTGGTTTAATATTCCTGATTTCCCAAATTCCTTTGATGTACTTTATGTGTAAGCTCCCTGCAATTTCACGGAGAGGTACATAGGAATGCCATAGATCGGTGGGTTTAGAAGAACAAAGGATATGCTTTGTTATGATGAGCACAATGACTGAGTCTGCATAGCAGAAACATTTATTATAGTGAAAAGAAAAGGCACACTAAATCAGCAGGTGATGACTTTCTGAAATCTAGGCCACTGCAAGGGCAGAAGTCTTCACCTAGTAGTAAACAGAGCCATTAGCAAATTAGGTGTTGAGAGCTATGGAACAATATAGGTAAAAGGACCTCCGAACTCTCTTGACTGTTAACACTTTTAGTTTATCTCCTACACTAGATGTGGTAGGATTTTTGATAATTTTCACTCTTCTTTACAGCTTTTCTGTATTTTACAGACCTTTAAAAATGAATATGCATTAATTTTATATTAAATTAAAGTTATCAAAAATAGGATTTTTCAATAAAAATTGGAAGTCAGAAAAGAGGACATGACAAATTAAGCAAAATATATAAATCAAAGAAGGTTAAGAAGAGATTCATAAGTCAAGCAGATAACTTAGGATTTAAAAGCAATAGAAAGCTATTAGGTATTCTTCAGTAGTGTTAGGAAACATTTGTGCCTCAGTGAAAAACTATGCATTGTTTATGGCACATCCTCCAAGTTTATCTGGTTTTCTAGTCTTTCATTGGTTTTGAGGTATTTTATAATTCTATAAGTTGTATAGAATTGATGGTAATAATGCAAATTATTCTTACCTACATACATGAAAATAACTTCTATCCCAGGGAGGGATGCCTTCCATCATAAAAAAGAAGAAGAAAAAGAAAGAAAGGAATCCATTTTCCATTTGCAAATCCATTTTAGTATTTGAGATCTATAAATGTGTCTGTTTTTTGGACAACTTGTAAAAGGTTCCAAGTTCCCTCACTTAAATTAATAAAACATTAAACAACGTAAATAAAATCATTAACAGGTGGACATTTTATATCTGTGTGTGAGTCATGGTTTTACCTTTTAGTGAAAATTATCTTTTGACAGTAGGCAAGTACATATAATGAAACTCATGTTTTTAATGCAGATATAACATCAGGCAAACTTCCCATTGTGTGCCTGCCTGGTGACTTAAAGAAAAGGCAAATAAACTACTTACAGAAAAGGCAGGAGAGAGGAGGGGCAAGATGGCAAAAGAGTAGGGTCCCCAAATCACCTGTCCCCACCAAATTACCTAGATAACCTTCAAATCATCCTGAAAATCTACAAATACGGCCTGAGATTTAAAGAGAGAACAGCTGGAATGCTACAGTGAGAAGAGTTCGCGCAGCTATCAAGGTAGGAAGATGGGGAAAATAAAGAAATAAAGAAACAAAAGGCATCCAAGGGAGAGGGGCCCCACGAGGAGCCAGGCTAAGGCGGGGTCGAGTGTCCACAGGACAGGAAAGCCCCGTCCAGAGAAGCAGGAGCTTCACCAATCTTACCGGGCAGAAAGGCACTCGCAGGGTGTTACAGCAGGACCCGAGGAGGGCGGGAATGCCCTCAGGCTCCCTGGGACACTAACAGACACCTGCGCCCCAGGAAGAGTGCGCCAAGCTCACGAAAGGGCTGCAGCGCGTGCACTTTGACCCAGGAGCAGCTCGGAGGGGTGCGGGCAGCGGCTCCGCAGAGAGGCGGCTGCGCGGCTGGGAGCACGAATCCAACAGCACAGGCCCCGGAGCACAGGGCACCCGGGACACAGCCCAGGATCCGACCTCCCCCTGGGACAGGCAGACGCTGGGAGGGCCCAGGACAGCAAGAACGCTTCTGCCCCGAGCTGAGCAGATCAGTGGCCCTGCCCCCGGAGCATCCAGGCCCCTGCAGACAGAGAGCTCCAGAGTTACTGCAGGAGCTGAATCCAGGGCTCCATAGAGGGCCGCCGCCACTGGGGTTGTTCCTCCTGGGGCCTCACAGGGTAAACAACCCCCACTGAGCCCTGTACCAGGCAGGGGGCAGAACAGCTCCCCCAAGTACTAACACCTGAAAATCAGCACAACAGGCCCCTCCCCCAGAAGACCAAATAGACGGACAAGTTCCAGGGGAAGTCAAGGGACTTAAAGTATACAGAATCGGAAGATACTCCCCCATGGTTTTTTTTTTTTTTTTTTTTTTGCTTTTTGATTTCTGTTTGCTTCCCCCACCATTTTTTCCTTTCTTTTTCATTCTCTTTTTCTTCTTTTTTTCTTCCTTTTTTCTTTTTTCCTTTTTTGTTTCCTTCTTTCTCTCCTCTCTTTTGCTTCTTTTACCAATACAACTTGTTTTTGGCCACTCTACACTGAGCAAAATGACTAGAAGGAAAACCTCAACTCAAAAGAAAGAATCAGAAACAGTCTTCTCTCCCACAGAGTTACAAAATCTGGATTACAATTCAATGTCAGAAAGCCAATTCACAAGCACTATTAAAAAGCTACTGGTGGCTATAGAAAAAAGCATAAAGAACTCAAGAGACTTCATGACTGCAGAATTTAGATCCAATCAGGCAGAAATTAAAAATCAATTGAATGAGATGCAATCCAAACTAGAAGTCCTAACGATGAGGGTTAACGAGGTGGAAGAACGAGTGAGTGACATAGAAGACAGGTTGATGGCAAAGAGGAAACTGAGGAAAAAAGAGATAAACAATTAAAAGAACATGAGGATAGATTAAGGGAAATAAACAACAGCCTAAGGAAGAAAAACCTACATTTAATTGGGGATCCCGAGGGCGCCAAAAGGGCCAGAGGGCCAGAATATGTATTTGATGAACAAATAATAGGTGAAAACTTTCCTAATCTGGAAAGGGAAACAGGCATTGAGATCCAGGAAATAGAGAGATCTCCCCCTAAAATCAATAAAAACCGTTCAACACCTCGACATTTAACAGTGAAGCTTGCAATTCCAAGATAAAGAGAAGATCCTTAAAGCAGCAAGACACAAGAAATCCCTGACTTTTATGGGGAGGAGTATTAGGATAACATCAGACCTCTCCACAGAGACCTGGCAGGCCAGGAGGGGCTGGCAGGATATATTCAGGGTCCTAAATGAGAAAAGCATGCAACAAAGTATACTTTATCCAGCAAGGCTCTATTCAGAATGGAAGGACAGATAAAGAGCTTCTAAGACAGGAAGGAACTGAAAGATTATGTGACCTCCAAACCAGCTCTGCAAGAAATTTAAAGGGGGACTCTTAAAATCCCCTTTAAGAAGAAGACCAGTGAAACAATCCACAAAAACAAGGACTGAACAGATATCATGATGACACTAAACTCATATCTTTCAATAGTAACTCTGAATGAGAAGGGTCTTAATGACCCCATCAAAAGGCGCAGGGTTTCCAACTGGATAAAAAAGCAGGACCCATCTATTTGCTGTCTACAAGAGACTCATTTTAGACAGAAGAACACCTATAGCCTGAAAATAAAATGTTGGAGAACCATTTACCATTCAAATGGACCTCAAAAGAAAGCAGGGGTAACCATCCTTATGTCAGATAAACTAAAATTTACCCCGAAGACTGTAGTAAGAGATGAAGCGGAACACTATATCATACTAAAAGGATCTATCCAAAAAGAGGACTTAACAATCATCAATATATATGCCCCGAATGTGGGAGCTGCCAAATATATCAATCAATTAATAACCAAAGTTAAGACACACTTAGATAATAATACACTTCTACTTGGTGACTTCAACGTAGCACTTTCTACACTCTATAGGTCTTCTAAACACAACATCTCCAAAGAAACGAGAGCTTTAAATGAAACACTGGACCAGATGGATTTCACAGATATCTACAGAACTTTACACCCAAACTCAACTAAATACACATTCTTCTCAAGTGCACATGGAACTTTCTCCAGAATAGACCACATACTGGTTCACAAAGCAGGTCTGAACCGATACCAAAAGATTGGGATCGTCCCCTGCATATTCTCAGACCATAATGCCTTGAAATTAGAACTAAATCACAAGAAGTTTGGAAGGAATTCAAACACGTGGAGGTTAAGGACCATCCCGCTAAAAGATGAAAGGGTCAACCAGGAAATTAAGGAAGAATTAAAAAGATTCATGGAAACTAATGAGAATGAAGATACAACCATTCAAAATTTGGGATGCAACAAAAGCAATCCTAAGGGGGAAGTACATGGCACTGCAAGCATCCATTCAAAAACTGGAAAGAACTCAAATACAAAAGCTAACCTTACACCTAAAGGAGCTAGAGAAAAAACAGCAAATAGATCCTACACCCAGCAGAAGAAGAGAGTTAATAAAGATTCAAGCAGAACTCAACGAAATTGAGACCAGAAGAACTGTGGAACAGATCAACAAAACCAGGAGTTGGTTCTTTGAAAGAATTAATAAGACAGATAAACCATTAGCCAGCCTTATTAAAAAGAAGAGAGAGAAAACTAAAATTAAAAAAATCATGAATGAGAAAGGAGAGATCACTACCAACACCAAGGAAATACAAACAATTTTAAAAACATATTATGAACACCTGTATGCCAATAAATTAGGCAATCTAAGAAAGGACACATTCCTGGAAAGCCACAAACTACCAAAACTGGAACAGGAAGAAATAGAAAACCTTAACAGGGCAATAACCAGGGTGGAAATTGAAGCAGTCCTCAAAAACCTTCCAAGACACAAATGTCCAGGACAGATGGCTTCCCAGGGGAATTCTATCAAACATTTATTTATTTATTTTAATTTTTTTATTTTTATTTGTGATAGTCACAGAGAGAGAGAGAGACACAGGCAGAGGGAGAAGCAGGCTCCATGCACCGGGAGCCCGACGTGGGACTCGATCCCAGGTCTCCAGGATCGCGCCCTGGGCCAAAGGCAGGCGCCAAACCGCTGCGCCACCCAGGGATCCCCTCTATCGAACATTTAAAGAAGAAACCATACCTATTCTATTAAAGCTGTTTGGAAAGATAGAAAGAGATGGAGTACTTCCAAATTTGTTCTATATTCCAGCATCACCTTAAGTCCAAAACCAAAGACCACACCAAAAAGGAGAACTATAGATCAATATCCCTGATGAACATGAATGCAAAAATTCTCAATAAGACACTAGCCAATAGAATACAATAGTACATTAAGAAAATATTTCACCATGACCAAGTAGGATTTATTCCTGGGACACAAGGCTGGTTCAACACTTGTAAAACAATCAGTGTGATTCATCATATCAGCAAGAGAGAAACCAAGAACCATATGATCCTCTCATTAGATGCAGAGAAAGCATTTGACAATAGACAGCATCCATTCCTGATCAAAACTCTTCAGAGTGTAGGGATAGAGGGAACATTCCTCAACATCTTAAAATCCATCTACGAAAAGCCCACAGCAAATATCATTCTCAATGGGGAAGCACTGGGAGCCTTTCCCGTAAGATCAGGAACAAGACAGGGATGTCCCCTCTCACCACTGCTATTCAACATAGTACTGGAAGTCCTAGCCTCAGCAATCAGACAACAAAAAGACATTAAAGGCATTCAAATTGGCAAAGAAGAAGTCAAACTCTCCCTCTTCACTGAGGACATGATACTCTACATAGAAAACCCAAAAGCCTCCACCCCAAGATTGCTAGAACTCCTACAGCAATTTGGTAGAGTGGCAGGATACAAATCAATGCCCAGAAATCAGTGGCATTTCTATACACTAACAATGAGACTGAAGAAAGAGAAATTCAGGAGTCAATCCCATTTACAATTGCACCCCAAAGCATAAGATACCTAGGAATAAACGTAACCAAAGAGGTAAAGGATCTATACCCTAAAAACTATAGAACACTTCTGAAAGAAATTGAGGAAGAGACAAAGAGGTGGAAAAATATTCCATGCTCATGGAGTGACAGAATTAATATTGTGAAAATGTCAATGTTACCCAGGGCAATATACACGTTTAATGCAATCCCTATCAAAATACCATGGACTTTCTTCAGAGAGTTAGAACAAATTATTTTAAGATTTGTGTGGAATCAGAAAAGACCCCGAATAGCCAGGGGAATTTTAAAAAAGAAAACCATATCTCGGGGCATCACAATGCCAGATTTCAAGTTGTACTACAAAGCTGTGGTCATCAAGACAGTGTGGTACTGGCACAAAAAGAGACACATAGATCAATGGAACAGAATAGAGATCCCAGAAGTGGACCCTGAACTTTATGGTCAACTAATATTTGATAAAGGAGGAAAGACTATCCATTGGAAGAAAGACAGTCTATTCAAAAGTGGTGCTGGGAAAATTGGACATCCACATGCAGAAGAATGAAACTAGACCACTCTCTCTCACCATACACAAAGATAAACTCAAAATGGATGAAAGATCTAAATGTGAGACAAGAGTCCATCAAAATACTAGAGAAGAACACAGGAAACACCCTTTTTGAACTTGGCCACAGTAACTTCTTGCAAGATACATCCATGAAAGCAAAAGAAACAAAAGCAAAAATGAACTATTGGGACTTCATCAAGATAGAAGCTTTTGCACAGCAAAGGATACAGTCAACAAAACTAAAAAACAACGTACAGAATGGGAGAAGATATTTGCAAATGACGTATCAGAAAAAGGTCTAGTTTCCAAGATCTATAAAGAACTTATTAAACTCAAAACCAAAGAAACAAACAATCGAATCATGAAGTGGGCAAAAGACATGAACAGAAATCTCACAGAGGAAGACATAGACATGGCCAACATGCACATGAGAAAATGCTCTGCATCACTTGCCATCAGGGAAATACACATCAAAATCACAATGAGATACCACCTCACTCCAGTGAGAATGGGGAAAATTAACAAGGCAGGAAACCACAAATGTTGGATAGGATGTGGAGAAACCGGAACCCTCTTACACTGTTGGTGGGAATGTGAAATGGTGCAGCCACTCTGGAAAACTGTCTGGATGTTCCTCAAAGAGTTAAAAATAGACCTGCCTTACAACTCAGCAATTGCACTGTTGGGGATTTACCCCAAAGATACAGATGTAATGAAACGCTGGGACACCTGCACCCCGATGTTTCTAGCAGCAATGTCCACAATAGCTAAACTGTGGAAGGAGCCTCGGTGTCCATCGAAAGATGAATGGATAAAGAAGATGTGGTTTATGTATACAATGGAATATTACTCAGCCATTAGGAACGACAAATACCCACCATTTTCCTCGATGTGGATGGAACTGGAGGGTATTATGCTGAGTGAAATCAGTTAATTGGATCAGGACAAACATTATATGTTCTCATTCATTTTGGGGAATATAAATAATAGTGAAAGGGTATATAAGGGAAGGGAGAAGAACTGTGTGGGAAATATCAGAAAAGGAGACAGAACATAAAGACTCCTAACTCTGGGAAACGAACGAACTAGGGGTGGTGGAAGGGGAGGAGGGTGGGGGGTGGGGGTGAATATGTGACGGGCACTGAGGGGGCACTTGACGGAATGAGCACTGGGTGTTTTTCTGTATGTTGGCAAATTGAACACCAATACAAATAAATTTATTATTGAAAAAATTAATAAATCTTTAAAAAAAAGAAAAAAAAAAGAAATGGACCATGAAGCTTTAAATGAGGCTCTTCCTGAATTTAATGTGGGCTTCAATGTCAAGAACGTATCTGTCAAAGATGTTCGTGGCAATGTGGCTGGTGACAGCAAAAATGACCCACCAATGGAAGCAGCTGGCTTCATGGCTCAGGTGATTATCCTGAACCATCCAGGCCAAATCAGTGTTGGATATGCACCTGTGCTGGATTGTCACACAGCTCACATTGCTTGCAAGTTCGCTGAGCTGAAGGAAAAGATAGATCGTTGTTCTGGAAAAAAGCTGGAAGATGGTCCCAAGTTCTTGAAATCTGGGGCTGCTGCCATTGTTGATATGGTTCCTGGCAAACCTATGTGTGTTGAGAGCTTCTCTGACTATCCTCTTCTGGGCCGTTTTGCTGTTCGTGACATGAGACAGACGGTTGCTGTGTCATCAAAGCAGTGGACATGAAGGCAGCTGGAGTTGGCAAAGTCACCAAGTCTGTCAAGAAAGCTCAGAAGGCTAAATGAATATTATCCCCAATACCTGCCACCTCAGTCTTAATCAGTGGTTGAAGAATGGTCTCAGAACTGTTTGTATCAGGATCCCTGGGTGGCACAGCGGTTTAGCACCTGCCTTTGGCCTGGGGCGCGATCCTGGAGACCTGGGATCAAATCCCACATCGGGCTCCTGGTGCATGGAGCCTGCTTCTCCCTCTACCTATGTCTCTGCCCCTCTCTCTCTCTCTCTGTGTGACTATCATAAATAATTTTTTTAAAAAAGAACTGTTTGTGTCAATTGGCTATTTAAGTTTAATAGTAAAAGACTGGTTATTAATAATGCATTGTAAAACCTTCAGAAGGAATGGAGAATGTTTTGTGGACCATTTTTTTTGTGTGCATGTGTGGCAGTTTTAAGTTATTAGTTTTTAAAAATCGGTACTTTTTAATGGAAACAACTTGACCAAAAATCTGTCACAGAATTTTGAGACTCATTAAAACAAAAGTTTAATGAGAAAAAAAAAAGTGCCACATATGAAAATTTGCATTTGCAAAAAAAGATAAATTAGGGAACAATTATTCATTTCACAAAAGAATTCACCAAAGAGGTACTTTAAAGAATGAGCTTTCCTAAAATGAATCCTAAATAAAATTCAATTAACAGAAATTCAATTTGCACACAACTCTCCGAGAACACATCTACTTTCTCAAACTAGCTACACCTGTGGATCATTTGCAAAACCTCTGGAGACTGTAAGAGGTTTCTCCATAAAAACTATGGTACTTGGTGTTGAAAACACCGTATTCCACATTTTCAAGGGCTTACACTCTCTGTGTATGGAGACAATCTATGCCTTCTTGTAAATTTTCTTTCCTTAGTCTAAATGATGGTTAGAATATTTAGCTTAATCCATAGTATAGTATAATGTAATCAAACAAAGATTCCACTTGGAAGTTTTTTGAAAACAGAAGCAAAAAGTAATCCAGGCATCCATATGTCAGTCTAGCATATAAATTGCTTAGAATTTATCACTCCATCTTAATGAGGAGTAAAAAGTTGAACAAAAGGAAAATTGACTTCTCTCTTTAATCAGTTAGAGAAGAGAGGACAAAGAGCAAACCACTGCTCTCAAAACTGGAGAGACAGATAGGCAGATACTGAGACTCATACCTTGCCAGAACAGAACCCCACCAGCACATACTTTCATAGAAATCGATGCCTGAGTAGAAAAACATGAACTGGAATTGAATTGCTGGAGGCTCAGTGTGGACCACCATAAAAGTTAAAATCTCCAAAGGCACCCCATCAGAGGGGCTTCATGTTTTGTGAGTTTTGCCTCCAGAAGCTCTATAGCATTCTCACACTGAATAGTGAAGAATACCCTCAAGAGCCAATTCTGCTAAGGTTTAAACAGAGCCTAATGTAAACAGGGGAAACTAAGATATACTTTAGTAAATTAGAAAAAAAGAGTAAATTCAGTTCAAAGCAGAAGAAAATAAAGAATAAAAATCAGAGCAGAAATCAATGAAATTGAAAACAGGAAATAAAGAAAATCAACAAAACCAAAAGCTGGTTCTTTGAAAAAAATAAAAACACTCAAAAAGCCTCTATACAGGCTAAGAAATTTTTTTAAAAGGTACAAACTACTAATATCAAAAATTAGAAAGAGGATATCACTACAGATGTGTGTGAAAGGATAGTAAATGAATATTATAAACAACTTCTATGCCCACAAATTTGATAACCTAGATTAAATAGACCCATTCCTTGAAAAAGACAGTCTCCCAAAGCTCACATGACAAGAAATAGGCAATTTAAATAGGTCTATATTTATCAAATAAATTGAATCAATAATTAATAACATTCTAAAACAGAAGGCATGAGCCCCAGATAGGTTTACTTATGAGTTCTACCAAACATTTAAGGAATAGGTTATACCATTTCCTTACAATGTATTCCAGATGATAAGAGCAGAGGGAATACTTTTAAAGTCAATCAATGGAGCCAGAGTCACTCTAATACCATAACCAGACAAAGACCTTATAAGACAAAAACAAAACAAAACAAAAAAAGCCTCAAAACTACAGACTAATATCTCTCATGAACATAGGTGTAAAAATCCTCAATAAAATATTAACAAATAAAACCTAACAATCCATAAAATGAAATATTTATCATGACCAAATTGGATAATCTCAGGTGTACAAAAATGGTTCAACATTCAAAAATCAATTAACATACTTTATACATCAACACACTAAAGAAGAATCATATGATTATATGAATAGATGCATAGATGCAGAAAAGCATTTGACAAAATCCAACACTTACTCATGATTAAAGCTCTGAGTAAACTAGGAGCAGAGAGAAACTTCCTCAACTTGACAAAGAACATTTAGAAAAAAAAATCTATAGCTAACATTACATTTAATGCTGAAGAACTTGAAGTATTCTTACTAATATCAGGAATAAGACAAAGATGTTTCCTCTCACCACTCCTTTTTAACATTGTACTAGATGTCCTAGCTAATGCAATAAGACAAGAAAAGACAAGAAAAGGAAATCAAACATATATAACTTGGAAAGAAAAAATCGAACTGTCTTTATTTGTAGATGATAAGCTCATCTATTCAGAAAATCCAAAAAAATTGACAAAAAAACTCTTTGAATGAAAATCAGTTATTTTTCTATATTTCAGTGAACAAATGGAATTTGAAATTAAAAATATATTACCATTTAAAAAATATTTTATTTATTTATTCATGAGAGACACACAGAGAGACCAAGAGAGGCAGAGACACATGCAGAGGGAGAAGCAGCCTCCATGCAGGGAGCCTGATGTGGGACTCGATACTGGGTCTCCAGGATCAGGCCGTGGGCTGAAAGCGGCACTAAACCGCTGAGCCACCGGGGCTGCCCTGTATTACCATTTATACTAACAACCAAAAGAATAGCATACCTAAGTATAAATCTAATGAAATATGAAGAAGATTTTTATCAGGAAAACTACAAACTCTAATGAAAGATATCACAGAAGAAATAAAGAATTGGAGATAATCCATGTTCATGGATAGGAAGACTCAATTTTGTCAAGATGTCATTTCTTTTTAATTTGATATATAGATTCATTACAGTTCTAATAAAAATTCCAGCAAGTTATTTTGTGGGTATTGACAAACTAATTCTCATATGAGAAGAAATAGATGATTTAAATAGGTCTATATTTATTAAATAAATTGAATCAATAATTAATAACATTTTAAAAGAGTAAACATGAGGCTCAGATAGGTTAACTTATAAATTCTACCATTTAAGGAATAAGTTATAGCATTTCCTTACAATGTGTTCCAGATGATAAGAGCAGAGGGAATACTTTTAAATTCAATCAATGGGGCCAGACTTACTCTAATACCATAACCAGACAAAGACCTTACAAGGCAAAAACAAAAACAAACAAACAAACATAAAAACAAAACAAAACAAAAAACAGAGTAGTCAACTCAATATTAAAGAAGCACAAAGTTGAAGGTCTAATATATATAATCATTATTATCATCAAGATAGTGGGGTATGGGTGAAAGGATAAATAGAGGAATGGAACATAATAAGGAGCCTAGAAATAGACCCCTATAAATATAATCAATTGCTCTTTGACAAAGGAAGAAAGGCAATACTGGGCAGCCGGGGTGGCACAGCAGTTTAGCACTGACTTCAGCCTAGGGCCTGATCCTGGAGACCCGGGATTGAGTCCCACATCAGGCTCCCTGCATGGAGCCTGCTTCTCCCTCTGTCTTTGCTTCTTCTTCTCTCTCTGTGTCTCTCATGAATAAATAAATAAAATCTTAAAGACAGAAAACTTTAAAAAAAAGGAAGAAAGGCAATACAGCAAAACAAAGATAGTCTTTTCAATAAATGGTGCTGGATAAAACAACTGGTCACCTACAAGCAAAAAAAAAAATGAATCTAGATACAAACCTTGCACCCTCTATAAAAATCCATTTAAAATGGATCATAGATATAGATGTAAAACACAAAAATATAAAATTCCTAAAAGATAACATAGGAGAAAACCTAGATGACATTGAGTATGGTGATGGCTTTTTAGGTACAACACTTATGGCATTATCCACGAAAAAAAGTAATTGATAAACTGGACTTCATTAAAATCAAAATATTCTAAAAAAATAAAAATAAATAAATAAAATATTCTGATCTATACAAGACAATGTCAAGAGAATGATAAGATAAGCCACAGACTGGGAGACAATATTTCCAAAAGACACATCTGATTAAAAAAAAAATCTATTCAAAATTTGCAAAGAACTCTTATTATTCAATAGGAGAATGAACAACTCAATTAAAAAATGGATCAAAGTTCTGAACAGATACCACACCAGAGAAAATTTACAGATGGCAAATAAGCATCTGAAGAGAAGCTCATAATTATGTGTCATTAGAAAATTGCAAGTTAAAAAGGAGATGCCACTACACACCTACTAGAATGGCCAAAACCCAAAACAGTGGCCAAATCAAGTGATTCTGATTATAGGCAGGACCAGGAACTCTCATTCCTTGCTAGTGGAAATGCAAAATGGTATAGCCACATTAGAAGATAGTTTGGGGGCACCTGGGTGGCTCCTGGGATCGAGTGTCTCAGGAAGCTTCCCATGAGGAGCCTGCTTCTCCCTCTGCCTATGTCTCTGACTCTCTGTGTCTCTCACGAATAAATAAATAAAATCTTGAAAAAACAGAAGACAATTTGGCAGTTTCTTTTTTTATTTTTTTAAGATTTATTTATTTATTCAGAGATGCAGAGAGAGAGAGAGAGAGAGAGAGAGAGGCAGAGACACAGGCAGAGGGAGAAGCAGGCTCCATGCAGAGAGCCTGACGTGGGACTCGATCCAGAGTCCCCAGATCACGCCCTGGGCTGCAGGCGGCGCTAAACCGCTGCGGCACCGGGGCTTCCCAATTTGGCAGTTTCTTATAAAACTAAACATACTCTTGCTATGTGATCTAGCAATCAGACTTTTTGGCATTTCCTCAAATGAATTGAAAACAAATCCACCCAAAAAGATTCACACAGATGTTGATAGAAGATTTATTCACAGTTGCTAAAACTTGGAAGCAACTGATACATTTCAGTAGGTGAATGGATAAAAGAAACTGGGTACATCCAGGCAAAAGAATATTATTCAGAGCTAAAAAAATAATATGGTAGTAGACCATGAAAAACCATGGACAGAATTTAAATGCATATTAAGTGTAAGAAGAGCATTGGAAAAGTCTACACACTGTATAGTTCCAACTATATGTCATTCTGGAAAAGCCAAAATTATGGAGACATCAAAAGATAAATGGTTGCCTGGGCTTATGGAAAAGGGAACGATGAATAGGCAAAATACAAAGGATTTGCAAGGCAGTGAAAATATTCTGTGGGCTACCGAAATGGCAGGTAATTGTCATTATATATCTGCATATAGAATGTACAGCAGCAAGAGTGAGCCTTAATGTAAAATATGGATTTTGATGTGTGGAATAATGGTGTGTCAATGTAGGTTAATCAATTGTAACAAATATACCACAAGTTGTTAGTGGGGGCAGTTGTGTCTGAGGGGACAGGAAATATAAGGGAACTCTGTACCTTCCACTCAGTTTTGCTATAGATCTAAAACTGGTTCAAAAATTAAAGTTTATTTTAAAAAGTAATATCCAAATGTGAAAACTTCAATTAGGTAACTGAGTTCCATGCAAAACCAGCATATTTTAATTAACTATTTTGACTAAGATTGGCTCTGGTTGTGGAAAGCTTCTTGCTTCAGTCTCTCAACAATCATAAAGAATTCTGAAAAATTCACAGTTTATCTTGGTGTAATTAGATTTTAGAAGGGTTTCCATACAATAAAGTATATGTAAAACCTGGGAATATGCCATTACTTTAGAAAAGATAACATAATGCAGTCTAATAACAAGAGTTCAAATATCTATTTTCTTTTCCCATTATTGCAAAAATGTAAGTTGCCTTTTCCAAGGTATGTTAATTTTCCCTCTAAGAATATTGATGACATTTACACACAATAATTTGCAGAAACAAATACAGAGTTCTGGGGTGAGGGGCAAGATGGCAGAGAAGTAGGGTCTCCAAGTCACCTGTCCCCACCAACTTACCTAGATAACTTTCAAATCATCTTGAAAACCTACGAATTTGACCTCAGATTTAAACAGAGAACATCTGGAATGCAACCAAGAGAAGAGTTTGCACTTCTAACAAAGTAGGAAGGCAGAAAAAACAACAACAACAATCAAGTGGTGGAGGAACCCCAAGAGGAGCCAGGCTAAGGCAGAGTGGTGAGAGCCTCCTGCAACAGGAAAGACCAGCCCCGGAGAAGCAGGAACTTTAAAATTTGCACCAGGTTTTTCTCAGATGGAATAGCACTTAGCAGGGAACTGGGGCAGAACTGCAGGAGGGACAATGGAGCCTCCAGGTTTCCGAGTCACAGAGGAAGTGCGCCCTGAGGAGAGCACACCACAGACTGGGCTGAGCTCAAGGAAGGGGTAGAGAGCATCCAGTGGAGCCTGAGGAGAAGCTCAGGCAATGGCTCAGGACAGAGGGGGTTGCGTCTGCTGCCTTTGGGAGCTGCGGCCCCTGGAGCGTGATTCCAGGAGCACAGGCCCAGATCCCAGGGGACAGGGGACACAGGCCAGGATGCTGTGCTCCCCCCAGGACAGGTGGAGGCCGGGAGGGCCCAGGACAGCCAGGACACTCCTGCTGGGGTGACTCCGAGCTGTGCAGATCTCTCCCCCAGCCCCCAGGAGCATCAGGGCAGTGCACACTCAGAGATAGTTACTGCGGGTGCTAACTCCAGAGCAGGAGAGCTGGATGCTGCTACTGTGGTTGTTCCTCTTGGTGTCACCCTGTGCCTGGGACACACTGGGGCCGCCAGGGAACAGGATAAACAGCTCCCATTGAGCCATGCACCTGGCAGGGGGCGGGACAGCTCTCCCAGGTGCACACACCTAAGAATCCGCACAGCAGGGCCCTCCACCAGACAACCAACTAAAATAACATGGGAAGAGCAAGTTCTTGACCATGCAGTGCTGGAAAGCTCCAGGGGAAATCGAGGGATTTGTAGTATATAGAACGAGAGGATACGACTCCTTGTTTTTTGTTTTTTGTTTTGTCTCTCTCCCCTCTTTTTTTTTCTTCCGTTTTCCAACACAACTCGTTTTTAGCCACTCTGCACTGAAAAAATGACTATAAAGAACTCACCACAAAAGAAAGAATCAAAAACAGTATTCTCTCCCATAGAGTTACAGAATTTGGATTACAATTCAAGGTCAGAAAGCCAATTCAGAAACACAATTATAAAGCTACTGGTGGCTCTGGAAAAAAAGCATAAAGGATTCAACAGACTTCAGGACTTGAGAATTTAGATCTAATCAGGCCGAAATTAAAAATCAATTAAATGAGATGCAATCCAAACTGGAGGTCCTAACGATGAGGGTTAATGGGGTGGAAGAAAGAGTGAGTGACATAGAAGACAAGCTAATGGCAAGGAAGGAAGCTGAGGAAAAAAAAAAAACACGAGGAAAGGTTAAGGGAAATAAATGACACCCTCAGAAGGAAAAAAAAATCTACATTTAATTGAGGTTCCAGAGGGGGCCAAGAGGGACAGAGGACCAGAAAGCATATTTGAATGAAACATAGCTGAGAACTTCCCTAATTTGGGGAGGGAAACAGGCATTCAGATGCAGGAGATAGAAACATCCCCCCCTAAAATCAATAAAAACTGTTCAACACCTCGACTTTTAATAGTGAAGCTTGCAAATTCCAAAGATAAACAGAAAATCCTTAAGCAGCAAGAGATAAGAGATCCCTAAATTATATGGGGAAAACTATTAGATTAACAGCATAACTCTCCACAGAGACCTGCAGACCAGAAAGGGCTGTGAGGATATATTCAGGGTCCTAAATGAGAAGAATCTGCATCCAAGAATACTTTATCCAGCAAGGCAGTCATTCAGAATAGAGGAGAGATAAAGAGCTTCCAAGATGGGCAGAAACTGAAAGAATATGTGAACACCAAACCAGCTCTGCAAGAACTATTAAGGGGGACTCTGTAAAAGAAAGAGGAAGCCCAAAGAAATAAGCCACAAAACAGGACTGAAGAGTAATCATGATGAGACTAAATTCATATCTTTTAATACTAACTCTGAACGTGAATGGGTTAATGATCCCATCAAAAGATGCAGGGTTTCAGACTGGATAAAAAAACAAGACCCAACTATTTGCTGTCTACAAGAGACTAATTTTAGACCTAAGGATACCTCCAGCCTGAAAATGAAAGGGTGGTGAACCATTTACCATTCAAATGGTTCTCAAAAGAAAGCAGGGGTAACAATCCTCATATCATATAAATTAAACTCTATCCCAAAAACTGTAGTAAGAGATGAAGAGGGACACTATATCACACTTAAAGGATCTATCTAACAAGAGGACCAAAAATCATGAATATTTATGCCCCTGCTGTGGGAGCAGCCAAGTATATCAATCAATTAATAACCAAAGTAAAGACATACTTAGGTAATAATACACTAATACTGTGAGACTTCAACATGGCACTTTCTGCAAATGACAGATTTCCAAGCACAACATCTTCAAAGAAACAAGAGCTTTAAATGATGCACTGGACCAGATGGATTTCACAGATCTTTACAGAACTTTTCTTCCAAATGCAACTGAATACACATTCTTCTCAAATGCTCATGGAACTTTATCCAGAATAGACCACATACTGGGTCACCAAAAGATTGGGATCATCCCCTGCATATTTTCAGACCATGATGCTTTGAAATTAGAACTAAATCACAAGAAGAAGTTTGAAAGGATTTCTAGCACATCAAGGTTAAGGACCATCCTGCTAAAAGATGGAAGGGTCAACCAGGAAATTAGAGAACAATTTAAAACATTCATGCAAAGTAATGAGAAGAAGATACAACCATTCAAAATTTTGGGATGCATCAAAAGCAGTCCTAAGAGGGAAATACATTGCAATACAAACATCCCTTAAAAAATTGGGAAAAACTCATATGCATGAGCTAATCTTGCACCTAAAGGAACTATAGAAAGAACAGCAAATAAAATCTACACTAGCAGAAGAGTTAAAGATTCAACCAGAGTTTAATGAAATAGAGACCAAAAGGACTGTAGAACAGATCAACAAAACCAGGAGTTGGTTCTTTGAAAGAATTAATAAGGTAGATAAACCGTTAGCCAGTCTTATTAAACACAAAACAGAGGGCAACCAAGGTGGCTCAGCAGTTTAGCACCACCTTCAGCCCAGGGCCTGATCCTGGAGACCCTGGATGAAGTCCCACATCAGGATCCCTCTCTCTCTCTCTCTCTCTCTCTCTGTGTGTGTGTCTCATTAATAAATAAACAAAATCTTTTTAAGAAAAGAGAGAGGAACTTCTTCCTATTTAAAAAAAGAGAAAATACTCTAATTAATAAAATCACGAATTAAAAAAGAGAGATCAAAACCAATACTAAGGCAATGCAAACCATATTATGAGGAGCTATGTGCCAATAAATTTGGCACTCTAGAAGAAATGGACGCATTTCTGGAAAACCACAGACTACCAAAACTGGAACAGGAAAAAATAGAAAATATGAACAGGCCAATAACCAGGAAGCAAATTGAAGCAGTCATTAAAAATCTTCCCAAACACAAAAGTCCAGGGCCAGATGGCTTCCCAGGGGAATTCTATCAAACAATTAAAGAAGAAATAATACCTATTCTACCTAGAATTCTGAAATAAAGGGATGGAATTTCCAAACTAGTTTTATGAGGCCAGCATCACCTTAATTCCAAAACCAGACAAAGACCCAGCCAAAAGGAGAATTATAGACCAATATCCCTGATAAAAAACAGATGCAAAAATTCTCAACAATTATTACCCAATAGGATCCAACAGTACATTAAGAAGATTATTCACCATGATTAAGTGGGATTTATCCCCTGGATTCAAGGCTGGTTCAATATTCCCAAAGCAGTCAACATGATAGATAATATCAATAAGAGAAAATCAAGAACCATATGATCCTCTCAATAGATGCAGAGAAAGCATTTGACAAAATATAGCATCCATTCCTGATCAAAACTCTTCATGGTGTAGGGATAGAGGGAACATTCTTCAGCATCATAAAAGCCATTTATGAAAAGCCGACTGCAAATATTATTTTCAATGAGGAAACACTGGGAGTCTTTCCCCTAAGATCAGGAACAAGACAGGGATGTCCACTCACACCACTGCTATTCAACATAGTAGTAGAAGTCCTAGCCTCAGCAATCAGACAACAAAAAGAAATAAAAGGCATTCAAATTGGCAAAGAAGAAGGCAAACTCTCCCTCTTTGCAGAAAACATGATACTCTACATAGAAAACCCAAAAGACTCCACCCCAAGATTGCTAGAACTCATACAGCAATTCGGCAGTGTGGCTGGATACAAAATCAATGCCCAGAAGTCAGTGGCATTTCTATACACTCACAATGAGACTGAAGAAAGAGAAATGAAGAAGTCAATCCCATTTACAATTGCATCCAACAGCATAAGATAACTGGGAATAAATGGAACCAAATAGGTAAGGGATCTTACCCTAAAAACCACAAAACAGTTCTGAAAAAAAAATGAGGAAGACACAAAGACATGGAAAAATATTCCATGCTCATGGATTGGAAGAATTAATATTGTGAAAGTGTCAATGCTACCCAGGGCTTTTTATACATTTAATGCAATCCCTATCAAAATACCATGGAATTTCTTCTGAGAGTTGGAACAAGTAATCTTAAGATTTGTGAGGAATCAAAAAAGACCCTGAATAGCCAGGGGAATAAAGAATCCAGAAATGGGCCCTCAACTCTATGATCAACTAATATTGGGCAATTCAGGAAAGACTACCCCCTGGAAAAAGGACAGTTTTTTCAGTAATTGGTGCTGAAAAAATTGCACAGCCACGTGCAGAAGAATGAAACTAGACCATCTCTTATACCATACAGAAAGATAAACTCAAAATGGATGAAAGATCTAAATGTGAGACATAATCCATGAAAATCATAGAGGAGAACACAAGCAACACCCTTTTTGAACTCGGCCATAGCAACTTCTTGCAAGATACATCCATGAAGACAAGGGAAACAAATGTAAAAATGAGCATTTGGGACTTAAGATAAAAATCTTCTGCGCAGCAAAAGAAACAGTCAAGAAAACTCAAAGACAACCTACAGAATGGGAGAAGATATTTGCAAATAACACGTCAGGTAAAGGGCTAGTATCCAATATCTATAAAGAGCTTATTAAACTCAACAGCAAAGAATCTAATCATGAAATGGGCAAAATACATGAACAGGAATCTCACAGAGGAAGACATAGACATGGCCAACATGCACAGGAGAAAATGCTCTGCATCACTGGCCATCAGGGAAATACAAATCAAACCACAATGAGATACCACCTCACACCAGTGAGAATGGGGAAAATTGACAAGACAGGAAACAACAAATGTTGGAGAGGATGTGAAGAAAGGGGAACACTCTTGCACTGTTGGTGGGAATGTGAACTGGTACAGCCACTCTGGAAAACTGTGTGGAGGTTCCTCAAAGAGTTAAAATTGGAGCTACCCTACGACCGAAAAATTGCACTGCTGGGGATTTACCCCAAAGATATAGATGCAGTGAAACAGCAGGACAACTGCACCCCAATGCTTATAGCAGCAATGTCTACAATAGCATAACTGTTGAAGGAGCTTCAGTGTCCGATGAACCATGAATGGATAAAGAAAGTGTGGTATATGTCTACAATGGAATGTTACTCAGCCATTAAAATGACAAATATCCTCCATTTGCTTCTATGTGGATGGAACTGTAGGGTATTATGGTGAGTGAATTAAGTCAATCAGAGAAGGACAAACAGTATATGGTATCATTCATTTATGGACTATAAAAAATAGTGAAATGGAATAAAGGGGAAAGGAGAGAAAATTAGTGGGAAATATCAATGAGGGTGACAGAACATGAGAGACTCATAACTCTGGGAAATTTAAAGGGGTAGTGGAAGGGAGGTGGGGCAGGATATGGGGTGACTGGGTGACATTCACTGAGGGGGGGCACTTGACAGGATGAGCACTGGGTGTTATGTTATATGTTGGCAAATCGAACTCCAATAAAAATTTTTAAAAAAAGAAATACAGAGCTCTAAATGGGGGCTGAAAATATAAGTTGCTGGCTAATGAGGAGATTTGGAGATTGTCATCACAAATGCAACTCAAGAACATTATTTTCTTAAAAAAATGATTTGGCTACTTATGTTCTTTTAACAGGAATATGTCTGAATAAGCCCATATCATCAATTCTCTCAAACTTCTCACAGAATCCGTGTCTTACCCTATTTTGTTACCAGGAAAACAGATGTGAAGCCAGTCAAAACCTTTGGAATACAAGCACTTTCATGGTTTTGTTTGCAAATGCCTTTGTCTGGAGGTGTTTCTGTTAAATAGCCCTCACCATTATAAAGACATTGTTTATTCATATCTACTTTCTGGATGGCCAAGCTGAAACACAGATCACATTTCAAGCATGCAGTGCTGGGTATGACATGCTGATAACTGTGCAAATTGTCATCATTTCTGTTCTTTGAACTTAACACAAAAATGAAACAGTATTGATTAAAAGTTTTTCATTCTGTGTCAAATTATATCTTTCCTGCTAGAATTGTTATTTTGACATGTTTAGTAGTACTGTTTCTTGTCCAGTAGAAAAATTTTTTAAAATTGCTAAAATCCAACATAATTGTGCTCTGTTATGCAATTTGAATTCAAAGGATAGATACATCTGGTTAGTAACAAATGCTCCTGCAGTGGTTGGAATTTAGCCAATTCAAAGCAAACTTGAATATATTCATATGACCAAGTGAGAGCTTTATAAAAATTCTGTGCACCTTTTCTATCTAATTACTCTATTATGTTTCAAGTAATCACAATGCTGTGTATTTTCTTTTGAGGAGAGAAAATTAAATATGCCTTGGTAGAATAAATAAAGAAAGGAAACTAACAAAACCCACCTCACTAGGTAAAAGCAACTGTTGAAGCGTAAGCAATCTTTTTCTGTAAATGCTCAATGATAATTTTTCACATCTTCCTTATAAGCAAGTATTTATATATAAATTGCCAATATGCAATTTCATTTCCCAGTTGGAGTTGAAAGTGTACATTCCTGAAGGGGAATACAAAAAATGTGAAAACTAGAATTATTTAATTGAGTACAAGTGCATGTGCGTGTGTGTGTGTGTGTGTGTGCATAGGGGGAGGTAAAGGGGATGATATTAGTTTCTAATTCCATTTTAAAAAATTATAGCTTATTGAATTATCTAAATTATTAAAAAAATTAAATAGGTATACTAATTATCTAAGAACTGTGAACTGTGAAACACGTGTTTTGCTTATAGAAATTCAAATAGTTTTTTTTTATATTTACTCCCCACTTCAGGTAAGGAAAAATAATTTTTATTTTACCCTTCTATGTTCTTGGCTGAACCCCTCCACCCTATAATAAGACAGATTAACAAGAGAAACACAAACAGAAGTTTCATAACATGTATAACTGTATACATAGGAAATATCCAGGAAACCTAGTAACTCCTCTAAATGGCCGAAGCTTAAATACCATTTCCAGCTAAATATAAAAGATGTTGGTGTTTGGGAGATCAGCTAGGAAAGGTTATCAGGAAAAGCATTGTAAACAAGAGTATGACTGTTATGCAGATTTAAGTCCCTGCCTTCTTCATTAATAATAATTTTTAAAGATTTAGTAATCACCTTTTCTTGATACACAGTGGAAAATATCCTTACAAATGAAGATTTTCCATAAAATGTAAATTTTTCTCAAAAATGAAAAGCTTCTACTCTGATTTCGAGATGCTCTTGTGTCTTCAGCCTCTCAAAAATAATGAGTGCAAATAATCAATATGCAAAGAAACACATGTGGGGGTGGCATATTCTGCTCCCATAATCCATGAACCATTATGATAATATTAAAAAGTATCCATTAGTTATCCATTATGTCCGCAATGTGCAAAAGACACATTGTTACTCTATGTAATATTTATTTCAAATAAATATTAAAGAAAAGTGGATATTTTGGCCCCGAAATTCTCTTTTTTATGCATTGGTATTTTTTTTTAAAGATTTTATTTATTTCTTCATGACAGACAAAGAGAGAGAGGCAGAGACACAGGCAGAGGGAGAAGCAGGCTCCATGCAGGGAGCCTGATGTGGGACTTGATCCTGGGTCTCCAGGATCACACCCAGGGCTGAAGGCAGCACTAAACCACTGGGCCACTGGGGAAGCCCTATGCATTGGTCTTTGAAGTACTTATAACATCCTGCTCTTCTTCATATACTTTTATTTTTTATTATTTTTTTTATTCATGAGAGACACAGAGAGGCAGAGACACAGTCAGAGGGAGAAGTAGACTCTGTGCAAGGAGCTGGATGTGGGACTTAATCTCAGGAATCCAGGATCATGCCCTGAGCCAAAGGCAGATGGTCAACCGCTGAGCCACCCAGGCATCCCCTTCATATACTTTTAAAAATGGATTTATTGAGGTATAATTTCCATGCATTATAAGTGTTCAATTCAATAATTTTAGTGAATATATAAAATTATGCAATCTCCCTACAATCCAGTTTTAGATTTTCGTTATCTCCAAAGCTTTTCTTAAGTTCACTTATAGTCACTCCCCGTTCCCACTCCCAGTCCCAGGTAACTACTGATCTGCTTTTTGTCTCTGTAGATCATAGGCTTTAGTTTTAACAACTTCTCTATTGAATTGAAATAATACAGAGGCAAATGTATAGAATTTTTGTCATATTATTGCTTATAGTCAACATATTTAGTGAACAACTATTAAGTGGTTAATATAGTGGTAGATATATTTGATATCCATCATAGTATTGCAGGACTTCTTTTCCTTTAGTCCCTGTGGTTCTTGCTCATGCCACTCTGGAAAATGAAGTGTGGTGGGCAGCAAAGCAAAATTTATCGAGTGACAGTAAAGTTTATTGAGAGATGGTACAAAGCTCCTGAAGAAGGAGGTGACCAGAGAGGGTTACCACTGGAGTTTCTAAGTCTAAGGGTTTTTTTCTAAGATTTTATTTATTTATTCATGAGAAACACAAAAGAGAGGGAGGCAGACACAGAGGCAGAGGGAGAAGAGGGCTCCCTGTGGGAAGCTTAATCCCAGGGTCCTGGGATCAGACCTGAGCCAAAGCCAGGCACTCAACCACTGAGCCACCCAGGCATCCCTAAGTCTAGGGGTTTTTAGGGGTTTGTTGGAAGGCTGTTTTAATTTGATTCACCCTCCATGTGCCTGTCACCCAATCAGGGTTTTTTTCCACATGCTTCTCAACTATCATGTAGTTGTTCATGTGGGAAGGGGTGGAAGGCTCCTTCCAGGGTGGTATAAAATCCTTTTAAGTGGTTTCCTCTTAGGACAAGGGTCCTTTGTCCCTGTATGGCTTTTTTCTGAGTATCCTTCATTAATAGTACAAACTGTTGAAAGAAAGAACTGTCATTTGAAATGTAATTGAAAATTTCATGAATTAGGGGGAATAAAGTAGATATAAGCTCCCTGCCTCATGAAGTCTTTATTATAGATGTAAATTAAATGATACATAACTCAGAACATAAATAATAGAATTTGGTAAAATGATAAAAATTACAGTATCTTCTGAATTGAATGACTGATTCATGAAAATGATCATCAGAAATCTACCAACTATTATAGGTATTAACACAATATGCCATAAGATATTCTTAAAGTACTCTATTTTGTGGGGGAATAATTAAATATCTTTAACTTCTGATTTATAAGACAGAAAAGGCAACATATAACTGAATTATGTAACGAATGCCCTTCAAAATTATTTCACAGTACTTACTTCCAGCTTTATTTAAGCTTTTAGCCCTTAATACCACATTTTTTAGATTGAAAGAGTTCAAAACAAACCTCCCTAAAATATGCCACCTGTCATGACGACTATTTTGAGCTAAAAGCAATCAAGACACAGCAAACTCAAGAAAGACTTTTACCTATCCCTTAAACTACCTAAATGAATTTAGATAGGGGGATGGCCCAGAAAGAAAGCTATTACCAATAGATAATGTCTTTACCTGAATAAGCTACCTGTATGGCAGGACAAACACCTAATTACCAAACATCTACTCATCTTATTGTCCTGTGATTCACTCTCCTCCACTTTGAAAACCCAGGCCACTATCCTATTCTTTAGTGCAAGATGTCATATAAACCTCTGTTGTCTGACTTGACCTTGTATCTGACGTTCTTATGGAACACCCATATGTATTTAATTAAATTTGGTTTTATCCTGTTGATGTGCCTTATATTATTTTAGTTATTATACCGGCCAAAGGATACAGAAAGGTAGAAGAAAAATTTTTCCCTCCCCAACAATTCATATTAGTCATTTATTATTTACATTATTATTAGTAAGATTATTTATTAGTTGGTTCATTCAACAGACTTCTTTTTCCTCTTAGTCATATGTCATGCACTATTCTACATGCTGAAAAATTAGTATTGAAGACAAATATAGAGTCCTTGCTACTGTGGAACTTTCATTATAGTGGGAGAGACAGAAAATAATAAATTGAAAAATTTTAAATACATGAGGAAAAATAAAGCAGGATAAAGGGGAAAATAAAGCAGGATAAAGGGGATAGAGAGTGATGGGAGATAGAAAGGAGGCTTGTTTAAGTAAGATGGTCAGGGAAATTATTTCTGAGATGGTAACACTTTGAGCAAATGAAATGAATGAATGAAATGAGGAGGTAAGCTATGCATTGTCTAGAGAAAGAGCAACCTAGGCAAAAGAATCTATACAGAGGCTCTGAAGCAAGAACATGCTTGCCAAATTTGAGGGACATTAGAAGGCCAGTGTGGCTATTACTAAGAGAGAGAGGGAGAGAATTGGATGTGAGATCAGAAAGGAAGCTGAATACCATATAATGTGTGCCTTGTAGACCAGGTGAAGAAATTAGATTTTATTCTGAGTGACTTACAAATTACTGATATGTTTAGATTATAAGAGTGACATGATATGATTTACATTTTTGATGGTTCACTTTGGCTTTTTTGTGGATACTTGAGACCTGGGGAGAGGGAGCTAAGTGTGGAAGCTGAGGGACTAATTAGAAAATTATTTCTGATAATTTTAGACTAAGGTGGTAGCAGTAGAAGTAGTAGAGTGGCTGGATTTTGGATAATCTATATTTTGAATATTAGGCCAATGGGATTTGCTGATGTGTACAATGTGAGTTGTAAGGGAAAATCATGTTGACACCAAGGATTTTGTCCCAAATAAAAAGAAAGATAGAGTTGTCACTAACTAAGATGGAGAAGTCTGTGGGCCAAACTGGTTAGGGAATATTGTAAATTAAGAGTTCAGTTTGGGACATGGTTTGCTTGAATTGTCTGTTATGCATGCAAGTGGAGATGTTGAGCAGGAAAGTAGATTGAGTCTGGAGGTCATGATAGAGGTCAAGGATGGATATTTAATTTTAACAGTTATCTGTATAGAGGTGGTATTTTAGAGCCATGATCCTGAATGAAATCACCCAAGGCATGAATGTAAAGAGATGAGAGGAGCTTAGGAAGATGGTAAGATGATCCTGAGCTCACCTTTCCTCAAAGGCACATCAAGGC
This sequence comes from Canis lupus dingo, assembly GCF_003254725.2. Lineage (NCBI taxonomy): Eukaryota > Metazoa > Chordata > Mammalia > Carnivora > Canidae > Canis > Canis lupus. The sequence continues at coordinate 72,066,062 of NC_064281.1, forward strand.
AGCAAATAAATATATTAGAACTCATTCTTAAAATGACTTTAAGACTAGTAGAATAGCTTTTCCATACAACATCACTCCCAAAGCAATCAATGCACACCACACCCAGTGAGCAGTCCCAGCTGAGATTGGTGCCCCTCAAAAGTGACTCCTATGCTTGAGAAGGTGGCCTCATCCAGCAGCATGCCCAAAACAGTTGTGGTCAGGTTTCTCAGCTGGCTGCATTAGGTGTTAACTTCACCTACCAGCATTCCCTCACCCTCTAAGCAAACTGTGCCAGGGCTAATCCTGCCTACTAGTGTGCCTACAGTAGTTTCAACCCAGTCACAGTAGTAGCACACATGAAGCCCACACAAGGGGACACCCCTCAAGTGCCTGGTTCTGCTTACTGGGGGATTGTACTTCTGGACCCCATACAATGCCTTCTACATAAGGCCACCATTTGCAAGACCAGATATAGATGACATGCCTAATAGAAACAAACACAGAGAATCAGACAAAATAAAGAGATAGAAGAATATGTTCCAAATGAAAAAAAAAAATCAGAAAAACTCAGAAGAAAAAACTAAATGAAATTGAGAAAAGCCATCTACCTGATGGAGTTCATGATAGTGGTTATAAAAATTATTTGGGGACGTCAGAAAAGAGTGGGTGAGCCCAGTAAGAATTTCGACAAAGACACAGAAAATATAAAAAGAACTAATTGGAACTGAAGAATATAATAACTGAAAATAAAGATATACCAAAGAGAATCAATAGCAGATTAGAGGATACAGAAAAACAGATCAGTGATTGGGAAGACAAGACAGTGGAAACCATCTACACTGAGCAGCAGAAAGAAAAATAAAATAATGAAGCTAGGTTAAGCGATCTCTGGAGCAACATCAATCATACCAAAATTCATATTATAGGGGTCCCAGTAGAAGAGAGAAAGGAGTCGAAAATTTATTTGGAGAAATAATAACTGAAAACTTTTCTGAAAAGTCATCCAGATCCAGAATGGACAGAGAACCTCAAACAAGATGAACCCAAGGAGAGCCATATCCAGATACATAATAATTAAAATGTCAAAAATAAGAGATAAAGAGAAAAATCTTAAAAGCAGCAAGAGAAGAAAGCAAATTGTTTCATGCAAGGGAAACCCTGTAAGGCTATCAGCTGTTTTTTTTTTTTTTTCAGTGTAAATTTTGCAGTCCAAAGGGGAGTGATCTGATATATTCAAAGTGTTAAAAGAGGGATCCCTGGGTGGCGCAGCGGTTTGGCGCCTGCCTTTGTCCCAGGGCGCGATCCTGGAGACCCGGGATCGAATCCCACGTCGGGCTCCCGGTGCATGGAGCCTGCTTCTCCCTCTGCCTGTGTCTCTGCCTCATTCTCTCTCTCTCTCTGTGACTATCACAAATAAATAAAAATTTAAAAAAAAAATTTTAAAAAAAAATAAAAAAAAAAAATAAAAAAAAAAAAAACAAAGTGTTAAAAGAAAGAAAAACAACAACAATAAATTATATCCAAAAATTCTCTATCTCGCAAGGTTATTATTTCAAAGAAAGATAAAGAGATTCCTAGACAAAAAAAAGTTAAAGGAATTCATCACCACTAAACAGGTCTTACAAGAAGTGTTTTCTTTAAACAAAAAAGGAGAGGCCATAACTCAAAGTAAGAGAATTATTTAAGCAAAAATTTCACTGTTAAAAGCAAACATATAGAAAGGTAGTAGATCAATCATTTCATTCTAGTGTGAAGGTTAAAATACAAAAGGAGGGGATCCCTGGGTGGTTCAGCAGTTTAGTGCCTGCCTTTAGCCCAGGGCGTGATCCTGGAGCCCCGGGATTGAGTCCCACATCAGGCTCCCTGCATGGAGCCTGCTCCTCCCTCTGCCTGTGTCTCTGCCTCTCTGTGTGTGTGTGTCTCTCATGAATAAATAAATAAAATCTGTAAAAAAATAAAAATAAAATAAAATACAAAAGGAGAAAAATCAATTCTATTTATGATAATTAAATAATACACAAAATAAAAAGATGAAAATTTGATGCCTTGTACATAAAATGTGGAAGGGAATAGTAAAAATGAAGTTCTTTTAGAATATATTCAAATGTAAGTGACCATAAACTTAAAACCGACTGCTATATACATAGAATGTTACATATGGGGATCCCTGGGTGGCGCAGAGGTTTGGCGCCTGCCTTTGGCCCAGGGCGTGATCCTGGAGACCCGGGATCGAATCCCACATCGGGCTCCCGGTGCATGGAGCCTGCTTCTCCCTCTGCCTGTGTCTCTGCGCCTCTCTCTCTCTCTGTGACTATCATAAATAAATAAAAATTAAAAAAAAAAAGAATGTTACATATGAACCTTATGATAACCACAAACTATAACCTATACTATTTATATAAAACCTTTATGTTTATACAAAACATAAAAAGAAAGTAATTCAAGCATAACATTTAAGAAAATCACCACATCAGAAATAAAGAGCAAGAGAAAAAAGGAACAGAGAACTAGAAAGCAATCAGAAAATAATTAATGAAATGACAATAAGTATATACCTATCAAAACTTACTTTAAATGTAAATGAACTAAATGCTCCCATCAAAAGACATAAAGCAGCCGAGTGGATTAAATAAAAAAAAAAGACCCATCTGTATGCTTCTTACAAAAGAGTCACTTTAGACCTAAAGACATACAGATTGAATGTGAAGAGATGGAAAAAAATATTCCATGAAAATAGAAACAGAAAAAGAAAAAAAAAAGCTTGGGTAGCAAGAGTTTTTTTTAATTTTTTTAAAATTTTTATTTATTTATGATAGTCACAGAGAGAGAGAGAGAGGCAGAGACACAGGCAGAAGGAGAAGCAGGCTCCATGCACCGGGAGCCTGATGTGGGATTTGATCCTGGGTCTCCAGGATTGCGCCCTGGGCCAAAAGCAGGCGCCAAACCACTGCGCCACCCAGGGATCCCAAGAGTTTTTAATCAAAACTGTCATAAGAGAAATAAGTGTATGACATAATGATAAAAGGAATAATATTTCAAGAGGATATAACAATTGTAAATACCTATATAAATACAGGAGCACCTAAATATATAAAGCAAATATTGAAATACATAAATGGGGAGATTTATGATAACACAATAATAGTAGGGGACTTTAACACACCACTTATATCAATGAATATATCATTCAAATAAAAAATTAATAATGAAACTGTGCCTTTGAACAACATATAAGACCAGATGAATTTAACAGATACATACAGAACACTCCATCTAAAAACAGATTATATATTTTTTCAAGTGCACATGGAATATTCTCCAAGATAGATCACATGTTAAGCCAAAAAACAAGTATCAATTAATTTAAGAAAATTGGTAATATATAAAGCATCTTTTCTGACCACAAAGATAAGGAAATACAAATCAATTATGAGAAATAAAACTGGAAAAAAAACACAAACACATGGAAATGAAGAAATGAAAATGGAAATACTACAGTTCAAAATCTTTGGGATACAGCAAAAGCAGCTTTAAGAGGGAAATAGCATAACAGGCCTACCTTGAGAAATAAAAAATATTCTACCTTACAGTAAAGGAAATAGAAAAAGACAAAGTCTAAAGTTAGTAGAAAGAAGGAAATAATAAAGATCAGAGTGAAAATATGTGAAACAGAGACTAATAACATAATAGAAAAGATCAATGAAATTAAGACCTATTTTTTGAAAGAGAAAATTTATAAACCTTTAGCCAGATTCATCAAAGAAAAGCAAGGACTCATATTAATATAATCAAGAATGAAAGAAGTTAAAATAGTCAAGATTGAAAGAGAAGTTAATATTGACACAAAAGAAATACAAAGAATTATGAAAATACGACAGAAATTTATATACCAAAAAGCTGGACACCTAGAAAAAAATGGATAAAGTCCTGGAAACATATACTTTTCTAAAATGGACTCAGGAGGAAAAGGAAATCTGAACAGACTTATTACTACTAATAAAATTAAGTTGGTAATCAAAAAACTTACAACAAACAAAAGTTCAAGACCAGATCCCTTCACAGGGATATTCTAGGATTTAATGAGTTAATAATTATCCTTCTTAAATGATTCAAAAACAAACCCCAAAACAAAAACAACAACTGAATAAGAAGGAACACTTCCTAATTCTTTTTATGAGGCCAACATTACTCTATACTAAAACCAGACAAAGGGAGAGGCGGGGCAAGATGGCGGAAGAGTAGGGTCCCCAAGTCACCTGTCCCCACCAAATTACCTAGATAACCTTCAAACCTGTGAATTCAGCCTGACATTTAAAGAGACAACAGCTGGAATGCTACAGTGAGAACAGTTTGTGCTTCTATAAAGGTAGGAAGACAGAAAAAAAAAAAGAAAGAAATAAAAAAGCATCCAAGGGGGAGCAGCCCCAGGAGGAGCCAGGCTAAGGTGGCGGCGAGTACCCCCAGGACAGGAAAGCCCCGGCCGGAGAAGCAGGAGCTGCACCAATCTTCCCGGGTGGAAAGGCGCTCGCAGGGAGTTGGAGCAGGATCCCAGCAGGGGCGGGGATGCCCTCAGGCTCCCAGGGGCACTAACAGAGGACCTGAGCCCCGGGGGAGAGCATGCCACACATGGCGGGCAGAGTTTCCTAAAGGGCTGTAGCGCAAACCCGGCCCAGGAGCAGCTCCAGCAGATGAGGTGGCAGATCCGTGCGGAGGGGGCTGCACAGCCCCAGGAGCGTGATTCCAGCAGCACAGGCCCCACAGCCCAGGGCGCCCAGGGACACAGCCCAAGATCCAGTGCTCCCCCTGGGACAGGCAGAGGCCGGGAGGACACAGGACAGCAAGGATGCTCCTGCTGCCAGGCGGCCCCAAGGTGTGCAGATCAGTGCCCCCCGCCCCTGGAACATCCAGGCCCCTGCAGAATTGGAGCTGCAGTAGTTACTGTGGGAGCTGACTCTAGGGCTGGAGAGGTGGCCGCCACCACTGTTGTTGTTCCTCCTGGTGTCACCTTGTACCTGGGACTGAGCAGGGGACTCACAGGATAAACAGCTCCCATTGAACCATGCACCTGGCAGGGGGCTAGGCAGCTCCCCCAGGTGCTCACACCTGAGAATCAGCACAGCAGGCCCCTCCCCCAGAAGAACAGCTAGAAGGACAGGGGAAAAGCAAGCTATTGACCAAGCAGCACTGGAAAGTTCCAGGGGAAGTGGAGGGATTTCCTGTATATAGAATCAGAGGATACTCCCGTTTGTTTTTTGTTTTTTGTTGTTTTGTTTTTTGTTTGTTCCCCCCCCCTTTTTTCCTTTTTTTTTCTTTCTTTTTCTCCTTTTTCCACTACAACTTGCTTTTGGCCACTCTGCACTAAGCAAAATGACTAGAAGGAAAACCTCACCTCAAAAGAAAGAATCAGAAACAGTACTCTCTCCCGCAGAGTTACAAAATTTGGGTTACAATTCAATGTCAGAAAGCCAATTCAGAAGCACAATTATAAAGCTACTGGTGGCTCTAGAAAAAAGCATAAATGATTCAAGAGACTTGACTGCAGAATTTAGATCTAATTAGGACAAAATTAAAAATCAATTAAATGAAATGCAATACAAACTGGAGGTCCTGACAATGAGGGTCAACGAGGTAGAAGAATGAGTGAGTGACATAGAAGACAAGTTGATGGCAAGGGGGGAAACTGAGGAAAACAGAGATAAAACAAAAGATCATGAGGATAGGTTAAGGGAAATAAATGACAGCCTCAGAAGGAAAAATCTACGTTCAATTGGAGTTCCCGAGGGCGCCAAAAGGGACAGAGGTCCAGAAACTGTATTTGAACAATTTATAGCTGGGAACTTCCCTAACCTGGGAAGGGAAACAGACATTAAGACCTAGGAGATAGAGAGATTTCCCCCTAAAATCAATAAAAACCGCTCAACACCTCGACATTTAATAGTGAAGCTTGCAAATTCCAAAGATAAAGAGAAGATCCTTAAAGCAGCAAGAGACAAGAAATCCCTGACTTTTATGGGGAGGAGTATTAGGGTAACAGCAGACCTCTGCACAGAGACCTGACAGGCCAGAAAGGGCTGGCAGGATATATCCAGGGTCCTAAATAAGAAGAGCCAGCAGCCAAGAATACTTTATCCAGCAAGGCTCTCCTTCAGAATAGAAGGAGAGATAAAGAGCTTCTAACATAGGCAGAAAGTGAAATAATATGTGACCGCCAAGCTGACCTTGCAAGAAATATTAAGGGGGACCCTGTGGAACAAAGAGGAAGTCCAAGGAAACAATCCAAAAAAAGAGGGACTAAATAGGTATCATGATGACACTAAACTCATATCTTTGAATAGTAACTCTGAAGGTGAAAGGGCTTAATGACCCCATCAAGGGGCTCAGGGATTCAGACTGGATGAAAAAGCAAGACCCATCCATTGCTGTTTACAAGAGACTCATTTGAGACATAAAGACACCTACAGCCTGAAACTAAGAGGTGGGAGAACCATTTACCATTCAAATGGTCCTTAAAAGAAAGCAGGGGTAGCCATCCTTATATCTGAAATTAAAGTTTATCCCAAAGACTGTAGTAAGAGATGAGGAGGGACACTATATCCTATTTAAAGGATCTATTCAGGGATCCCTGGGTGGCGCAGCGGTTTGGCGCCTGCCTTTGGCCCGGGGCGCGATCCTGGAGACCCGGGATCGAGTCCCACGTCGGGCTCCTGGTGCGTGGAGCCTGCTTCTCCCTCTGCCTGTGTCTCTGCGCCTCTCTCTCTCTCTCTGTGACTATCATAAGTAAATAAAAATTAAAAAAAAATAAATAAATAAAGGATCTATTCAACAAGAGGACCTAAGAATCATGAATATTTATGCCCCAAACGTGGTAGCCGCCAAGTATATCAATCAATTAATAACGAAAGTTAAGACATACTTAGATAATAATACACTTAGACTAGGTGACTCGAATATGGCACTTTCTACAATAGACAGGTCTTCTAAGCACAACATCTCCAAAGAAACAAGAGCTTTCAATGACACACTGGACCAGATGGATTTCACAGATATTTACAGAACTTTACATCCAAAGGCAGCTGAATACACATTCTTCTCAAGTGCACACGGAACTTTCTCCAGAATAGACCACATACTGGGTCACAAATCAGGTCTCAACCGATACCAAAAGATTGGGATCATCTCCTGCATATTTTCAGATCATAATGCTTTGAAACTTGAACTAAAACACAAGAAGAAATTTGGAAGGATTTCAAACATGTGGAGGTTAAGGACCATCCTGCTAAAAGATGAAAGGGTCAACCAGGAAATGAGGGAAGAATTAAAAAATTCATGAAAACTAATGAGAATGAAGATACAACCATTCAAAATCTTTGGGATACAGCAAAAGCAGTCCTTATGGGGAAATACATTGCAATCCCTCCAAAAACTGGAAAGAACCCAAACACAAAAGCTAACGTTGCACCTAAAGGAGCTGGAGAAAAAACAGCAAATATACCCTACACCCAGAAGAAGAAAAGAACTAATAAAGATTCGAGCAGAACTCAATGAAATAGAGACCAGAAGAACTGTGGAACAGACCTACAAAACAAGAAGTTTGTTCATTGAAGGAATTAATAAGATAGATAAACCATTAGCCAGCCGTTTTAAAAAGAAGAGAGAAAAGACTTAATACAATCATGAATGAGAAAGGAGAGATCACCACTAACACCAAGGAAATACAAGCAACATTAAAAATTTATTATGAGGGGAATCCCTGGGTAGCTCAGCAGTTTAGCACCTACCTTCGGCCAGGGCGTGATCCTGGAGTCCTGGGATCCACTCCTGCATCGGGCGCCCTGCATGGAGCCTGCTTCTACCTCTTCCTGTGTCTCTGTCTCTCTCTGTTTCTCTCTGTGTGTCTTTCATGAATAAATAAATAAAATCTTTAAAAAAAACTTATTATGAGCAGCTATATACCAATAAATTAGGCAATCTAGAAGAAATGGACACATTTCTGGAAAAACACCAACTACCAAAACTGGAACACGAAGAAATAGAAAGCATGAACAGGCCAATAACCAGGGTGGAAATTGAAGCAGTCATCAAAAACCTCCAAGACACAAAAGTCCAGGGCCAGATGGCTTCCCAGGGAATTCTATCAAACGTTTAAAGAATAAACCATACCTATTCTACTAAACCTGTTCGGAAAGATAGAAAAAATGGAATACTTCCAATCTCTTTCTGTGAGGCCGGCATCACCTTAATTCCAAAACCAGACAAAGACCCCACCATAAAGGAGAATTATAGGGATCCCTGGGTGGCACAGCGGTTTGTCACCTGCCTTTGGCCAGGGCGCGATCCTGGAGACACGGGATCGAATCCCACGTCGGGCTCCCGGTGCATGGAGCCTGCTTCTTCCTCTGCCTATGTCTCTGCCTCTCTCTCTCTCTCTGTGACTATCATAAATAAATAAAAATTTAAAAAAAAAGGAGAATTATAGACCAATATCCCTGATGAACATGGATGCAAAATTTCTCAACAAGATACTAGCCAATAGGATCCAACAATACATTAAGAAGATTATTCACCATGATTAAGTGATATTTATCCCCAGGATGTAAGGCTCGTTCAACACTCGCAAGGCAGTCAACATGATGGAACATATCAATAAGCGAAAAACAAGAACCATATGGTCTCTCAATAGATTCAGAGAAAGAATTTGACAAAATACAGCATCCATTCCTGATCAAAACTCTTCAGAGTGTAGGGATAGAGGGAACATTCCTCAGCATCTTTGAAGCCATCTATGAAAAGTCCACAGCAAATGTCATTCTCAATGGGGCAACACTGGGAGACTTTCCCCTAAGATCAGGAACAAGACAGGGATGTCCACTCTCACCACTGCTATACACCATAGTACTAGAAGTCCTAGCGTCAGCAATCAGGCAACAAAAAGAAATAAAAGGCATTCAAATTGGCAAGGAAAAGGTCCAACTCTCCCTCTTCACAGATGACATGATACTCTACATAGGAAACCCAAAAGACTATGCCCCAAGATGGCTTGAATTCATACAACAATTCAGCAGTGTGTCAGGATACAAAATCAATGCCCAGAAATCAGTGGCATTTCTATACACTCACAATGAGACTGAAGAAAGAGAAATTAAGGAGTCAGTCCCATTTACAATTGCACCCACAAGCATAAGATACCTAGGAATAAACTTATCCAAAGAAGTAAGGATCTATACCCTAAAAACTATAGAACACTTCTGAAAGAAATTGAGGAAGACACAAAGAGATGGAAAAATTTTCCATGCACGTGGATTGGAAGATTTAATATTGTGAAAATATCAATGTTACCCAGAGCAATTTACACATTTAATGCAATCCCTATAAAAATACCATGGACTTTCTTCAGAGATTTGGAACAAATTATCTTAAAAATTTTGTGGAATCAGAAAAGACCCCAAATAGCCAGGGGAATATTAAAAAAGAAAACCATAGCTGGAGGCATCTCAATGCCAGATTTCAGGTTGTACTATAAAGCTGTGGTCATCAAGACAGTGTGGTACTGGCACAAAAACAGACACAGAGATCAATGGAACAGAATAGGGAATCCAGAAGTGGACCTCAACTTTATGGTCAACTAATATTCGATAAAGGAGGAAAGACTATCCACTGGAAAAAAAGACAGTCTATTCAATAAGTGGTGCTGGGAAAATTGGACATCCCCAAGCAGAAGAATAAACTGGACCATTCTCTTACACCATACACAAAGATAAACTTGAAATGGATGAAAGATCTAAATGTGAGACAAGAGTCCATCAAAATCCTAGAGGAGAACACAGGCAACACCCTTTTTGAACTTGGCCACAGTAACTTCTTGCAAGGTACATCCATGAATGCAAGAGAAACAAAAGCAAAAATGCATTATTGGGACTTCATCAAGATAAAAAGCTTTTGCACAGCCAAATAAACTGTCAACAAAACTAAAAGACAACCTACAGAATGGGAGAAGATACTTGAAAATGACATATCAGATAAAGGGCTAGTATCCAAGATCTATAAAGAACTTATTAAACTCAACAGCAAAGAATCAAACAATCCAATCATGATATGGGCAAAATACATGAGGAGAAATTTCATAGAGGAAGACATAGACTTGGTCAACAAGCACGTGAGAAAATGCTCCGCATCACTGGCCATCAGGGAAATACAAATCAAACCCAGAATGAAATACCACCTCACACCAGTGAGTATCGGGAAAAATTAGCAAGACAAGAAACAACTAATGTTGGTGAAGCTGTGGAAAAAGGGGAACCCTCTTGCATTGTTGGTGGGAATATGAACCGGCACAGCCACTCTGGAAAACTGTGTGAGGTTCCTCAAAGAGTTAAAAGTAGAACTGCCCATGATCCAGCAATTGCCTTGCTGGGGATTTACCCCAAAGACACAGATGCAGTGAAACACCAGGACACCTGCACCCCTATGCTTATAGCAGCAATGTTCACAATTGCCAAACTGTGGAAGGAGCCTCAGTGTCCATCAAAAGATGAATGGATAAAGAAGATGTGGTATAAGTATACAATGGAATATTACTCTCCCATTAGAAATGACAAATACCCACTATTTGCTTCGACTTGGAGGGACCTGGAGGGTATTATGCTTAGTGAAATAAATCAATCAGAAAAGGACAAACACTATATGGTCTCATTCATTTGGGGAATATAAAGTTTAGTGAAAGGGAATACAGGGAAAGGAGAGAAAATGAGTGAAACTATCAGTGAGGGTGAGAAAACATGAGAGACACCTAACTCTGAGAAATGAACAAGGGGTAGTGGAAGTGGAAGTGGTCGGGGGGTTGGGGTGACTGGGTGATTATCCATGAGGGAGGCCCTTAGCGGAATGAGCACTGGGTGTTATGCTATATGTTGGCAAATTGAACTCCAATAAAAAAAAAAACAGACAAAGAAACTACGAGAAAATTATTGATCAATATCCCTATGAAAATAGAGGCAAAATATTAAACAAAATATTACCAAACCTCGTATAGGATACATTCCAGTGGTGCAAGGATGGTTTGATAACCATGAATCAATGTGATACACCACATTAACAAACCGAAGGATAAAAAGCATATAATCATCTCATTAGGTGCAGTAAGCATTTGACAAAAATTAAAATCCTTTCATGATAAATATCATAAGAAAGTTAATATAGAGAGAACATACCTCACATAAGAAAGGCTGTATATTACAAACCCACAGCTACCTTCATAGTCAATGGTGAAAAGCTGAAAGTTTTTTCTCTAAGATCAGGAAAAAGACAAGTATGTTCTTTATTATACTTTTTTTAAAATTTTTTTTCTTTATTATACTTTTATTCACCATAATACTTCACCATGATACTGAAAGTCCTAGCCACATTAATTAGACAAGAAAAAGAAATAAAATGCATGCACATTGATTAAGATTAAAACTGTCACTATTTGCAGATGGCATGATGCTATATATAAAAAATTGCAAATATTCCACCAAAAAACTCTTAGGACTAATAAGTGAAATCATTAAAGTTGTAGGATAAAAAATTAATGTGTAGAAATCTGTTTCATTTCCATACATTAATAAGGGACTAGTAGAAGGAGAAATTAAATTAAATTAAATTAATCCCATTGCAATTGTATCAAAAAGAATAAAATATCTAGGAATAATTATAACTAAGAAGATGGAAGGCCCGTACTCTGAAAACTGTAAGACAGTAATGAAAGGAATTTAAGACAACACAAATAAATGAAAAAGTAATACCATGCTCATGGACTGGAAAAAGCTATTTACATTAAATCTCGGAATCAATGCAATCCCTATGAAAATACTGATAGCATTTTTCATTGAAGTAGAACAAATGATTCTAAAATTTGTACAAATCCACAAAATCTCTGAATAGTTAAAGCAATCTTGAGTAAGAATGAAGCTGAAATATCACTATCCCAAATTTTAAACTATATTACAAAGCTCTAGTAGTCAAAACTGTATGGTACTGGCACAAAAACAGATACATAGATGAACAGAACTAAAGAGTGAGCCCATAAATAAATCCATGATTATATAGTCAGTTAATCTACAATAAAGGAAGCGAGAATATTCAATGGGGAAAAAAAGACAGTCTATTCAACAAATGATGATGGGAAAACTGGACAACTATTTGCAAAAGAATGATAACAGATCACTTTCTTGTACCATATACAGAAATAAACTCAAAATCAATTAAAGACAGAAATGTAAAATCTCAATCCATAAAACTTCTAAAAGAAAACAGGCAGTAAACTCTTAAACATCCATCTTAGCAATAATTTTTGGATTTGCATCCTTAGACATCTAAAATGTAACTATATCAAACTAAAGTATTTGCACAGTGAAGGAAAATATCAACAAGATAAAAGTTAACCTACCAAATCGGAGAAGATATTTACAAATGATGTATCTAAAAGAAAGTTTGTATCCAAAATATATAAAGAACTTATAAAATTCAAAACCCAAATAATAAAACAAATAATCCAATTTAAAAATGGGCAGAGGAAAAGAAGAAATATTTTCCAAAGCATACATTCAGATGGCCATAAGATACTTGAAAAGATGTTCAATATCACTCATCATCAGAGAAATGCAAATCAAAACCACTATGAGATTTTACCTCACACCAGTCAGAATGGCTAGTATCAAAAAGTCAAGCTAAAGAAACAAACAAACAAAACAGAAAACAAACCCAGGAGAAATACCACATAATCCAGTAATTCCACTTCTGAGTATTTACCCAATGAAAATAAAACACTAATTTGAAAAGATATATGCAGCTTTATGATTACTGCAGCATTGTTATAAAATCCAAGATATGAAAGCAATTAGGTGTCCTTTGCCAGATGAACAAAGAAGATGTAGTAATATTTCTCAAGCCATAAAGAAGAATGAAATCTTGCCATTTATGACAACCTGGATGGGCCTTAAGGGTATTATGCTAAGTAAAATAAGTCAGTCAGAGAAAGACAAATACTATATGATTTCACTAATATGTGGAATCTAAAAGTATGAACAATAAAAAATAAAAACAGGAATAGATTTGCAAATACAGAGAACAAACTGGTGGCTGCCAGAGGGATGGTTGGAATAGGTAAAGGGTATTAAGAGGTACAAACTTCCAATTATAAAATAGATAAGTTATGAACATGAAAAGTGTGCTTAGAGAATATAGTCAACAATATTGTATTAACTTTGGTGACAGGTGGTAACTATGCTTACCATGGTGAGCATTTTATAATGTTTATCAATATGGAATCACTCTATTGTACACCTGACACTAATATAATATTGCCAATTGTACTTCAATTACAAAGAATAAGTAGAAAAGAAGAGAGATGTTTCAGGATTTAGACTTGGAAAACTACAATATTTAAAGGTCTGGAAAATAAGAAATAGCCAAGAAAGATGATTGATTAAGGAGAAACAGCCAAAAGAGTGAATCAAGAATTAAAAATTGTCTCCTTGAAAGCAAAGTGAAGAAAATAAATTCTCATATATGATCACTGTTATACATTAGGAACAATGGATATGAGTAAGTATCATAACGGATACTAATATTTTTAAATGATGTTTCTCATGATTCCCTAGTCTGTGGGAGAAAATTAGATCAAAATAACATTAGTACATGAATTTTATTAGCTTATTGATTTTAATCTTCTGATACCAGACGTTTAGCCCCCTGCAGATTTAAATAACAAGGGCTGTGCTATATTAAAAACTCTATTTCTCTTTGCAAACTATTCCTATTTTGGTGAGTTATGTTCATTGTGCCTTTTTATTGCTTTTTAAAAAATAAGTTCTCTTGTGAAGCCTCTTTATTATTTCCTCCAAATAGGCTTTTGTTTGGTTGATTCTTAGACTTGCCTGACATGTCAAGATGTGTTTGAAACCTAGCAGTAGACACAGCTGGAGTTATTTTTTAGAATACTTCTCAACAAAGAGACTTCAATTGAACCTATCTTGTCAGTTCATTAGAACATGTGCAAACATGTCCAAATTCTGGCTAAGCACCTAAGATCTGGATTACATTTTCTGCCAAGTTATATACAAAATACAATAGAAAAAAGTGCTGTAAGAAAACAGACAAAGCAGAGGAACAAATTTTGCCTGGGGAGGAATGGGGAAAGCTGGAAAGTTAGACAATAGAAAAGTCTTTACAAAAACTTCTGACGTTGAGGTGGACCTTGAAAGAGGTGTATGATTTTGCCAAAAGAATAAAATCGGCAGACAGGGCACTGTAGGTACAGGGTATTTGAACAGATCATGGAGGCATGAAAGTCCATGATACATTCAAGAATAACCAAAAAGCTTTATTCCTAGAGGGGAAGTTGACCAATGTGATGAAATAGAAAAAAAAATAGGTTTATTCAGATTGTGAAGTAATTCTCACTTTTTACCCGGAGGTTCAATTTCTATTCTATAGGTAATGAAGACACTGTTTTTTTTTTAATTTTTATGTGGTAATTGAAGTTTTGAGCTGCAGAATTCATTATTGAATCTATATTCCAGAAAAAAAATAACTGATTACTATGTACAGGGCAGATACAGAGAAGGAGGAGAACAATTTGAGTAGTTTGATAAGAGAAAATGAAGAACTAAACTTAAGAGGGTGCCAATTGAATGGAGAAAGGCCAAGTATGACCAAGATTCTTAGAAATAGAATTGACAAGGTTTAATGACTAATTTTAAGTAGTTAGTGAATGAAAAGTAAGCATAAAAGTTGATTATGAGGTTCCAATGTTGATAACCATATATATGGTAGTGCAGTAATAAATGAAGCAGATAAAGATCTATAGGAAGAGACAGTGGATTTCGTTTTGAATTATTTGAGTGGGAAGTATCTATACTACATTCAGCCACAGGTCTTGTTTTTTAAGATTTTATTTATTTATTCATGAGAGACACAGAGAGAGAGGTAGAGACATAAGCAGAGGGAGAAGCAGGCTCCATGCAGGAAGCCCGACGTGGGACTTGATCCCAGGACTCCAGGATCATGCTCTGGGCCAAAAGCAGGCGTTAAACTGCTGAGCCACCCAGGATCCCCCAGCCACAGGTCTTTAAGAGAAAATTGGAAATATGAACTTGGAACTAAGAAATTAGGTATAAACTATAAATACAGATTTAGCAATTATCAACATAAGTGTTAGTTGAAATCATGGGCATGATTGGGTCAACTGGTTGAGAGAATATAATGAAGATTGGTTAATTCATTTAACAAATTCCTAATAAAGAGGTACTAACAAAGTAGTACCTAACAAAGAGTTGTGATAAGACCTGAAAACAAAATTGTGAGAAAACATATACAGTCCATATATTTATTTATCTGAAGTTGTATTACAATTTTGTGTGGGGAGACAGATGTCAAGCAACAAATTACTTAATAAATTAAAATTTTGGTAAGTACCTATGAAGAAACTGTATATGATCCCAAAAAGTCCTATAGTAGAAGAACCTGAAACAATTTTTAAGGGATGGAAAAAGTGAAGGAAACATTCCTAAGGAAATAATTTTTGAGCTTTGAAAGAAGGGTTAACCAAGCAAAAAGAAATGGGAGTTGGAGGGGGAATTTCAGAGTAAGAATAATTTTCTCTAAAGTCTCAGAAGGAAGAGAAATGTAGAGCTTTGTAGAACTGAAAGAAGGCCAATGTGCTTGAAATACAGAGAGGAGTTATGCTCCTTTTCTAGAGATATGGGAGAGTAAGAAAACAGAAAACCTCTTACTTTTAAACATCAAATAATGTTGGATCAAATATAACAAATATAACATGTATATTCTTGCAGTAAAGGAAATGGTTAGGGTCCTGTCAGTCTATGATTTATAAAAAGCTATAAACACAATTCTCCTACAAATAAATGTAAAGTGAAAATGTGTCAAAAATTTAATTTATTAACAAAGGAGCAATCAGTATAGTAAAGTTGGGTCAAAGAATTAGAGGAATAGGAGTTTTATAGTCCAATAGGAAAGGCATACTGAAAGGTTTGTTAAATTAGACACAGAATTGGTTAATGTCCCATAAGGCAGTAAGACCATAATCTTAAGGGTTATTTTATCTTTACCTGATAGGAATCAATTGTGCATCTACTAGACAAAATCTGAGTTAACATGTAACTTTTCAGATTCTGGGCCCTAGTCAATAGTAAATAGCATGTCAAATCAAGTACCTTCCACTTCAAAATTAAATGATCCTTGGGTTGGACCTTTAGTCAATGCTCCAGTATGACATTGAATGGAAAAATAGTTATTCTGTCATTTAATTTCTAAGGTTTTGATATTTCTTTTTCTTAATAGGCCCCAAACAAACAGAAACTTCAAAATAGGAGTAGTAAACATAAATGCCATGAGGGCATGGATTTTGTTTTATTATCTGCTGTAACTCTAGTGCCTATAACCTTTGACATAGGAGGCATTTAATAAATATCTATTGACTACATGAATGAATATATTTACACTTAAGTTGATCTGAAATTACCTGCCATTCTTCATCAATGGGATTTTGAGTTTAATGGCTACACAAGGACAGATAAGCCTTGGATCTGTGAAAAATGGGAATTTGAAACTAAGAATCCTCTTAAAAACCCAAGATCTCCTATAGATCTTGGGTTTTTAAGAGGATTCTTAAGGGTAAGGAGAGCATAGATAAAAATAAACCCTACCAGCAAAGGAAGTTTGTCTATATCACTTTGAGTTCTAGATTATAAAAATATTTCCCTTCTTGAAAATTAATTTTCCCTCATATGAGTCTTACACTATCTGCATATTCTAGGAGAATCAAATTAACATAAGAAGTAACTCCATTATGATGACATTCCTAAGGAAGCTATCAGACATACCCTCATCTCAAGATTGCCATACAGGATTACAACAAAAACCCTACCAAACACAAATTTACAATCCAAAATTATAAAGCACACCAATACACAAACTATCATGAGAAAAATTAACAGAGTTGATAAACAGCAGACCCAGACAAAATAATCCAGGACACAGCTGAAAGAGACAGAGATCAATAATAGAAAGGTTAAAGATTAATTGAGAATCCCCAAACTATGTTTAATAGAAATCTCAGTAGGAAGGAATAATGAGTATGGGAAGAGGCAATACTCAGAGTGATAATGATTAAGAATTTTCTGAAAATCATGGAAGACATAAATCCTCATATTTAAGAAACATGGAAACAAAAGAAAGAATGGCTGAGATGAAGCTGGGAAGTTTGACAAAACTCAGATCATAGAGGGCTTATGTAGCCATCTTAAGGATTTTGGTCTTTATTTTAAGAGCAAAGAGAAACTATTGAAGGGTCTTTAATAAGGAATAACATGGGGCAACCTGGGTGGCTCAGCGGTTTAGCGTTGCCTGCAGCCTGGGGTGTGATCCTGGAGACCTGGGATCGAGTCCCACATGGGGCTCCCTGCATGGAGCCTGCTTCTCCCTCTGCCTGTGTCTCTGCCTCTCTCTCTCTCTCTCTCTGTGTGTGTCTCTCATTAATAAATAAAATCTTTAAAAAAATAAGGAATAACATGATCAGATTTCATTTGAAAAATATTTGACAGAATTTTAAGCAACGCATTAGATGAGGGCAAGACTAGATTCAAGGAGACAAGTTGGGAGGCTATTACAAGTAAGTGATAGAATGAATCAGGTAGTAACAACAAAAATAGAGAAAAGTGGACATTCAGGAGGTATAATTGGCAGGACTAGATGGTAGATTACATGTAAAAGTGAGGAATAGGGCAGCCCAGGTGGCTGAGCAGTTTAGCGCCACCTTCAGCCCAGGTCTTGATCCTGGAGACCCAGGATCCAGTCCCACGTCAGGCTCCCTGCATGGAGCCTGCCTCTCCCTCTGCCTGTGTCTCTTCCTCTCTCTCTCTCTCTCTCTCTCTCTCTCTCTCACACACACACACACACACACACACACAAATGAATAAATAAAAATCTAAAAAAAAGTGAGGTATAGAGAGGAGTAAAAAATGGCTTCAATTTTCTGGCTTGTAAAAGTAGGTAAAAAGTGATAATACTTTTTGGGTTAAAGAATATTGAATGTAGATCAGGCTTATGAAGTGGAAAGGAGATCATGAGTTTAGTTTTCAACATGAAGAGTGTGATGTGACTATTTATTTATTTATTTATTTATTTATTTATTTATTTATTGTGATGTGACTTTAGATCACATAGCTAGTGACTTTCAGTCACTATTACTAAAAGAGTGGACTGAAAAATAGAAGAAAACAAAGATGACGAAGAAAGGAAAATCATAGAAAATGTCAGAAAACTAGTAGAACATAATGACATGAAACCCAGGAGAGGAGAGGTACAAGAAAGTTTCAAACACTGCATGAAGGCAAATAAGGATATACTACAGAAATAGATTTAGCAAGTAGTAAGCCATCGATGATCTTAGTAAAGAGTACTTTCTCCAATTTATGTGAAAACTTCATCTCAGTAAATAAAAGACAGAGTTACTTTAGACTAAAATACTATAGTGGTGATGTCATTTTAGTAAATGTCATGAGTTTTAATTCATGCTAGAAACAATATAAGTTAAGCATTCCATGTTTTAAATATTAATACTGCTAGAAAAAAGACTTGGATACCATTAGTGGTTTCAGAGTAGTTGGCTATATACACATAATTTCTTCTGGAAATAAGACTTCGATGGATTATTTACTGAACTGCATATATGATGATAAAAAATGACTGCAAGGGTCATCTGGGTGGCTCAGTGGTCGAGTGTCTGCCTTTGACTCAGGTCATGATCTTGGGGTCCTGGGATCAAGTCCCACATTGGGCTCCCCAGAGGGAATTTGCTTCTCCCTCTGCCTGTGTCTCTGCCTCTCCCTGTGTGTCTCTCATGAATAAATAAATAATCTTTGAAAAAATAAAAAGAAAATGACTGCAGGACATCTAAACAGAGCAAGCAGAGAAAAACATCTTAAGAAGCTACTCATAATAAAATCCAAGTTAAGGGAAAGTATCTTCACTCTTAAATGATAGAGAGATCTGGTAATTGTACAAAACAACATAATGACTGACATTCACTCAATAACTCATTTAACAAATACTTACTGGATATTTACTGAGCAAGGCATAGGGAACACAGTGTACAATGTGCTTAGGTGGATGTGGGAAAGAATTGGGAATAGGTTGGGTATCACAGATGTTATATTCCGTATTTGGTCATTTTTAAAAAAACTGACAGTTTAATAGTTTTTGTTTTAGGATCTGTCAAATATGTCTATGTTAAAGCAATCTTGCTCAAACAACATCATCAAAATATCTTAGCATCAAAATGACTGTGTGAAAATGGACACATCAAAATGGCTGTACTATATTGTTTTATTATATACCCTAATAGGGAATAAATTCAACTAAGTAAGATGTCATTAGCTTGAGTAAGGCTTTAAATACCAGGTAGAGGAGTTTGGATTTACTAATTTAGGCAAGAAACTTTTGCATATTCTGAGTACAGGAATGGCATGATATACATTGTACTTATTTATCATCCAGATAAATTCTAATAATGGCAATAGATGCATTAGGTTGTCAAAGCTGGATGACACTATTTTGAACATCAAAGTGACTCCCTTTGCTTAGATTTAAGGCTCTCTAAGCTATCCTGTGCTTATAATTTGACTTCCCATAAAAATTTGCCCAAAAGGATAAATGTACTATTTAGTGGACACACATATCTGGACAGTTGTTAATCATATAGTCATATGTCTTATTATGAATTAATACATTTAATCTCTGATATATAATCTCTGATATATATCATATATAATATATAGTCATATATATAATCATATATATTTATATATCTTAGTCTGGAAGCAATAGTTAGATTGCAACCTTATCTTCAAATCACAGGGAAAGTCAAAAAGGCATTTTAATCATGAATATTAAAGTGACCTGAACTACAGAGTTTTATAAAAGATTTAAAAGTATTAGACTTTGAAATGTGAGCTTTGCAAGCATATCCCAGTAACCAATACAACACTTACAACTCCCCATGCAGGTCCAAAACTTTCCACCTTGTTAACCTTTGCTCACATTTCACTGAAATGTTTCTTCTACCCCTCCCTAGGCCTCCCATCAGTCACTGGTCAATCATGATTATTTTCATCTTGCCATTTTGAAAAAGAGCTTAGATGCACCTGCAACAATAAGCTTTTCCCAAGTTTCCTAAATCAGAGTGACTTTCTCTTTTTGCTCCTATAATTAAAACACCTACCACCTTTGCCCCATGTTATTGTTTGTGGATGTATACATATCTGTCCCAGGGGAATATTAGTTCCTTAAGAGTAGAAACTATCACTTGCCCAGAGTAGGTGTTTAGTATATTTTTACTAAATTGAATTTCCCAATAAAGTGGCAGTAGCTTCTTCAAGGAAACCAGCACTATCCAATAGAACTTTCTATGACAATGGAAATGTTCTATAGCTAGGCTAATGTACAGTAGCTGCTGGCTGCTTGTGGCTATTGCATACTTAAAATGGGACTAGTATGATTGAGGGACTAAATCTTAATTTTATTTAACTTTAATTTAATTTAAATTAAAATACCCACCTGCCTGTGGTATTGGACAGCACAGGCTTACTATGCAGTAATTTAGCAGGTGTGTGATTAAGTCATTTCTGTAAAGGATCAGTCCTCTATTGTCAAGTAGAGGACTAAGCAATCAGTTGATTGGCAGGTTTTTCTTGCTTCACCTGGCTGCTTTTTTATACTGTGCAGAGAGAACGTTCATCAACACTGTATGGACACTGTATGCTAAACAATATTTGGAGAAAAACAATAAAGAAGAAGCCTTTAGACTCTCACATTTTAAGAAGAGTATAATGTAAAGGCATTAGAGTATTTAAGACTTTAAATACACCTTGCTATATATTCTAGGAAGGAAATTGTATAAAATATTCAGCACTGGCTTAAACTCTGAACCTCTTTACTCAACAGGGTAGAGTTCACTGCTTCAGTGTGTGTTACACAGAGACACCACTAGAATGTTTTATGTGTCATCTACTCCTCAGAAGTATGCTGCTTACACAGAGAGTGCAAATGAAAAAGCAGGGCTGACTCAGAACACACCAATACTTGCAATTAGAGAAACAATTTAAAAACCACAACATAGTGAGTAGAACCCAATGATTCCTTTGTATGTGGAGGAGAGCTTAACATCCAGCAGGCATTTGTGTGGTGACTTGCTGAGAATCCTTTGCCAGAGACACCCAGATAAAATCCCTAATCTTGCTGCCTTACTGCTGTCAGTCTTTCATGTTATCTTATTTGTAGACAAAGAGATTTCTAGTTAGCAAAAAGAGTCCTCTTTAGACCAGATTATCATTATTTAGTTAAAAGATATGGAAAATTTTTAGGCACCAGTCTCAAAGGTATTTCACTATGTGATTATCATGAGAAAGTTTTTTTTCAGATAGATATAAAAGCATTTTGCCCTATGAAACTTTTCACAGTTGTTCTTAGTACAAAAATACTTAGAATACTTCCTTTCTGCCTGGTTCCTCTACCCTAACTTATGCTTTTACCTACTGATATATACCTAAGCTGGTAGTGGGGGTGGGTAGGAAGCAGGCTTCACAGAGGGAAAGTATATGGTACAAAGGGGTTGATGGGAGAGTGAGGTGGGTGAAGAGGGTGATACATTTGACCTCTTATAAACTATCTAGCTTTATAAACTTACTTTGAGGGAAACTATTAGGAGTCAAGAACATAAACTATATAGTCAGACAGGGTTTAAATCCTGGTTGTGCCCTCACTAGTTCTATGACTCTAACAAGAAACTAAGCAACTTTATGACTGTTAAATGACGATAGTAATAGCCCTTACTTGGCACAGTAATTGCAAGAACTAATAATAATAATAATAATAATAATAATAATAATAATAAACAATTAATAATAATAATTTCCATAAGGCACTTGGATTGTAACCTCCACAAAAGCCAAGGACCAGGTGTGTCTCCTTCAGTGTTGTGTCCCTGCCACCTAACATAGTGCTGATTGAGTAATTAAATTGTTAGAGGTCATAGGGCTAGAAAAAAAAATAGGCCTGTTTAAAGGAACCTATGTATGATTCTGGCAAAAACAAATTGCTTGAGGTAAAACCTATGGGAGAGACTTGGGAAGGAGAAGGTTCTCTCAGTGCCTACAGCTTTGTGTGGCTCATTGTAAGTGGTGGGAGGGTCTGGAATCAACTGCCATGGCATGAACATAGAAGTTCTCATGATTAGCAGTTGTAGTGGTGAAGCTTTATAGCATGGATTAATGGGCATAGTGTATTGACAGTAAATGCCAGAGAACAGGAGGGATTAGAGCTGATAGATTCATTTACGAAACATCCTAAAATCACTGTGGAAGTTTTTAAAGACTGTTTCAGCAAAGTGGATGGATTTCCATTATTTTGTTCTTAAGGTAAAACTTGACCTACTTTGCAGCCACAGGATTGTGAAGATCTAAAACAAGCAGTAACTCTGTTGTCAAGCTGGTCTATCATAACAGTCATTCCCCAATATTTCCTAAATTGTTTTAAAATTAAACTTTTAGTATTGTAAGGTATTGGGAGTTCCTTGACATGAATATTGGTATCATCAACCACTCTATCCCTTAAAACTTCCCATTATGAGTGCTTTAATGGTTTATGCTTTTTTGTTCCTTATTTTTCCTTTATCTTGTCTTCTAAACTGTCAATTTTTCTTCATCTCTCCTTCTTATCTTTCTGGCTCTCCCATGCCTCTTGACTTCCAATTTGGTATCTAGTAAAGCCCTTAGGAATTCCTTAGCTCTACTACCCACACTGTTATACTTTGACTAAAGATATTGCAGATCCTTGTTTTAAATACTAGCATATGGTAAATAAGTATCAAACAGAATTTGATACTCAATTTCATTATGAGGATAGCAATTAGCAGCCACTTAAATGTGTTAAATGAAGCTATATGGCTTGAGAGGAATAACAAATTTCATCTAGCTTTTCATTGATGCAGAGTTAACTTTTATGGCTTATACATCAGTGTTGCACCAGTCTCAAAGGTATTTCATTTTAAATAAGGAAGAGCAAAGAGACACAAGAATAGATGTTAAAGTTGGAGTGAGATGATCTAGGGAAGACTGAAACTAAAAGAGAAGAAAACTGATGTGTTACACTATGAAGTTGAAAAGGACATCCATTCCAGGGCTTTGATGATCATGTATATGCTGCTAATTCTCTAATACAAAAGCTTCAAAATCACATCCTGCTCTAGATGAATATCTTCAGGTCAAATTGAGCAAGTTTAAAATGAATGTTCCATCTCCTCTCACCACAATTTCTCTCCTCAGTAAAAGCCCCACCAACCACACAGACAACCAAGACAGAAATCCCTTCTCATCCCTTAGGCTTGAAAGATTTTTCACAATGCAAATATGATTTCATCATTCTCTTATCAAACCTTTAGTGCTTTGCTATTGTCTTAGAATGGCAAGGCTCTGTGATCTGCTCCCTGCCTATCTCTCTAGATAGTATCAAATAAAAACCAAATATGGACTTAGACAGGAGAGACTTCATACAAAAGCATTATTGTTAGAGAAAAAGAAACTATTAAAATAGGGAGAACACTATGACCATAATATCTACAAATCTGAGGAGTTAAGCAGAAAAGATTTTTATTTTATACAGAGTTAGAGTTAGAAAGAGTTAAAAAGAACTAGATGTGGGGAAGTGGGATGAAAGGATGGTACTGTTAGTAGATTGATCAATGTTTTATCCTAAGGCAGCATGTTCTATTCTGAAGGCTGTATGCCAATTGTCTGAAGATGGGTCAAGCTTAAGGATCTGTGGGAAAGGATAGAATCTTAACCAAAATTTGGTTAATAAGCATTTTGTTCCCATTTATCAATGGGGACAAAACAGTTCAGCTAATCAACTATGAGGCAAAGAATGAGAATTTGGAGGGTCTGTGTCTGATATTGTCACATGTAAACAAAGGGGTGTCAGTGAATTCTATCTAAGTCACATAGTGAAGGGGGTTCTTCCTAGTAAGCCATTTTCTAGAACACAATAGGTGGGGGAATTTCTTAAATTTCATGTTTTCCAGAAGCACCAGAGATCAGATAAAACTTACTATTGTCAGTCATCATATTTCTTTTTTTTTAGTCATCATATTTCTTAGTTTCCTCACTTTAAATTTGTTGTTGTTGTTGTTGTTGTTACTGGAAGGTGAACTTGATATACCTTACACAGGCATTAATCGATATCATAATAGGTTAACATTTTCTACCCAAACACCATTTATCTGGGTTATTCCAAACTATCATTCAGCAAACAACTATATATTACTGGACTGCACTGTTTTTTTCTAATTCCTAAACAAAGAATGATGTCCTGCAATGTATTCCCACTGACATTGGTGAGTGTTACCTGAGCTCTGTGCCCCTGGAAAGCAGTAACAGTTAAGAAATTCCCCACACTTTTGTGTTCTCAGAGTTGCCTATTGCAAAGAGCTACAGTTTCTCCATGACATAGATAAGACTCACAGATGTCCTTATTGTTAACCTAAGACAACACAAAGGCCCTCCAAATTCCAATTCTTTGTCTCATAAATGATTAGCTGAACTTTTTGTCCCCGTTGATAAATTAGAACAAAATGCCATTTAGTCTTACTTGATCAAACTTAGCTTTTCTCATTTTCCTAGGCCCCTCAACTTTGACTTACTTTCAGCCCAAGCCACCATACAAATCCATGTTGTGTTACCTCCTAAGAATAGACTGACACCAGGGTAAAATAGTCTCTGATTATTAAAAAAAAAAAACAACAACAGTTGGGGCAACCCAGATGGCTCAGTGGTTTAACGCTGCCTTCAGTCCAGGGCCTGATCTTGGAGACCTGGGATCGAGTCCCGCATTGGGTTCCCTGCATGGAACCTGCTTCTCCCTCTACCTGTGTCTCTGCCTCTCTCTGTGTGTGTCTCTCATGAATAAACAAATAAAATCTTAAAAAAAACAACAGTAACAACAGACACTAATTAAAGACTGTAAAAATAGATTTTATTTAATAGTCCCACTGAAGTAGAGGACAAATCTCACTGTAACCTGAGCTCATATATGATCTGTGCAGATGTACCTGGGTATTTCAAAGGGAAAATGATAAAGGAAGAGGGAGAATGAGTTGGGGCCTCAAACAGTGTCAGGAAAGTGTGAACTTACAAAAAACATATAAGACATTGGTCAATTTCACTGTGATTAGGCAATCTGCATCTGCAAACTGGCACTTATCAAAGGTAGGCCCCTTCCCTACCACAGAGACTAGGAGGCGCGGGTCTTATTCATCCTGAGGATTATATTTCAAAGGAATGGCTTTCAGATCCTTGAGAAAGACAATCCTAGGTTGTAGAAGATACAGACACATCTCAAAGGAACAGAAGAAGGACTTACAATTGTAGTTTTATTCTTTTTAAGTAAATGCTTCTAAGAAGAGGGAAAGTTGGGGCACCATAGTTTTTTCCACCCAAAACCTAAAATAAATGGAACAAACTGTACAATTTTTAGCAGCATTGAGCTTTCTTAGACAGGAATTTAAGGGGGTTGAGGTCATAATCCTAGTGGTACTGCCTTGAAGTATTTGAAATAATGTTAGTGTTTGTTTCAGTCTCCTACTGTCGGGGGGCGGGGGGGAGGCAGGGGAGGAGCTTAGATAGAATGTCTTGTGCAGAGAACCTGCAGCTCTCATTGGCCAGGGTTGAGGCTTGATTTAGAAGAGGGTTCAGAAGACCCTGACTAAAGTTTGTTCAAGGAGTCTTTGCCAGGATCTGCTATCCATTTCCATCCACTCATCCCACTCTCACATACCCACTTCATCCCAATTCTGTTCACTTTTCCCTATAGAAGAAAAGCCTTTTCTGCCTGACCTTTGAGATGTTTGCAGAGGTCAGAGCATACTCCCTATTGTAATTGCCCTCCTCCCACATGATAGTCCCTGTCCCCTCTTGAAAGATCAAATTATCTTTTGAAATGATCATTTGAAATGATCTTTTCAAATAAAGTTTCCCCTTACCTAAATTCAGATTTGTTTTTCATTTGACACCATAGCACTCTGATGCTTAACACTTTGCAACAACTTGTTTCATGTCTGTGTTACTAGATAACTTTTTTAAAAGTAATATCTATATCCAATATGAGGTTCAAACTCATGACCCTCAAGATCAAAAGTTGTGATGTTCTATCATCTGAACTAGCCAGGTGCTGTTGTTACTCCATAAGGGAAGGGCTATGTCTATTAACTTGAAGGTAGTATCAAATATAAGCTCAATAAATATGTATTGACAGAAGACGATATGAGCAGATGATGTATGAAGAATATATGTATAATTATAAATACTGTGAACAGAATTATAAGATTTAGTTCTGTATATTGACTCTGTTATCAACTGAAACTTTTCAGGAGGGAAGAGGATAAGTAATGGTGCTAGTAATTTCCTTTAGAAACTTTGGCTCCTTGGGACACATGGGTAATTCAATTGGTTAAGTATCTGATTCTTGGTTTTGGCTCAGGTCATTATCTCAGGGTCTTGGGATCAAGCCCTGAATAGGGCTCCATGCTCAGCAGGAAGTCTGCTTCCCCTCTCCCTCTGCCTCTTTTCCTGCTCACACACTCTCTCTAAAATAAATAAAATGAAATCTAAAACAAAACAAAACAAACAACAAACAACAACAACAACAACAAAACTTGGTTTGGTTCCTTAGATAACTGTAGATGACCAGAGGTTAACAATATTATCTCCCACTCCTTTCTTGTATAAATATGAAATTTCCCATTGTATATTGCAAGAAAAGAAAAAAACAACTTTTCTCTACACTTTTAGATTTACTGGGTCTTGCCTACAAATTAAATTGACAAAAGACAGAATTACATGACAAAAAGCACACAATTTTAATTGATATTAATAGTTTGATGTATGTGAGGGCTTCACAAAAAAGAAATGAGAACCCCAAAAGTGATTAGACTCAGTGCTTATATATCATATTAACAAAGGGCAGTACACTGTGGAGAAGTGACTAGACAAAAGAAAAGGGGATTTGGGCTTCTAGGAATGATGCATCATTGTGAAAAAGTTACTAGGAAATAGAGGGAATAATGGGATCCCTGGGTGGCTCAGCGGTTTAGCGCTTGCCTTTGGCCCAGGGCATGATCCTGGAGTCCCGGGATTGAGTCCCATGTCAGGCTCCCGGCATGGAGCCTGCTTCTCCCTCTGTGTCTCTGCCTCTCTCTCTCTCTCTCTCTCTCATGAATAAATAAATAAAATCTTTAAAAAAGGAAATATAGGGGTTAACTGACAAAAGATTTATGCACACTCAGCTTCCCATCTCTAGTGATGAGTCATTCTCCCCCTGGAGTACAGAGAGGGCACCGTTTCCATGGGAAATTTATACCATTCTTTTGGCCAGATAGGAGGAATGCAGATGGCTCCTCCTGCATCTGCTATTTCACAATTGCTTTCACCTCAAAATGATCTATTTGCAAAAGTGGCATATTTTGGGGTGGTACATTCTGATTTCCTTCAAAATTCTTGGTCATTTTCAAAAGAAAGAATATGAAGATTAATATGTTGAGATCCAGGTTGTTGTTTCTTTTAATCATTGAGAAGAAGGTTTTCAATTGTATGTGGATTTAAGAAATGGTAAACTTATGTTTTATTTCCTATGTTTCCAAGTAGAATAGTCTCACACTTAACTGCATACTTTGGTAAATTATTCAAATTGATCCCAAAGACTATATTGAAGATTAAAAAAACTATTTACTCAGTATTTAACAGCCTACTAAGCTCATTGATCTCATTGATATCATGGCTCAGCTTCCACAGTGAGCTTGGTAATTAACAATGTAGATGACTTGCTATAGGCAAGATCTTTGTGTGTCAATATTCTGGCTTTCAGCTCCCTTTTAGAAGAGCTATTCACACTTGCATACTTTTTCCATTGTGAAGACCTTTATTGTTGTCTATAAACTTTTAAAATATCTTGAGCATAGCAGCAACTTTACTCAATTGTTCATAGTCTCAGTTCATTCACGCTTTAATTGTTAATGAAAGCATCCTCGCTGAACAGAAAAGAAATATCTCAATTTGGAGAAGAAGAAAGACATTCCTATTTTGAATATAGTCAAAACTGAAATAATGTAAAAGATTTACAAGCAAATGGAATGACAACTACTTTATGATTTCAAAATACAAAGAATAGGAACTAGAGAAGGGCGGGGCAAGATGGCAGAGGAGTAGGGTCTCCAAGTCACTTGTTCCCATGAAATTACCTAGATAACTTTCAAATCATCCTGAATACCTACGAATTTGACCTGAGATTTAAAGAGAGAACAGCTGGAACACTATAGAGATAAGAGTTTCCTCTTATAACAAGGTAGGAAGGTGGAAAAAAAATACAAAAGAATCAAATGGGGAAGCCCACCCCCCTCCCCAGGAGCCGGGCTAAGGCCAGGTAGTGAAATCCTCTGGGACAGGAAAGCCCAGTCCCAGAGAAGCAGGAAATTTAAAAATCTGCACCAGATTCTTCCTGGAAGGAAGATGGAAGTTGCTTAGTAGGGAACTCGGGCAGAACCCCAGGAGGGGCAGTGGAGCCTCCAGTTTCCCAGAGTGACTAACAGAGGAAGTGGGCCCAGGGGAGAGCACACCACAGAATATGGGCTGAGCTCGGGAAAGGGCTGGAACCCACAGCCAGTGGGGCATCTGGGAAAAGCCAGTCAGTCAGGCGGGGGCTGCGCTCTGCTGCCTTCAGGAGCCGAGACCCCTGGAGTGTGATTCCAGCAGCACAGATCCCAGATTTCAGGGCGCCAGAGGACACAGCCCAGGATCCTGTGTTCCCCCTGGACAGGTGGAAGCAGGGAGGGCATAAGACAGCGAGGCCTCTCCTGCCACTGGGTGCCCTAAAGCTGTGCAGATCAGTGGACACACCACCCCAGGAGCATCCAAGCCAGTGCAGACTAGGAGACTGTGGTAGTTACTGCGGGAGCTGACTCTGGAACTGGAGAGCTGGCAGCCACCAGTGTTGTTGTTCCTCCTGGTGTCAACCTCTGCCTGGGACAGAATGGGGCCACCAGGGTAAGGGGCCTCACAGCATAAACAGCTCCACTGAGCTGTGCACCTGGGAGGGAGTGCGGCAGTGCCCTCAGGTGCACACATGTGAAAATCAGCACAGCAGGCCCCTCTCCCAGATCAGCTTGAAGGACAGAGGAAGGCAAGTTCTTGACTGAGTAACGCTGGAAAATTCTAGGGGAAGTCGAGGGATTTACAGTATATGGAACCGGAGGATAAGCTTCCAATTTTCTTCCTGTTTTTCTTTCTTTTTCCAGTACAACTCATTTTTAGCCACTCTGCACAGAGCAAAATGATTAGGAAGAAGAATTCACCACAAAAGAAAGAATCAGAAACAGTACTCTCTGCCACAGAGTTACAGATTTTGGATTACAATTTGATGTCAGAAAGCCAATTCAGGAGCACTATTATAAAGCTACTGGTGGCTCTGGAAAAAAGCATAAATGATTCAAGAGACTTCATGACTGCAGAATTTAGATCTAAACGGGAAAAAATTAAAAATCAATTAAATGAGATGCAATGCAAACTGGAGGTCATAATGATGAGGGTTAATGAAGTAGAAGAAAGAGTGAGTGACTTAGAAGACAAGTTGATGGCAAGGATGGAAGCTGAGGAAAAAAGAGAAAAACAATTAAAAGACAATGAGGAAAGGTTAAGGGAAATGAATGACAGACTCAGAAGGAAAAATCTAGTTTAATTAGGGTTCCGGAGGGCACCAAGAGGGACAGAGGACCAGAAAACGTATTAGAACAAATCATTGTTGGGGAACTTCCCTAATTTGGGGAGGGAAACAGGCATTCAGATCCAGGAGATAGAGAGATTCCCCCCCTTAAATCAATAAAAACCATGCAACACCCCAACTTTTAATAGTGAAACTTGCAAATTCCAAAGATAAATAGAAAATCCTTAAAGCAGCAAGAGACAAGAGATCCTTAATTTATATGGGGAGAACTACTAGATTAACAGCAGATATATCCACAGAGACCTGACAGGCCAGAAAGGGATGGCAGGATATATTCATGGTCCTAAATGAGAAGAACATGGAGCCAAGAATACTCTATCCAGCAAGGCTCTCATTCAGAATAGCAGGAGAGATAAAGAGCTTCAAAGATGGGCAGAAACTGAAAGAATATGTGACCACTAAATCAGTTCTGCAAGAACTATTAAGGGGGACTCTATAAAAGAACAAGGACACCCAAAGAAATAATCAACAAAAACAGGGAATGAAGAATAGGTATCATGATAACACTATTCATATCTTTCAATAGTAACTCTGAATGTGAGTGGGCTTAATGACCCCATCAAAAGACGCAGAGGGATCCCTGGGTGGCACAGCAGTTTAGCACCTGCCTCTGGCCCAGGGCATGATCCTGGAGACCCAGGATCGAATTCCACGTCGGGCTCCCAGTGCATGGAGCCTGCTTCTCCCTCTGCCTATGTCTCTGCCTCTCTCTCTCACTGTGTGCCTATCATAAATAAATAAAAATAAAAAAATAAGTTGTTTAAAAAAACAAAAACAAAAGATGCAGGGTTTCAGACTGGGTAAAAAAGCGGAACCCATCTATTTGCGGTCCACGAGAGACTCATTTGAGACCTAAGGACACCTATAGTCTGAAAATGAAAGGTATGAGAACCATTTATCATTCAAATGGTTTTCAAAAGAAAGCAGGGCAGCAATCCTCATATCAGATAAATTAAAGTTTATTTCCAAGACAGTTGTAAGAGATGAAGAGGGACACTATATCATGCTTAAAGGATCTATCCAAGAAGAGGACCTAACAATCATGAATATTTATGCCCCTATTGTGGGAACTGCCAAGTATATCAATCACTTAATAACCAAAGTAAAGACATACATAGATAGTAATACACTAATACTGGGAGACTTCAACACAGCATTTTCTGCAAATGACAGATATTCTAAGCACAACATCTCCAAAGAAACAAGAGCTTTAAATGATACACTGGACCAGATGGATTTTACAGATCTTTACAGGACTTTATATTCAAACACAACTGAATACACATTATTGCCAAGTGCACATGGAACTTTCTCCAGAATAGATCACATACTGGATCACAAATCAGGTCTCAACTGATACCAAAAGACTGAGATTGTACCCTGCATATTTTCAGACCATATAGCTTGGAAACTTGAACTCAATCACAAGAACAAATTTGGAAGAAATTCAAACACGTGAAGGTTAAAAAGCATCCTGCTAAAAGATGAAAGGGTCAAACAGGAAATTAGAGAAGCATTAAAAAGATTCATGGAAACTAATACAAATGAAGATATAACTGTTCAAAATCTTGGAGATACAGAAAAAGCAGTCCTGAGAGGGAAATACATCACAATACAAGCATCCCTCAAGAAAATGGAAAAAACTCAAATATACAAGCTAACCTTGTACCTAAAGGAACTGGAGAAAGAACA
Organism: Canis lupus dingo; assembly: GCF_003254725.2. Lineage (NCBI taxonomy): Eukaryota > Metazoa > Chordata > Mammalia > Carnivora > Canidae > Canis > Canis lupus. Next base: position 72,097,616 of record NC_064281.1, read on the forward strand.
GCAAATAAAGCCTACACCCAGCAGAAGAAGAGAGTTAATAAATATTCGAGCAGAACTCAATGAAATAGAGACCGGAAGAACTGTAAAACACATCAACAAACCAGGAGTTGGTTCTTTGAAAGAATTAATAAGATAGATAAACCATTAGCTAGCCTTATTAAAAACAAAAAAAGACTCAAATTAATAAAATCACAAATGAGAAAGGAGAGATCACAACCAATACCAAGGAAATACAAACAATTTTAAAAACATATTATTAGCAGCTATAGGGCAATAAATTAGGCAATTTGGAAGAAATGGACTCAATTTTGAAAAACCACAAACTACCAAAACCAGAAAAGGAAGAAATAGAAAACCAGAACAGGCCAATAACCAGGGAGGAAATTGAAGCAGTCATCAAATACCTCCTAAGACACAGAACTTCAGGGCTAGATGGCTTCACTGGGGAATTCCATCAAATATTTAAAGAAGAAACCATACTTATTCTACCAAAGCTGTTCCAAGAGATAGAAAGGGTTGGAATACTTCCAAACTCATTCTATGAGACCAGCATCACCTTAATTCCAAAACCAGACAAAGACCCCACCAAAAAGGAGAATTATAGACCAATATCCCCGATAAACACAGGCTTAAATATTCTCAACAGGATACCAGCCAATAGGATCCAACAGTATATTAAGAAGATGATTCACCATGACCAAGTGGGATTTATCCCCAGGATATAAGGCTGGTTCAACACTTGTAAAGCAATTAACGTGATCACATCAACAAGAGAAAAAACAAGAAGCATATGATCCTCTCAATAGATGCAGATAAAGCATTTGACAAAATACAGCATCCATTCCTGATTACAACTCTTTGGAGTGTAGGGATAGAGGGAACATTCCTCAACATCTTAAAAGCCATCTATGAAAAACCCACAGCAAATATCATTCTCAATGGGGAAACACTGGGAGCCTTTCCCCTAAGATCAGGAATAAGACAGGGATGTTCACTCTCACCTCTGCTATTCAACATAGTACTAGAAGTCCTAGCCTCAGCCTCAGCAGTCAAACAAAAAGAAACAAAGGCATTCAAATTGGCAAAGAAGACGTCAAACTCTCCCTCTTTGCAGATGACATCATACTGTACATAGAAAACCCAAAAGACTCCACCCCAAGATTGCTAGAACTCACACAGCAATTTGGCACTATGGCAGGATACAAAATCAATGCCCAGAAGTCAGTGGCATTTCTATACACTAACAATGAGACTGAAGAAAGAGAAATCAAGGAGTCAATCCCATTGACAATTGTACCCAAAAGCATAAGATACCTAGGAATAAATCTAACCAAAGAGGTAAAGGATCTATACCTTAAAAACTACAGAACATTTTGAAAGAAATTGAAGAAGACGCAAAGAGATGGAAAAATATTCCATGCTCGTGGATTGGAAGTATTAATATTGTGAAAATGTCAACGTTACCCAGGGCAGTGTACATGTTGGATGCAATCCCTATCAAAATACCATGGACTTTTTTCAGAGAATTGGAACAAATCATCTTAAGATTTGTGTGGAATCAGAAAAGACTCCGAATAGCCAGGGGAATATTGAAAAATAAAAGCAGAGCTGGGCATAACAATGTCAGATTTCAAGTTGTACTACAAAGCTGTGGTCATCAAGACAGTGTGGTACTGGCACAAAAACAGACACCTAGATCGATGGAACAGAATAGGGAACCCAGGAATGGGCCCTCAACCCAAGGGTCAACTAATATTTGATGAAAATAGAAAGACTATCCCTGGAAAGACAGTCTCTGCAATAAATGATGCTGGGAAAATTGGACAGCCACATGCAGAAGAATGAAACTGGACCATTCTCTTACACCATATACAAAGATAAACTCAAAATGGGAGACAAGAATCCATCAAAATTCTAGAGGAGAACACAGGCAACACCGTTTTTGAACTTGGCCACAGCAACTTCTTGCTAGGTACATCTATGAAGGCAAGGGAATCGAAAGCGAAAATGAATTATTGGGACTTAATCCAGATAAAAAGCTTCTGCAAAGCAAAAGAAACAGTCAACAAAACTAAAACCAACCTACAGAATGTGAGAAGATATTTGCAAATGACCTATAAGATAAATAGCTAGTATCCAAAATCTATAAAGAACTTATTAAACTCAACATCAAAGAAACAAACAATCCAATCACGAATTGGGCAAAAGACATGAACAGAAATTTCAGAGGAAGACATAGATATGACCAACAAGCCCATGCGAAAATGCTCCACATCACTTGCCATCAGGGAAATACAAAGGACATCCACAATGAGATACCACCTCACACCAGTGAGAATGGTGAAAATTAACAAGACAGGAAACAACAAATGTTGGAGAGGATGTGGAGAAAGGGGAACCCTCTTGCACTGTTGGTGGGAATGTGAACTGGTGCAGCCACTCTGGAAAACTGTGTGGACGTTCCTCAAAGAGTTAAAAATATAACTTCCGTACAAGGCAGCAGTTGTACTGCTGGCGATTAACCCCAAAGATAGAGATGCAGGGAAACAGCCGGACATCTTCACCCAATGTTTATAGCAGCAATGTCCACAATAGCCAAACTGTGGAAGGAGCCTCGGTGTCCATCAAAAGATGAATGGATACAGAAGATTTGATATATGTATACAATGGAATATTACTCAGTCATTTTGAATGACAAATACCCACCATTTGTTTTGACATGGATGGAACTGGAGGGTATTATGCTGAGTGAAATAAGTCAATCGGAGAAGGACAAACATTATATGGTCTCATTCATTTGGGGAATATAAAAAATAGTGAAAGGGAATAAAGAGGAAAGGAGAGAAAATGAGTGGAAAATATCAGTGAGGATGACAGAACTTGAGAGACTCTTAACTCTGGGAAATGAACAAGGAGTGGTGGAAAGGGAGGTGGGTGGGAGGATGGGGTGACTGGGTGATGAGTTGAGGGGTGCACTTGATGGGATGAGTACTGGGTGTTATGCTATATGTTGGCAAATTGAACTCCAATAAAAATATAAAAAAAATAAAAGAAAAGAAAGCAAAGAATACAAACTAGAATTATTCAACATCATGGTTAAGTGCAAGAAGCATAGTGTTCACCTTTTAAATTGAGCCTCTAGTAAACATGGCAATTTTAAATATAGTCCAATTGAAAGGCAGGGGAGAGGAGTGTCACAGAAAGCCCTACACTGCATTTATAATCATAGCTATAACTGTTTACCTATCTTCTAGTACAGTTACTCAGCCAGTGTTTATTTCCACCTGAATAAGATGATAGAGATTACTGGATATATTTTATATGCACAGAAAAAAGCCAACAGTTTCTTAGGAAAGGAATAATAGTCTGAGCTAGGTTTTATTGTTTGGGCAGAAAAAATGAAAATATTTGAATGGTATTTTCAGACTAGTTTTCTTACCAAGATGTGCTAGTGAATATATTTTATCAGTATTTTACAACAATTTCAGTGTCATTTTTCAAGTCAGAGCTAAGCATGTCTGATGTAACTATAGTGGTTTAGGATAGATTTGGGAAGCTTAAAACTTCTGGTGACTGAGCTAGTTTTAGGTTCTGCCAAACCTCCAAGCAGTGGTAACTATAGAATACAGA